>NC_134709.1:96090955-96402621 GCF_043290135.1 Rhipicephalus microplus
GACAGATAGATAGATAGATAGATAGATAGATAGATAGATAGATAGAATCGTTTGCTGTACGCACGAAGTATACTCGTGAAATGTTTTTTTTTCGCTGATTACACTATACGCCCAGGTTCGACAGTTTCTTATACAAAAATTAGAGCATTCTTGTTAGAATTAGTTATGATATGCTTAAAGAGATGAAAGATAGCAAGCAAGGGGCATTACAACAAGATCTCGGTGGATACCAGGAAAGATCTCCGACAACGCAGAAGATAAAGCAGTACCAAAACATATCGTAACAGTGATAAGATTCCGCTCTCATAAAATTAAATTGGCTTCTTTCTGTATCCAATAACGTTCAATATAAGCATAAAGGCAATGCATTACCATAATTAGAACTCTGATCTGGCTATTCAACTTATCCTCCCATTACATCAGGAACACTACCACATTCTCAACAAGGCAGCCGATGAAGCAGCATGACAAGCATATTAGAAAGATATGAATTGCTTTTTACATAAACAAATGAAACACGTTGCATTACAAATGCAGCATAATTTCCAAGCGTGGGACACGACCTTGGACCGCCGTTTATTACTTTAACGAACGTTCTACATCTCTCTCATTCGTTGATAACCGTCATTTGCAGAAATGATAGGGAATGCGATCTGTAGTATAAATACCAGTGTGTTTAATTTATTTGTGTAACGTTCCTAGAAATACCGCAGGTGATCAACTAGCCCGACAGCAACATCATATTGATGATGTGACTTCTTTCTCAACGCCAGAAAATGAATGCGCTTCATTCTAAGTGAGTTCTTGCATCTGCAATTTTCGTCGTAGCACTTCTGAAATTTCGAGACCCCACGGCTCTTGGTTTCTGTACCTTAAACCAGAAGGTAGTTAAGCAGCTGATACATACCGGGATTGCAAAATGTCGTGGTTGTTGAATCGTTCAGTTCGGCTAGAAACGTTGGTGTGACTTTCATGTACTCTCTGGGCTTTCCACAGAGTTTCCACTGCTTCGTGAGGGGCTGTTCCTGCTCTTGTGACACTGCGGGGAGGTCAATGCATACGTCACTTTTCTCAAACAAACTCGAAGACAAGTGGCGCGCACTGTTTCTCTTGGGCCACGTGTGCGGGAAGTTGATTGTCACGTGCTTGAAGTACACGAGGCCATTGGTTGCACGGTGAAGGAAGTAAGACGAAGACCTAATCAGGCTCTGCAAACATGCGAGTAGATTTGATTCAACCATTTTCCTTAAGGGTTGGTTTGTAATGAAAGGAAAGAAGATCTATGTGTGAGATAACTAAAGAGAATAAATGGTAGAGAAGGAAAGGTAAAGAGGTTAGCCAGTCCAGGATAACCAGTTTGCTACGCTACCCGTGAGAACAAGATGTAGGAGTTTGAAAGATATCACAGCAGAGACACAAGCACGCAGTCAGTAACAGTCGCCCACTACTGGCTGCTGTTGCTGCAGGCGGCAGTTGCCCCCTTCTATTGACTGACCGCTCCTATCGCTATCTTCTACTTTCCCACTCTTTGTTCCCCTTCCCCCATCTCCCTAGCACAGACTGCGCCGTGCTCGCTTAAGGGCTGCAATAATTAGGCGTCTTTTCCTTCCTCTAACCACAATCACCACCACCATGAATCGGGAGTGGAACACAATATGACTGTCACAACCGCAAGTCCGCACAACAGTTTAGTTTGACGAAAGCATTAGTTGTCGATATTCGGAAAGCCTTCTGAAAGCTCCTTCGTTGAAAACCAAAAATCATTATGGAAGCAAAAACGAAAAAAAATGCCGGGGGTCGAGCGAAAATTGTAACAAATGAGGCGTGGCAATCAAGTATTTTGACACACATCCACGACACTATTTCAGAAAAATGGCCATCTATGTGTGGTCAAGTACGGTGAAGGGTCACGCTGTTCTACTTAATACTGCGTGTCGAAAGCGCAGGATAGCACCAAGCCTTACACAGTGTGAATTTGTTAACGATTCGCTGGTTCAAAGCTCTCTTACGAAAGGATGAATTATAATTAATCCGCATTAGGCGCAGCACCAACAACGAGCTCAGCTACAGCACCACGGTGCCCTGATTTCTTGTTGTGGTCATGTGAGCTCTTGCACAGCGCGCCACACGTATGGCAGAAAATAAGATGTTACCTTCTGAGAAGACAGGACACGCAAGCATGGACCCAATTAGAACGTCGGGACGCTTCAGACGCTTACTAGCAATTGAAGACGCACTCAATGACGAAAAAGAAAGAAGGCATAGAAATTTATCTGCGCATGTCGATACAACATGCGAAAATGTAAATCTGGCATGTGTGGGAATCTGTTAAACACGACTATTAAAACATTTGATTTCATATTTGTGCAAGTTGATTGATGGTTGGCTCACGCACGCACTACTACTATTATTGATATATCAATCTTCGCCCCACCGTGGTGGTCTAGTGGCTAAGGTACTCGGCTGCTGACCCGTATTAGGCTGCGGGATCGAATACCGGCTGCGGTGGCTGCATTTTCGATGGAGATGGAAACGTTGTAGACCCATGTGCTCAGATTTGGGTGCACGTTAAAGATCCACAGGTGGTCAATATTTCCAGAGCCCTCCACTACGGCGCCTCTCATAATCATAAGGTGGTTTTGGGACGTTAAACCCCCCATATCAATAAATCATATACCAATCTTCAACTATCAGACACGTTTCTTCATTTCTAAGCAGGTACAGAAGAGTTCATACATCGAAAATTGGCATGCGCTCGCAATATTGACAATGTAAAAAAATTAGAATGCCAGATTGATAGGTTATCATATTGCATGGGCATGAGCAACTATGCTTTCAGCTAGATAACTTTTCATCCCTTCATTCCCTTTAGTTGCAGAAAGGACAACAATTAACGTATGCACCCCCTAGTCAGAAATTGAATGAACCAAAGTATCATGCCTGTCGATGAGCTGTACCTGAACCAATAACAAAATTCACTGGCATTTCACGTCGTCATACGCGTAGGTGGCGCCAACATGAGTGATGCCAAGAAAAAAAGATCATCACGCGATCATATTGCCATATGACGTCACCATTTAACGTCATCGGGACGGCGCTGGTCAGAAAGTGTGCGGGACATCATATCATGTCCGTGATGTCACTATATTCCTTCACTGTTTGGTGAAGGGTGCAGCGACCCCGAAGGCAGTACGAAACGTGTTGGGGTGTACAACATTTACCATGCTTCCGATTCTGCACGAATTGCAAAACCATGCTATTTGCTGGAAACTTCTTGAAGGGGTGCGTGGGAGCTTCAGTACATCGACCTATGAGAAAATGAATAGGGCTGTAGGCTGAGGCGGGGGACCCTGTGAAGTTTCTCGTGTCTCTGACAAATTAAAACATCATTTAGGTACTTCGTTTTGCGAAAACATATGTATAAATATTTGCATTATGGTAAATACCTTGACGTTCTCTACGATGGTCTCGTTGTAGGGCACATCCTTGTTGATCGAAATCAGCAAGTCCCTGTAGCCTCCGTCACTCTTGTCTATTTCCAGACTTTTCACGTAGCTCAATAGGCACAGCAGTGCGCTAACAGCAGGCAGTCGCGAGCCCATTCTCAGACAACAAGCTGTTCAACAGAGTGAAAGATAAATTACATTTATTGTTCAAAAACCACTGATCACACCGCGGCTACATGCAGCTTCCGTCAGTGCAATTCAGTATCGGAGTCCAGAATGCGGGAGTGATGCGTTCATTACCGATAAATTTCACACGTGGCAGAATAATATGTGAGAACGCAGCTGTTTCGACCAATGCACTTATCGGTCGAAAATAATACAGCGAAGCGCGTTTGTGGCCATTTGCTTAGCGCAAAGTGCCAATCTGGAGTTGTCTATTTATTTATTTATTTATTTGTTTATTCTTTTCGGCAAACGACGATACGCAATTACACTGAGAAAAGAGAGAGAGAGAGCAAGAGTGAAAATGCAGGTTTCTGTCGTGTGGTGAAAGGATGTGATGTCTCTAGAGGGTACACGCCATTGATGAACCGATACGGCCGGCTGGCGATCTGTGTCATGGAGGCACATGACGCGAGACACATGACTCATTTGTACTTTCTGTAGGAATGGTAAAATCGGTAACAATTATTCGATGAAATGTGCTCGGTTAATCGAATAATCGTAAGTGATTTTGGTGCTTCGCATAATCGCAATCTAATGTCAAAACCACTGCTCCCCCCCGCCGCCCCCTCAATACTGCCCCTTGGCCGGTGCGCATGAGGTGAGGCGAGTGATGCCGAGACGAAAAAGACTAGCACACCAACTCTGTTTTCACTACAGCGGATGTTTGTTCGCTAGTAAAACGAACCGAAAGCCAGCGGTGGTCCTACCTCATAGAGACGGCACTCACCCTGGTCTCCGTTGCACACGACATCCAATTCCATGCCTTCCTCAAAGGTTCAAGTGCGGGCAGTAAGCAGCCCCCTACGTGACGTGGCAGAAATACTTTTGCCCGCTTCTCGCCGCTTACAGTCCACTACTGCATTCACCTCTTCTCGCTTCCACCCCTCCCTTTTTTCTGTGTCGGTTAGCGGATGTAAAAGCACATGTATTGTTTGTGTGGTAAATTGCATTATTATTAAATTTTGGTGTGCATACTGCTTCCTCTGCCATGTTGGAATGACGAGCAATCGCAAAAGGAGCGCGGTGGGGTCGTCGTTCTGAAAAAATTCGAAAGGGATGACTGCAATGTTTGATTCACCTTTTACTCGGCCTTTGCTTTGCTTTGCTTTGCTATCCTGGTTACATGGCACGTACCAACTTTGGGGGATTGGCCAAGAATGCAACGTAGAGACTGGTAAATGTTATTTTAGGTAAGCTATGAAATGTTAAACCAGAACTAAGGAAATGAAATGGCAAATATATGTAAAATATTCAATTTAACTGCGAGTAATATGCTTTTCAGCCTATATATCAGACTGCCGTATTAACCTGACGGGAATAATTAGGAAACTTAAGTTTTAACCTAATGAAATGACGAATTTTAAATACCAGGTTAAAATGACACTCGTTTAGTATTTATAATGAACTCGAACATGGCATTACATGCATCCTTGTGGCAGTATCCAAAGCCTGAGGCACCGAAGCTTAAAATATTATCCTCCGATAAGGTCAAGCCTATTTTTGTAAAAAAAGTAATTAGAAATCGAGTTCTCATACGAGAATATTTTGCACATGTCAAAAAGTAATGTGCGACATTTTCCAGTTCTCCGCAGAATTGGCAGAAGGGTGATATCGTCAGACCAGACCTGTACTGGTAAAAGTTTAATGGAGGGACACGACATCGAAATCTGGTGATCGTCACTTCTGACTGTCGAGAATGGCCCCACTGCGATCTCAATGGGTATTTCAGGCGATTATATTCCGTCCACGTGGTTATTGCTCCCATCCTATCTGTGTGGATAGCTGATCTTCTAAGCCTGATTGCGGTTAAGTATTCTATCACTGGGAGAACCTGAATTATTGGGAGGTCTAGCGATGAGCGGGCTAAGGCATCGGCCATTTCTTTTAATGTTAACCAGCCAATACTTGTTCTTCTTCTTCTTGTTGTTGTTCAACTATTGTCCATGGCACATACCCACTATTACGAAACGACGGGCTCCCAAACCGTCAGAGAAAACGCGACTTTATTCTGCGTTCATGGTGAAATATCTGTGTTGCCGTGACTTGCGAGATTTGTGTCCTCGGCTTTCTCTTCTTCCCTCCCGGGGTCGCGCGTTCTAGTTGCTCCGTTCTGGTTCATATTTTCAACATCATACGGGACGTAGCGTCGGGTTGAGTATGGGAGCGTAGCGTCAGGTTGCAGCAGTGTAGCTCCATGCTTAGGGCTGAGGCTGCGGAGCTTCAGACATTCCAAGTCACTGCCGAATTTCTTCACGCACGATGTCGGTAATCGAATCCACTTGGAGCTGCGACGAAAGCAACATGTTCCGTAGCTCATCCCGCACGAACTTTCGGATGGTCTCATGCAGATCGTCCGTGCTGAGGTCATGGGCTTCGGCGTAGTTGGCGATTTAAGAGCGACGGTCATACGGCCTTCTGCGCATCTCAAGAGCCTTCTCGATTGCAGAGGCCTCGGTGAGGAATTCTTCAACCGTCTTGGGCGGGTTGCGAACGAGTCTCGCAAACAACTCCTGCTTCACGCCACACATGAGCAAGTGGAGCTTTTTGTCTTCAGCCATGGTAGGATCAGCGTGCCCAAACAGTTTCGTCAACTCTTTTGTGAAGATGGTGACATTTTCGTTCGGTAGCTGCAACCGGGTCTCAAGCAAAGCAGTGGCTCTTTCTTTGCGAGCGACGCTTGTGAAAGTTTCCAGGAAAGCGCCGCGAAAAAGATCCCAGGATCACGGTGCAGACTCCCGATTTTCATACAAGGTCCTCGCCGCATCTTCCAGATAGAAGTAGACGTGGCGCAACTTTTCTTCAGAGTCCCACTAGTTCAAGGCGGCCACTTGGTCATCCATTTCCAGCCAGGTCTCTTGTTCTTCAAACGAGGGTCCGTGCAAGATCGGTGGCCCCTTTGGCTGCTACATTACGACAATGGCGGGTGTCGGTACATGGACTGCCATAGTGGTCGCAGTAATAGGGGTGTCCTTCGGCTTGCAATTATTATCGACTACGGCCTCGTACTCCGGATGTAGCCCCTGCCGTCAGCGGCTTGTTCGAAGGCCGAGGTTGGTAGGGGTGTGTGCTTCGCGGTTGGGGCTTGGGTCTCGACCAGAGGGGGTCGTTCAGTACATGGACGGGAAGCACCTCCACCAGATGTCACGGGGTCGTCACGTGGATGAAGGGAGGATACTGCAAGTGGAATAATCAGCTGTTTCTTCGGGCCAAACTTGTGGTCACGCAAAAAGAAAATCAGCTTACACCAAGACACTGGCACTGATAGCGGCGAGCAGAGCGTCGGCCGTCGATCAACTGACAAACGGCGGAGCGTGTCGGCAGTTATACACTCGCCATCGAACACTCTAGCGTTATAGGTAGCGGCTACGTAGATTCCAGACTAATCTGAAATGCTCACGACTTGGGCGTAATCTCAACAAAATGATCTACGGCAGCCCTGAAGCTTCTCGAACACTGTAGGTGCGGTTCAGATAGACAAGTATTTGCCAACGCAGTTTGGTGAATAAACTATTGGCCTTTCTGTGCAGGTGCTATTACAGCAACGTCCACATGCCTCGACAGCCCACAAGGCAGTGAAAGCCCTGCTGTGTTTCCTGAGAAAGACAGGCTTGTGTGAACGGCTCTGACAAGCGGTAGAGTTCTACACGCTGCAGTGAAATTACTGTCAGTCTCTCCTCCCCTTTTTTCTTTTCCCTCTCTTCCCTTTTTTTCGTCCTTCTTTTCCCCTTCCCTAATCCCCCAGTGTAGGGTAGCCAACCGGAAGTATTTCTGGTTAACCTCTCTGCCTTCTCCCTTTTCTTGCTTCCTTCCTTCCGTAGGCGCGGTTTGCGCTGAGAGTCGCGTACAGCGTAATGGGGTAATAAGAAATCTTGAGGAAGGAACGTGACAACGAGATAAATCTGTGATTGCCGACAAAATAGGCCAGAAATTCTACTTCGTAATTTTTAGCGAACCCAGTTTGATGCTAGAACAGCAATATAAACAGCCTGATCCAAAATATCTTTTATTCAGGAAGTCATTGTTAACAGGTTTTCAAAAAAGTCCTTCTTTGAGAGGTAGTCTTTAGATTTTGAGTTCCTAGGAAACTATTTTGAAGGGGGAGATCCATTACGCTTCAGAGACTTTTCAGATTCTGTGTCCATATCTGTAAAGCCTCCCGAAGCATTTGTTACGCGTTCAGATTCAGCATGAAATACATCTTCAGAAAGTGCTGCCTTTATGAGAGACAGATCTACGAGTATCTGTCAGATTTTGCGTCTCTGTACTTTTTGAAATCACCAAAACTTGACAATTTTGATCTTGCACAGAAGTTGAACCAAAGATTTGACTCAGCTGTTGTGATAGCATGTTAGCCCAGGCTTCAAAAAGATTGAATGCCAAACGTGCCACTGCATTTCCAGTAGACGTTTCAAGGCCTCTGCTATAGACTCTGCGAGTGATGCATCCATGGCAGCTGTGTGGGGCATTATGCCTGCATAACCTTTCGATATTTTATGCAGTACTTTGACAGCCTCCCTCCCAAACCAAAGCCTGTGTTCTATGATTTCTAGTACACCCAGTTCTCTCTCTTTGGCCGCGCATTCAGCAGGGTGTGCAAGGTGCGCTCCATAACACAAATAACACTTCTGTTCTTCAGAGTTACAACCAGGGTTGTCACGACTCAGAGTGACGGCATCTAGCAATTGATCTGCATCCTTTTATACTGTGGCCAAATCGCCAACATTTCAAGCACTACAATGGTCTTGGCGAAGTGGCTCTACTTTGTAGATTAGTGACCATGCCTTAATTGCTGTTGGTGATTCTTGCTGTAAAAGATACTTAGCCGACTCGGTAGATGATTTCCTGTTATCAGTCGTTCGGGCGAACCTATAGACTGAAAGTGCCCTATTACCTCAAATAAGTTCAGAATTTCTCGAGGTGCCAGACTCGTATCCACCCCGTGGATTATGCCCTTTGTACAAGCAAGATCAGCTGAGACAAATGGACTCCTTGGCAGTGCAACAAATTCAGCACAATTGAGAAGCTCTTGGACGCAATCCTGATCTGCATAGCAGCACAGGATACAACCACGTCTGAACTAGCAGACATCATTGATCTTCTAAAAACGCGAAGAAGCTTTGCGAAGCTCCACTTGAATTTCCTTCGGATTCTTCATTGGATCGGAACCACCTTCGGTAAAAACCAGACCAACAGGGACGTAGTATTCTCTACTGCGTAGCAAGGCATCAAGCGGCCAATCCTTGACCATCAGATAGGCTAGCCCAGTAGAGTGTTCTTGACCAGAGGATGAAAAAAAGATCAGAATATTCTGAGTTGTCTGACTTCCGAGAGACCGCAAAAGCTAGTCAAATTAAAACCAATAGGAACGCAAGAAACCATAAAGAAAACAGTTTTTTTAGCTAGTCGAGATCCTGCCACTCTGGGGGATTTGCCAAGAACCGGATACCTTTCACAAGAAATTCTCAATCATTAGAATAAATGTCGACAAATTAAAGATGAAAGAAGTAACAATGTAACGGACTTCAAAGTAATAAAAAAAGAGATGATAATAATAAAATACTAAAATGATAGTAAAAACAGATAGTAACTGGAATAGGTATTTGAGGGAGGAATGATTACAAATTAAAAAAGCAATTTAAAAAATAGGAGTATCAGCTGGTTCTACAATCAAATCTTTTTCAACCTTTACTAACTCGTCCAAGCCTGGACTTCCCTGTCGCTCTAGCCCAGAAACAAAGCCCCAAACGAAACCACGTTTGGTACAATTATATGATGATGATGACGATGCTTCTTGGATGATTGGCACCTATCTACTACTTCTACTACTTCATGTAATCAAAAGTGCTTACCACGTACATTCTTCTTATTGCATTCCGCACAAGGCCCACACCCTTTACAAGGAATTGGCTGAGTAAAACGCGCATCCCACATATCCGTCGTCGTTTTGCTACATTCTCGAAAGAATGACCACACTACTCTCTTTTGCGATTCTTCATCATTCGACATGATGAAGGAATCATTATTCACACCAAATTGTAATAATAAAGCAATATACCACGTAAGCAATACAAGTACTTTGCCATCGGCTAACGAGTACATGATTGAAAAAAGGAGAGGGTGGGGCGGGAGAACGTGAATGCAGTAGTGGGCTGTAAGTGGAGAGAAGCAGGTAAAAGTATTTCTGCCACGTCACGTAGAGAACCACTTACTGCCCACCCTTGAACCTTTGAGGAAGGCCTGGAAGTGGTTGCCATGTGTTACGGAGACCAGGGTAAGTTCATTGCCGTCTCTATGAGGTAGGACCACAGCCGGCTTTTGGTTCATTTTACTAGCGAACAAATATGCGCTGCAGTGAAAACAGAGTTGGTGTGCTAGTCTTCTGCGTCTTGGCATCGCTCGCTTCGCCTCATGCGCGCCGGCTAAGGGTCATTATTGAGGGGGCGGGGGGGGAGCAGTTGTTGCTACCATAGATTAATCGAAGGTCTTAATCGGTTATTTCGATTACGTGAAGCACCAAAATCGCTTACGATTATTTGATTAACCGAGCACATTTCGTCGAATGATCGTTCATCGATTTTGCAATTCCTACAGAGGGTACAAATTATCGGGAACAAGAGGTCATGTGCCTCGCGTCATGTGCCTCCATGACGGAGATAACTGGGTTGCCGTACCGGTTCATCAATGACGTGTGCCTTATAGAGATGTCACAGCCTTTCACCTCACAAAAAATACTGCATTTTCACTCTTGCTCTCTCCCTCTTTTCTCAGTGTAATTGTGTATCTGTGCATCTCCGAAAGAATAAATAAATATATACACAAATAAATAAGAAGACAACTCCAGAATGGTTCTTTGCGCTAGGCAAATAGTCACGACGACTCTTCGCTATATTATTTTCGACGGATAAGTGCTTAGTTCGAAACAGCTACGTTCTTATTTAATATTCTGGTACATGCGAAATTTGTCAGAAAAGAACGCATCACTCCCACATTCTGGACTCCGATGCTAAACAGCGCTGACGGAAGCTGCATGTTATCAAGGACACCAGTCAATGAAATACTTTTAAGTAGCCACAGTGCCATCACTGATTTTCGAATAATAAATGTAATTTATCTTTCACTCTGTTGAACACCGTGTCATCTGAGAATGGCCTCGCGATTTCCTGTAGCTGCCGCAATGATGTGCCTGCTGATCTGTGCGAGCACCTTGGAGATAGACAAGAGCGACTGAGGCTATAGGGACTTGCTGATTTCGATCAACAAGGATGTGCCCTACAACGAGACCATCGTCGAGAACGTCAAGGTACATTACATAGTGCAAATATTTATACATATATTTTCGAGAAACGAACGACATAAGTCATGTTCTTTTTTTTAGAAACATGAGAAACTTCACAAGGTCCCCTGCCTCAGCCCTCACGCCTCTTTGTTTTCCCCATAGGTTGATGTACTGAAGCTCTCACGCACCCCATCGACAAGTTTCAAGCAAACGGCACGGTTGCAATTGCAATTCGTTCAGAATAAGAGGCTTGGTAAATGTTGTGTACCCCAACACGTTTCGCACTGACTTCGAGGTCGGTAAACCCTTCACCAAACAGTCATGTGATTGAATGTCATCCCGGACATAATATAATGTCCTCACACACTTTCTAATCAGTGACGTCACGATGACGGTAAATGGTGACGTCATATGGTGCCATGATCACGTGATCTTTCTTTTTTTTGCATCACTCATGTTGACATCGCCGACGAGTACGACGACGTGGGTCACTGAATTTTATTATTGACTTTAAGTACAACTCATCGACAGGCATGATACATTGGTTCTTTCAATTTCTCAATAGGCGGTGTATACGTTAATCGTTGTCCCTTCCGCAACTAAAGTAAATAAAGTGATGAAAACTTATCCAACTGAAAACTTACTTTCTCATGCCCATGCAACATTCGAACCTATCAATCTGGCATTCAATATTTTGATTACATTGTCATTATTGCGAGTGCACACCAATGTTCGATGAATACATTATTCTTTACCTGCATAGGAATGAAGAAACGTGTCTGATAGTTGAAGCATGTTATATCGATAATAGTAGTAGCGCATGCGTTAGCCAACACTTCATTAACAGGCACAAATATGACATCAAATGCCTTAATAATTGTGTTTAAGGTAGGTCCCGACGCATGCCAGATGGACATGTTCGCAAGCTGTATCGGCATGCGCAGATAAGTTTTTATGCTTTCTTTCTTTTTTGTCATTGCGCGCATCTTCAAGTGTTAGTAAGCGTCTGAGGCGTCCCGACTTCCAACTTGGGTCCCTACTTGCGTGCCCTGTCTTCTCAGAAAGTCATGTCTTATTTTCTGCCAGACGCGTGGCATGCTTTGCAAGAGCTCCCATGACCACAACAATAAATCAAGGTACTGCGATGCTGTGGCTAAGCTTGTTGTTGGTGCTGCGCCTAATGCGGATTAATTATAGTTCATCCTTTCGTAAGAGAGCTTTCAATCAGCGAATCGTTAGAAATCCACACTGTGTAAGGCTTGCTGATATCCTGTGCTTTCGCCACGCAATAATAAATAGAACAGCCTCACCCTTCACAGTACTTGACCTCACATAGATGTTCATTTTTCGGAAATAGTTTCGGGGACCTGTGTCAAAATACTTGATTGCCACGCCTTATTTGGTTACAATTTTGGCTCGACCCTCCGAAGTTTTTGTTTTGTTTTTGCATCGATCATGATTCTTTTTCAACGAAGAAGTTTTCACAAGGCTTTCCAAGTATCGACAACTGAGGCTTTCGTCGTACTAAACTTATGCAGCCCTTAAGGGTTCACGGCGCAGCGTCTTGTAGTTGGATGGGGAAGGGGAAGAAAGAGTAGAAAAATAGACGACAGGAATAGGAGCAGTCAGTCAGCAGAGCGGGGCAACAGCCGCTTGCAGCAACAGCAGCCAGTAGTGGGCGACTGTTACTCATGCGGGCTTGTGTGTTGCTGTGCTATCTCTCAATCTCTTGCATCTCTTTTTCAATGTTATTCATCTTGTTATCTCGTCTAGTGTATCCAACTGGTTATCCTGGACTAGGTAAACTCTTTCCATTTTCTTCTCTACCATTTATTCTTGCTAGGTATTCCACACATTGCTATTCTGACCTGTCATAACAAACCGACCCTTAGGGGGATCTGTGGAACTAAATCTACTCACATGTTTTCAGAGCCTGCTCAGGTCTTCGTCTCACTTCCTCCACCGTGCAACTAATGGCCTCGTGTACTTCAAGCACGTGGCCATCAACTTCCCGAACACGTGGCCAAAGAGAAGCAGTGCACGCCGCTTGTCTTCTAGTTTATTCGAGAAAGGCGACGTACGCGTCGACCTCCCTGCAGAGTCACAAGAGCAGGAACGGCCCTTCACAAAGCAGTGGAAACTCTGTGGAAAGCCCGGAGAGTACATCAAAGTCACACCAACGTTTCTAGCCGAACTGAACGATTCAACAACCAAGACGTTTGGAAATCTTGGTATGTATCACCTGCTTGATTACCTCCTGGTTTAAGGTAAAAAAACCGGCAGCCATGAGGTTTCGAAGTTTCAGAAGTGCTACGGCAAAAATTACATAGACAAAGAGAACATATTTACAAATAGAGTGCAGCGCATTCATTTTCTGGTCTAGGGAGGGAAGTCGAATCATCTCTGTGATATTGCTTCCGGGCTACATGATCACCTGCGGTGTTCCCTGCTACGTTACACTAATCAAGTAAAGAAGGGTATAAATATATTTCAGACCATATATCCTATTATTTCTGCAAATCACGTTTATCTACAGTTGTGAGAAACGTAGAATCTTAATTAAAATGAAAAGAAGCCGCAGGGTCCAAAGACGAGTCCTACGCTTCGGAGAGTTGTTGCATTTGGAATGAAGCCCGTTCACTTTATTCATGTTAAAAGACACTTAATATCTTTGTATTAATATTGTCATGTTGCTTCATCGGTAGCCTAGTTGTTAAGAATGTATCAGTGTTCCTGATGTAATGGGAGGGTGCATCGAATAGGCGGATCGGAGTTATAATTTTGGTCATGCAGTGTTTTATGCGTATTTTGAACAATACTGATCATGGCAAGCAGCATGTTTCATTTCCGGAGAGCGGAATCGTACCTTTTTTGCTGTCTGTATTGGTACTGCTTTGTTATCTTGTGCAGTGTAGGGAATTTGTACTGGCATCCACCAAAATCTTGTTTTATGGCCCTTTGTTCGCTTTTGTGAACTCACTAGGCATCTCATAACTACTTCAAACAAAACAATATTCTATTTTTTGTTAGAGTTAGTGTAAGAATTACACTAACAGAAATGTTTTCATTTTTTCTTAGTATAATCTGGGAGAAAGAATAACCGTTTTGTGGGTATGCGCCCAAGGAAGTAAGCAAACACCCCTGAAGAGTATACGAGTACAAGCATTTGTGATAGTATTATTATTCCGTCAATGTTGCCGAATGGGTGCGTTCATTCTATTCCTAATAGATTGCAGGGAAATACAACTTGTCGCAATTCATTTCTTTCAACTCTTTGGAATGAAAAAAAAAGTCACAGCTTTGCCGCAAAAGCGAAGAAATGAGTGTGATAGCAACAAATTGGAAGGTCATGCACATAATAGAAAGCAAATTGAAACGTGCCCCGCGTATCTCACGTGCAAATAACGCACGAAACCTACTGATAAGTACAGATGCACGCGAATAAGCTTCTCAATTGTTACTTCGCTGTGTCTGAAAACCACGCGCTTTTCGCAAAGAGTGCAATGATTGCAATGACCTTTGTGTTCCCATTACCTACAACAGTATTGCATCACATGACTGCAATGCGAACATAAATGACAACCTCCAAAGTGAAAATAGTAACATGCATGTCATGATTTTCATGTTATAACTAGTTGTCAGCGAATCAGCTGATGACCAGTGGTGGCCCATAGAGGTGGCGTGCCACGATTGGGCCACGGGCGACCATCACGTGGCAGTGGGCTTTGTGGCTGGGGACGAGCCGGAGCAGCGGCAGACGGGAGACAGCGGGCCGAAGCGTCGGACGCAGGTGACCCAGGTTCCGGCCAGGGAACGCGGCCGTCCACGCTGCTGCCGTCCAACTACCAGCTGGGGCGGCATTGCCGGCACGAGTACTGCATCTCGGGGCGCCATTTATTGTGATGGTTAACGGACGTTCGTCACTATGTTTGTTGATAGCGGACGAGAAATCATTAACATGAACTTTTTATTTCATGGCATGGGTGGAACGGCTGACGACGCACGGATACGCTACCGTGTGCAGCGCTGTTGAGTCGGACGTCGCGGCCAACCCAGCAGTCAGGGTCGCAACTCCGGAGGTCCTGGATCAGGCCACGGCTCACGACGACCACACCCGGTAGGCCTCGTCCACGAACCTGCTCCCGGCCACTGCACCCAGGCAGGAGCCGTTCGGCAGGTCTCGGCCTTGGACCTTGAACAGACACACCGGAGCTCGACCTGGCCGACACATACGGGTCTCACGTCCGGCTCAGGAACGCTGCCAGGAACTCGTCCTCTCGAGCGGCACACCGTTTCGTCTGCCTTCGTGGCCTCAACTCTCGAGCTGCAGTGGCGGAGATGCCTTGACCAGCGCGACCTCGGACCTCGTTTCCAAGCTCTTGATCACCTTCCGGGCGTAGCGGTTCCACGTGCGGGTTCTGACCAGCACACTACAGCTGCGGTGCGGCAGCTCACTCACCGGCGTTCGTCGCCTTGGCCAGGGCACAGCCAGGTACCCTCGGATGCGCACCTCGTGAGCTCGCGGCCCACTTCCGAGGCTGGCGCGTCGCTCGGTACGGCTCGGCACCACTCGGCGATCCTTGATTCAGCCAGCAACTCCCCTGGCACCTGCATCCTCGGCCACCCTGAACCTCGCCCGGCTCCGTGGTCCTCCGTACACACGCCCGCGTCTCGCCCGGCAGAAAGTCTCACTCGTCCCTTGCCGAAGTGCGACGCTCTGGTGATACCGGCGCTTGATGGCATGGGCGCGGCCACGGAGCAGTCAACCCGCATCGGAGACGCGATGCTCCATGCGGGGCATGGCCAGCCCGTCCAGCGAAGAGCGTGCGCCGAGACGCGATGCTCGACGCAACCGTGACCATTAGCCAGGCCACGTTCATCGCTGTGTCGAACGGCTGACCGTGGAGACGCCTCGCCGAGATCCGCGATGCCCTCGGCAAGGAAGAGAACAGCAGGCCAGGCCGCGCCCCGAGATGCAGTACTCGTGCCGGCAATGCCGCCCCAGCTGGTAGTTGGACGGCAGCAGCGTGGACGGCCGCGTTCCCTGGCCGGAACCTGGGTCACCTGCGTCCGACGCTTCGGCCCGCTGTCTCCCGTCTGCCGCTGCTCCGGCTCGTCCCCAGCCACAAAGCCCACTGCCACGTGATGGTCGCCCGTGGCCCAATCGTGGCACGCCACCTCTATGGGCCACCACTGGTCATCAGCTGATTCGCTGACAGTCACGCGCATATTAAACGCGCCTTGCCCCGCACTTCCGTCGTTGTCGTTTTCTTCGCTCATCACAATAACCCCCCACACAAGAAAGTTGTTCCAGTCAAACAACTTTTCTCACAATACACAGTGATGAGGAAGAACAGTCCCGTGGACTCACGACTCTCGAGCAGTGGTGGAGGAGAAGCCTGGACCAGCGCGACCTCGGACCTCGTTTCCAAGCTCTTGATCACCTTCCGGGCGTAGCGGTTCCACGTGCGGGTTCTGGCCAGCACACTACAGCTGCGGTGCGGCAGCTCACTCACCGGCGTTCGTCGCCTTGGCCAGGGCACAGCCAGGTACCCTCGGATGCGCACCTCGTGAGCTCGCGGCCCACTTCCGAGGCTGGCGCGTCGCTCGGTACGGCTCGGCACCACTCGGCGATCCTTGATTCAGCCAGCAACTCCCCTGGCACCTGCATCCTCGGCCACCCTGAACCTCGCCCGGCTCCGTGGTCCTCCGTACACACGCCCGCGTCTCGCCCGGCAGAAAGTCTCACTCGTCCCTTGCCGAAGTGCGACGCTCTGGTGATACCGGCGCTTGATGGCATGGGCGCGGCCACGGAGCAGTCAACCCGCATCGGAGACGCGATGCTCCATGCGGGGCATGGCCAGCCCGTCCAGCGAAGAGCGTGCGCCGAGACGCGATGCTCGACGCAACCGTGACCATTAGCCAGGCCACGTTCATCGCTGTGTCGAACGGCTGACCGTGGAGACGCCTCGCCGAGATCCGCGATGCCCTCGGCAAGGAAGAGAACAGCAGGCCAGGCCGCGCCCCGAGATGCAGTACTCGTGCCGGCAATGCCGCCCCAGCTGGTAGTTGGACGGCAGCAGCGTGGACGGCCGCGTTCCCTGGCCGGAACCTGGGTCACCTGCGTCCGACGCTTCGGCCCGCTGTCTCCCGTCTGCCGCTGCTCCGGCTCGTCCCCAGCCACAAAGCCCACTGCCACGTGATGGTCGCCCGTGGCCCAATCGTGGCACGCCACCTCTATGGGCCACCACTGGTCATCAGCTGATTCGCTGACAGTCACGCGCATATTAAACGCGCCTTGCCCCGCACTTCCGTCGTTGTCGTTTTCTTCGCTCATCACACTAGTCATGACTACACACTACGCTCATGATGCGCTAGCGATCGTTTCGCTAACTTCACATATACCAAATTTGGTGTTACGTGACCTCAATAGATGACGAAGGTATACGACTGGTGCAAACGTGATAATCATCCCATGCGTGTTGTGTAAAACATGACCACATGCTACGCTCAAAGCGCACCCGCAGCCGTTTCCCTCGCTCCACAAATACCAAATTTGGTATCACGTGATACGGTGTAATAGACGACGAACGTAATGACAAGTCCGAACATGGCTTGATAAGCGTGTCTTGTAAAACATGACTACATGCTACGCTCATAGCACGCTCGAGGCCGTTTCGCCAGCTCAACATATACCAAGTTTGGTATCGCACGACGTGAATAGACGATGAAGGTAAATGACAAGTCCAAACATGATAGTCATGATATGCGTATGATGCAAAACATAACTGCATGTTACGCTCGTAGCTTGGTCGCAGCTGTTCCGCTAGCTCCGCATATCACGTCACGTGATGCTAAATTTGGTATCACGTGACGTGAATAGACGACGAAAGCAAATGACACATCCAAACATAATAATCATGGCATGGGAGTCAGGGACATCATAATTTACGTCCGCCTCGTAACGTTGTGCTCATTTTAAAGGGACATATCAACCTTAATCATTCGTGCTTCGCGAATCATTGATGCCCACAATACGTGGGATGTGCTAATCTTTTTATGACTGCGAAGTTATACTCGATACGTCCTGCTGGAGTACTGTCCATTTTGATGGCAGTTGATTAGCTGCATATCAGCGATCACCACAATCACTGTTTACGGTTCTTTTTCCGCATCATCATTTCGATGTCCAGAAGTTTCAACAAATATCGACACTAATGTTCTTCAGCGCAATGAACGCAGGTGCCCAGACGTCCGCTTGTGGGCGTACATCTTAGAGGTCATGCATAAGTTCTGATCGAAGGCATGATTAATTTGGACTCTAATGGAGTTGTGAAGGTCGACACCCATTCGCTGCATCGTTCTGAAACATTTGGGCACGTTTATATGCAAGTTACACCTACCATTTTTTTCCATTGCTCGCTGCGTCGTCCTCAATTTAAGCTGAACCCTCTTTGTAAGTCTCCAGGTTTCTGCTTCGTAGCTAAGTACCGGCAAGATACAGCTGTTATATACTTTCCTCTTGAGGGATAGTGGCATTCTACCTGTCATAATCTGAGAGTGCTTGCCGAATGTGCTCCACCCCATTCTTATTCTTCTAGTTACTTCAATCTCGTGGTTCGGCTCTGCGGTTTTTACTTTTACCTGCCTTAAGAGACAAGAAGAGAGCAGAGTGGATTAGGGAACAAACGGGAGTTAAGGATATCATAGTTGAAATAAAGAAGAGGAAATGGACATGGGCCGGGCATGTAGCGCGTAGACAGGATAACCGCTGGTCATTAAGGGTAACTAACTGTATTCCCAGAGAAGGGAAGCGGGTTAGGAGGAGACAGAAGGTTAGGGGGGCAGATGAGATTAAGAAGTTTGCGGCTATAAATTGGCAGCAGCAAGCACAGGACCGGGTTAACTGGCGGAACATGGGAGAGGCCTTTGTCCTGCAGTGGACGTAGTCAGGCTGATGATGATGGTGATATGCAAGTTAAAACTTGACAAGTTCACGTTTCTATAAATTTTGCACGGCTTCTTTTTACCCTAGGAATGTGCTGGTGGGTTTGGTGCTTGGACGTGGTCGAAAACAAACGTTACAGCTCACCACTTTTCTATTTTTAGTGGAAATGAATGTCTTCTGCTCAAATGAATTGTGGACAACTTCTTTAGATGGACACATCGAGAATAGCTCCCAACGTACTTTTCTCCAGAAGTCAGAAGGGCATTGCTTGTCCCCCCACTGCGGCGTCCTCCAGCTTTGAAGGGCTTAATGCACTTTTATCCTTTTAGTTTTTTACCCGATGAAGTACGTAAATAAGGGAAAAAATAAGGCACTGAAGAACTTGGAGCGATATGCAAGCGTGAAACACAGACACGTATGAAGAGAACGTATGAAAATAGTAAGCTGCTCGCCTTAGATCGTTATAACAATAAGACTTGTTGCTATCGCATTCACTGCTTCACCCTTTTAGGGAAACACTTTTTTTTCAAATTCACGGAACACACAAGTGTTGAACCCACCCCACTCTCCCTCTCGCCGATGATGCGCCGTCACTAGAGAAAAAACACCGGCGCACCGCCACCGGCAATTTTGGGAACGAAGCACAGGTCTAGTCGAGAGATAATATCTTATTGACATATCTTGTGCAGTACAACCACCCTACTAATTCTCACAGGGGCCGTTCTATGCTACCTACAATATTTGCATGGTCAGCATGTATGAACGAGGTTTGATGTTTTAATATTTTGTAAGATTAAACGTGTTAATGTTAAAATGACAACAGAACATATTTTTCTGCTGACAAATGTACTGTGAATACAAAGCTTTTCCTCACGTCTAGAGCGGCCGTAAATGTAAGAATTCTTAGATTTGATTATTTAAGTCAAATTCTTTATTCCCTGCTTTGAACATTTACAGACAGCGGAAGCGCACAAAATGTTCTCAGACACAGCTTGACTGAGCTGTGTCTGAGAACATTCTGAGAACATGCTTGACTGAGCAGCTTCACAGCAGGGCTCATGAAATAACAGTGTAACAATTTGTAATCGCAAGTATGCAATCATCAACAACTACAAAATTGAATATACAATGTAGTACATATATTATTGAGAGTATACTCTCAATCTGCTTGCCATTCTTCGTGTGACTTTCCGATTTGTTGCTATAGCATTCAATGCTTCGACTTTGCGGCAAAGCTGTTACTTTTTTATTAACACACTACTTCAGCCGATCAAAAAGTTAACTTCTTTAGGCACCCTTCAGAAACTTCAGAAGCTGCACTGATGCTAATGCGTTTCCGAATTTATTTCCGTTGTTTTGTTAAGTAAGTTGCTCGATTACCGGGTGCATGATTCGACTGCAACATTTTTTTTTCAAATCTGCACGAATTCTACGCACGCCCTCTCCTTGTTGTTATACCGACTGCGTCGCCCTGTATTCGCTACAATCGAAACCATCAAAAACTTTTGTTATTGGGCGCTAACAATAAAAAACGCTGCTCGAGCATGCATGTCATTTTTCTGTGCCCCCATGGTGAACAGGCTGATGCTTCTCATATTGAAAAACATCAAGATAATTGAGGTGTTAAGCATGCTGCTGTATTTTTATAGCCACCCTGGCCATACATATGTAAAGTAGCGAATTTTTCATGAAATTTGACGACAAATGGCGACTTTTGGTGACTTATTGCTCATCGTTTGGCGAATTTTACTCGAACGTCAGTAACAACTCCGGTTCGTACCCTACCTCACGCCTCGGTTTCTCTTTTACAAATTTACAGGTCGGCCACACTTGTATGCTACGCCCACCTTTGGTTCTGGCCGACTAAAGGCGGACCTAGAGAAAGCATTCTTACCTTGGACTTGAAACAAAATCTAATCAGGCCTACAACACTAAATTGAACACCATGTCATAGTTGTAGCAATTGAAGGGGTCATTTTTATGTTACTTTTGAAAACAGAGATGTCGACTTGGCCATATCATTATGAAAACTGCAAAACTGTAACTGACGAGTTCAAGCAAAAACGATGAACAAACCTTCTGGCATATATCTCTAGGTGAAACGGGGTTTATTGACGTGAATATATAGCGCTTGCACAGCAGGTCTATTCAGCGCGAGCGGTTGGCCCTAGTGCTGTGATTTCTATGTCGGTTGCTGCCGCCCTCTTTCAGTATCAATACCATTCTTTGCAAGTGCTACTTACGCCAATAAACCTCGTTCAATAGTGGTGGAGATGCGAAGTAGAGGGTACAAATTTTAACGCGTAATATCGTTGAGTCGTCTGTAATCCAGACATAATCTAATCGAACCATCTTTTTTTCTGAGGAGCACTACAGGCGAAGACCAGGGACTTGAAGGGGGCGTGATAACATCGTGGCGAAGCATGCTATTGACTTGCTTCGCAATGATATTGCGTTCTGTTGCTGGTGCACGGTAGGGGCGTTGTCGCAAAGGAGTATGGGTTACCGTGTTGATACTGTGAGTGACGGTATTGGTTTGACTCAGTGGCTTCTGTGGAAAGACAAATTAATGTATAAACTCACAAAGAAGCATTATTCCTCATGCTCATTGATCCAGAGGTAGCTCGCATTCGATGTAGCAGTTGATTTCATCGAGAGAGACGTCATCTGGATGGAAACAAGAAGGTACAGCATCCAACTGAAGCTTTGGGCCAGTGTCATGGGATTCAATAGGCACGATAGAGCGTTCGTCTACTGGGTGAGCACGACCAAGTGTCTCGTGATGGTGTAAGGTGAGAGGACATAATCTGGGATTGCGAACAAGTATTCCCATTGCATCATCATTGGGAGACAGAATGGCATGTGACAAAGACGTGCCATGGCGATGACTGAAAATGGCAGACGGAGTGAACGTAACAGTAGTGCCAGAAAAATCAGTGCGGTCAACAGGGACAATGACTAAGAGGACGATGGTCAGTGTCAGTGGCCACACGAAGCTTGCCAACGCTAAGTCGGTCGGTGTTGGCAGACGGGACATCGGCGAACACAAGTTCCACCTGAGCGCGAGCGCATTCAATTACGGCGTGGTGGCATGGCAAGAAGTCTCACTCGAGTACTACGTGATGCGAACAGGTGGCCAACATTAGAAACTCGATGTGATACAAAATGTTCTGAATAGTGACTCCAGCCGTACACGCTCTCAACGGTCAAATTTGTTGCGCTCTCGCTGCACTAACCGAAAATCCAGATGGTGGCGTCGTGACATTTAGTATGGAGCAGCCATGTTTTTGGCTCATGGCAGAAATGGCAGCTCCGGTATCAAGAAGGGCGAGAGTTCATAAAACTCCGATAAACACTTCCAGAACGTTGGCGGAGGACAGGCGAGTACTTGATCATTGTGACGACGACGAAGCTCGTGCCCCCAGAACTGTGACAGTCAGTTTTCGGGTTCTCGTCGGTGACGCAGAGGTGGCAAAGAATTTTGCCACCTCTGCTAGTTTGCCACCTCTGGCATAGGTGGCAAAGAATTTTGCCACCTCTGCCACTTCTTCGTGCACATATCGTTTGATTTCCGGTATTAGTGTTTTGTGGTCTCTGCCGAGGGTCAACGCCACGAGAGTTTCATCCGCGGCCGCTGGCCTCCGTGTCATGACCCGTTGTTTACGCAACTCCTCAAAGCTTGCGTACCTCGGTCCAACCGAACGCATCGGCAATGCGTAGCTTAAAAGCACCCAGTAAATTTCGAGTGGTGCTTGGTAAACCAGAGACTCGCTACCTCTTTCAGGTAGAAGGGCACATATTGCAGTTTCGAAGGGTCGTCTTACTTGTTGCTTGCGCCTACCCTTTCAAATGTTGACAGCAAATCTTCAACGTTTCGTTCATCGGTATCGTCGATAAAAGGTGGATCGCGCACGCGTAGCACAGTGGGCATGGTGATCATCGGAGGCTGGCGCATACCGTGCTTAATATATATATATAAGTCGTTTTTACAGAAGAAAAGGAGAGAAAAGTGCCACCCGTAACTGTCTCTCTTCACGAGGACACCTCAACAGGTCGGCACAGGAATGATGTATTAGGAAGGATAAGATTGGAAAAGAGAAGAAATAAAAGGTGAAGGTCATTCGATATGCTTCGTCAGCCATTTCTGGGGAGCCAGGTAGTTTCCTGTTGCAGGGTTCTAGGTTTAGTTACCCCGTACCTCCACCACTCAGAAATGGGGTTTAGTGGCGTAAGTAGCACTTTCACAGCAGGTCTAATCATGCTGAAAGCGAGCGGCGACAACCGACACAGGAATCACGGCGCTAGTGCCAACCGCTCACGCTCAACGCCTGGCTAAAGAGATGGCCCACTATGGCGTATTCTTCCCCCTTACAATAGCTAATAATTCCTGTGTTATATCCTCGACATTCCACTGGCAACCGCTTAGGTAAGTAGTCATAGAATTTGACGAACAAATTAATTCAATGTCATGGTGCGTTCTTGCTGACATGGCTATTTTGCTTTTGCAGCGCACGTCTTTGTGCACGAATGGGCCCATTACCGGTACGGAGTCTTTGATGAACATGGCTGGCGGGATGACGAAAAGTACCCACTCACCTATTGCGAGAAGGATCCTGTAATACGCTAGTGATTTTTATCTGAGGTGTCACTGTCAGTTAGGTACACTGTCGTACTTTATGAAAGGGAACACGTAAGCGCGTGGCCGGCGCTCTGTGGCGGCTGCCTGCAAGACCATCATCAACCAACAGCAAAAAAAAAAAAAAAACGTTGGCTTTTGGCGTCATGTATTGGAGAACAAAACAACCAGTTAGGTCGCAGGACAAGCCTTGCAAGATTCAGTACGCAACCGTTGTAGAGAGCAGGTCACGCGATCGCGTGTTCCCTTTCATAAAGAACGAAAGTTTCATAAAGAACGACAGAACGATATTTGCTTGTAAGATCTCTGAAGCAAATAATCATAAATGCAGTGTTTTCTTTCGCAAGTTGAAGAGTTCGAAATGCTGTTTGTTACATAATATCCGCTTTTTTTTATCTTTCGCGAATTATGTAGTTCCCATTGGCACTCTGCCTTGATCAACATTTCTTTTTTACTACGCATAAACTTTCATAGAATCATGGTTAATATTTTTATTTTTGATTGCAGTACAGCCATCGCAATGCTGGGAGCTAGAAATGCACCATAGTGCTTATAGAGTTTTGAATGCATCACATTATTTTTCGTTTTGTTACGCTGCCCAATTGTAAATTACATAGTAACAGCTATAACGTCAAAACACCTAGCATTGACTGGAAACTCGAGCAAAATCGTCATTCCAAGTCCGAATATATAAACTGACAACAAAACTCACAATACCAGCGAAGCTATGATGACCACTGGAGCACATCCAAAGAGTTCTATTGAAGTTGTTTACAGAGAAGCTCCTTCCCATAGTTGTCCTTCAGCTAACGCTAAGGTGCAGCACCACATGACGTGTCATCAGCGATCTTTTCAAGAACTTATCTGTGATTACGAAAATTATCCCTGACGAAACTTCCTTGGAGTCGTTGCTGAGCAAACCTGTCGTAGAAGTTTATTTTACTTCCGTTACAGAAACAAGGAGCCAGAGCAAATGGCCACAAGGGCCTCACATAGTGCTCACGCTCCTGTTTGCAATCAGCATCAGCGTCACAAACAACAAGTAATACATGACCCACTATTACACCCTTACACAGTTACAGTCGGAACAGAAAACAGTGACCGGTGACCAAAAAAACAGTGACCGTAAGTGCATACTCGGACAGAAATGGACCTATCAGGGGTACCTTAAAAGAAGTTAGTTGTGATCGTGTTGGATAAACTGCACTTATGTTTTTGGTGCGACGCATTCGGTCTGACCACGGCAGCTGCCAGAAGCAGTTATGGACGCCGAAACTAGCAGAAGTTCACACCTGAAGCACTGTATTTAGCATTTACTCTCTCTCAATTTCAATTTTCTTGAATAACGTTTACACGCACTAGCACATCAAGACAATTTTGCAGTACCTTAAAAGAAGTTAGTTGTGATCGTGTTGGATAAACTGCAGTTATTTTTTTGGTTCGACGTATTCGGTCTGACCACGGCAGCTGCCAGAAGCAGTTATGGACGCCAAAACTAGCAGAAGTTCACAACTGAAGCACTGTATTTAGCATTTACTCTCTGTCAATTTCAATTTTCATGAATAACGTTTACACGCACTAGCACATCAAGACAATTTTGCAGTTAACTGATGCACCTTGCAGTTTGCTGATGTTCATGTTTTGCTAATTGCGCTTACCTTCTGCTCACTCAGGTCACAGGACTCCGAGAACTCAAACTAAATGCGTGCTCCTCAAAGTTTACCTTCGACTTGACACTGGACTCGGGAGATTCGTGCCCACTGAACAAAAGCTATATGTACGGTCGCGGCCACTGTTAGAGGGAACGCGGCACGCGTGGCCGCTCTCTTAGGGCCACCAAGCGGGCTTCGCGCGAAGTATTGCGGCGCAAGCGCAATCAGCGCCAGAGGCGCAGTTGGCTGCGCGTCGTCTGCTACGTTGCCTCCCACTTCGCCGCACGCGCTCTGGTCCAAAATACTGTAGCTATGGAGCTGAATAGAAAGTATTTGAACTGGGTTATCTCGGCGCGCCGTTCATGCTACACCCAGTATTTGGCTTCGAATTTCAGACGTTCGTTTTTGTCGCAAAATGAAGTTGGTCGCTGAAATTTCACTTGGTTACAAAAGGAAATAGAGCACGTGGCATAAGATTAACAGAGTGTGCCTTGGATGCTTCGCATGTCAAACAGCGCATTTAGGCGACGAAAGTTACGCCCACTTTTGATAAAACTCTGCTCGTTATGAGTTTAAAACGGGCTGCATGTGTTCTTAGTGTGGCATTTCGTCAAAGAAATACCTTCCGGCATGGCCAGAGTTCCTGAGAGTGAGCGCTGGCGAAATCGTCGAGCTCTATTTCAAGGGTAGGTCGCAGCGAAAAATCACCGAAGCGATGGGAAGAACGCTCAAGACAGTCAACAGGATCGTAAGAGCACTTAAATCTTGCCGCCGGATCAAGGATGCTCCGCGGAAGCCGAGGTCTCGAGTTACAACTGAACAAGAGGATGCTTGGATCGTTGCGGCGGCAGCCGTGAAGCCTGGTCTCTCTGCTCAGCAAATCAAAATACCCTCGACTTGAGAGCATCCGTGACAACGGTCAAGCGACGCCTCCGGGAAGCGGGTCTGAAGAGCAGGATTGCAGCCCAAAAGCCTCTTCTTCGCACTCACAACAAATAAAAACGGCTGCAGTTTTCTCGACAGCATGCGCAATGTTCAACTGAGGAGTGGAAGCAAGTCGTCTTCACAGACGAGTGCACGTTCACTACATCGTGCGATCAGCAAGCCCGTATTTGGCGCCCTGACAACACCCGGTAAGCTACACGAGAATGTGTTTTCGGAAACGTGCTTTTCGTAAGAAAGAAATGTCCTTACAGCATGGGCTTCCAATTTTGTACTGTGAATACGTTTAAATGGGTGTGTCATTCCGTTTGCATGCACACATCTCGAGACTCTCGGATGCTTTCGTTTTCATGATGATTATTGATTATGAGGTTTAACGGCCGACGCTACACAGGCGATGCGACGCGTCGTAGGGGGGGGGGGGGAGGCGCTCCGGAATTATTTTGACCACCTAGGAATCATTAACGTGCACCCAAATCGTTTAGAAGAACGCAGTGACGACTTATGAGACTGCGGTTAATCGTAAAGGCATTTCAAACACTGCACGTTTAAACATAGCTTGAACAAGTTCGTAACGGCTTCAGCTATCTTTACGTTTCCCTATTTTATGCGTTCACAATCGGTAGTCGAGACACCCAAATGTTCTTTTCTTTTTTTCCTTAATGCAGGTACCAGTCAAAGTTCTTACAAAGAGTCTCGAAAAGCGGAAGGTCAACTGTAGGTGTTTGGGGCATGATCACAAAAGACGGTCTCGGACCTCTTGTGAGAATCGACGGTAAGTTCACAGCGAACAAGTACTGCGAAATTTTGACCACAGTGGCCCATCGCGAACTTGCAAAGGTGCACTTCTCCGAGGCTGGTCCTGTATTACAACACGACCGTTCGCCTGTGCACACTATGAAGAAAGTTGAAGCCCTACTACGCCAACTCAACATCGCCGTTTTAGAGTGGCCGCCCCAGTCATCAGACTTCAATATTATTGAAAATATTTGGGGCCAAATGAAAGCGGCAATCGCATCCAAGCCCCTCCGTGGAATGTCAAGGAACAGCCTTTGGAGAGCAGTCCACGCTGAATGGGAACGCCGTAAGCAGGATGCCACCCTTGTGGATTCGTTATAGAGTTCCCTGCCACGTAGGATGGCTGCCGCGATTTGTTCCGGGGGAGATGCAACCAGGTATTAAAATTCGCCTTCGTCATTAGTTCGGACATTGCACTCTGCTGCCTCAATTGTTTCCGAAAGGAAGGAGACCATCATCTAAGCTTCATTTGCAGCCGTGGTCTTGGCTTCATCGTATATGTAATAAATCTGAAGCACAGATTTATCAGTATCTCTTGTTTGTCATGTGATTTTTTTTTACTTCCTTAGCATGCCAATTAAGAAACCCACCCACTGTGAACAAACGGAACTTTTAGAGGTAAAAGGCACAGTTAATATTTAGGCGTACAGCATGCCTGTGCGCTTTCATAGCTGCTTTATAATAGTATCTATTGACGCGCCATTGCTACAGGGTTTGTGTATTCCAAAGCGCGCGCGCAATCTAGGTTTCGAGGCGAAGTGGGAGGGACCGTAGCAGACGACGCGCAGTTAACTCCGCCTGTGGCGCTTATTCCGCTTGCGCCGCAATAGTTCGCACGGCGCCCGTCGTGGCGCTCCGCGGAGCGCGGTCACCCGCTCCGTGTTCCCTCTTACAGTGGCCGCGACTGTACATTTCATGAAAAGTGCATTATGCGTATCAAAACAGACGTGACAGATACTGTGGAATCATCAATCATGTTCATGCCGTTTGTCACCAACGTGAGTACCTTCCATTATTCGAAGCATGCTTATTGGTTCATCTATTCTTTGACACTTCTCACAAAAATGATTGCCCCTGGGCTACAAAGGCAGGAATTGCAATGAATCTCGGCGAAAATCTATTTCAATTGCTTCAACGAAAGCGCAGTTTTATTTTTTTTCTGGGGAATTTTAACGAAAACGTAATTTTTTTTGTCGTATGAAGAACAGTATTTCTGGGCTGATAGAAAAAACTTCAGTAATAGAAAAAAATTGCGCCATTCCTCAGTGAAAAGCATTGCTGCCTTTGTAGATCTTTACATGAACTGCATGTGACAAAAAACAGTGCTAACTAAATGAATGAATGAATGAGTGAACTCTGGAGATTCGTGCCCAAATAACAAAACTACAATAAATAATTAATGAAAGAAAATGAATAAATAAATGATTGAGTCAATCAATGAACTGACAGCTAAAATCTCAGTTCTGGAAGTTTCTTTCGTGGAAATTAGCTACTATCCCTAACCATACTACACTATGCTGTCTCTTTCCGTATTTCTCTACTCCCCTCTTCATTTTTTCTTTCGTTTTCAACACTTCCTAAGCAATGACGTGATAGCTGAGAGTAAGCACCCTAAGGGGTACAGCAGCGCAGCTGTTGCTAGGCGCCGCATTGCCGTCACGTGATTGCTGAGAGGGGGTGGGAGATACCGCAGCTAGCACCGTTGCAGGTCATGGAAGGATGAACTCGACTATGAAATATTAGACAGTTATAGTGCACCATTAGTATGATAGCGGCAGTTAAGAGAATAGCGTTACCGTGCAGCAAAAATTCGTTGCGGACAGCGCCCTATAGTTTAGCGGGATAGCGCTTACGTGGTTTACGTGCACCATCTGAGATGGTGGCACCACCTACCAAAGGGTTAATAAGTTAAAGAACAGTGACAAAAAAAACGACGAGGATGTTTGCCTATGTCACCGCGCGAAATCATCGTACAAATTAATTTTAGTAATATTAATTGTAAATAATTTTTAACCACGCACTATTCGCGAAAAAAAATTATGTTGCAAATTTTTTACATTCATTTTCTAGATAGGCCTAAAGACGTTTGAAATGGGAAGCTATCTCAAAAGCTGAGCTAACTTATTCGTAATACTCAATCATCGAAGCCAACTGGAGGCAAGCGAAGCCATTTTTAGCTGTGGTTTACCGCGAACAAAGTGAATCTATGAACAACTACGCGAAAATCACTTCGGAGCAGGTGTCCAAAAACGCCGACGTGCTTTACGTACAATGCATACACCACGCTAACACAGTAACGTTAAATAGAAAAAATAGCATGCGTACGGTTAGCGGTACGGGTCACGTACGTTACTGCGCATACGCACTTCGAACCCGCTATTCCGCTAAGCCCGGTAAACTATGACTGTCTATTAAAGTTTTTCGTCTTTATGAGACAAATAAAGCGTCACGTAATACTCTCAGCCGTGCATTCCTGGGTGTAGTGTAATGGTTTCCGACGCCGAAAAAAGATTGGTACGATTGTTCAACGAACGACGTATTTTGAAGCAATACTTTTTTGCAGACTAGTTGGTTCATACTTGGTTCATACGTATTTTGACTATACAATGCCAACAAATATTGCAGGTAAGCCATTTTTGTGATTCCACTAACGGAGCGCGCCAGCACAACCCATACGCACCCAGTGAGCAGAATGCGATCTGCCATGGAAGATCCACGTGGGAAATCATTAGCGAGAACGAAGACTTCACTAAGTATCTATGGTTCTCTCTCTGTCATCTACTGGCCTAACTTATCACCGTACCGCTGTAACATTCTTCTGACAAACAACTGGTTCTGATAAGGTAGAACGGCGCCACTGTTCACTTCTTTAGAAACCATACATTCGTAAAGGCACTGCTATTCGGTTCGACAGAGGCGCAGTCCCGGTGATTTGACGGGAATTCGGGTGATATGTAAAAGTTTTGATTTTTTAATTTGCTTTAACTGTATTCCGGCGCATTACAGATAAAGAAGTAAGCATGTTTGGGTATTCTCTAGCATACCTAAACAAAGCACATTGCTTGGCGAAAATTGTTTACGAACGGAGGAAATTGAAGTAAGAAAGTCATCCCGAAGAATCTTCGAATAGATCAGTTAAAACAATTTGCTTAAATGAGATTTAACCAAGCGAGTTTATCATTGCAATAAACTACTTTAATTGTTTTGAGGCAAACTCAAAAGAAATTAAGAGAATCGAAAGTGCATAAAAGAGTTATGCGATTCCCAAATTTTCATTTAGAACATGCAATGAAGAGATACCTTTTCGAATTCCAGTCACGTAACAACAGGAGTAAATTAAAACATCCAACACCTTGGCTTAGGCTCTGTCAGTAGAGCCACACACCATCAGGTAGTAAAGAGATGTAGAGTGAAAGCCCTGTGCAAAATTTCTAGTTCGAAGAGACTCAGCACACGGAAGATCTACCCCAGCGGTTGGTAATGGCTCTTGACGTCTCGGACAGTATGAAAGTTAGCGATGTGATGTCTCTAAAATAAATACGCTTGAACCCCATGACAGTATACACGATAACTGTACACAGGTGTATTGCAGCATAGGCTACTTTCAGCAACTATGCGATGGAGCTGAAAGGCAATTCAGGAAGGAAAAAAGATCGTTGTATTGTTTGATGCATCACAAGACTGCTTTCGTAGGAAAGGCCAACATCACTAGATGTGGCCGTCTATATACTGAATGACCACCGCATGATATATTTGATTCAGCAGCAGCATATTAGAGTGTAATGGGAAGACCTATGACCATTGCTTACATTTTTTATTAATTTCTTGCCTTGCATAGAGGCGCGCGTGTGACTTGGTAGCAACTGTACAGCTTGAATGACTCTGCACCGCCACTACTAGAAAGCCTTAAAAAAGAAGTCAGTTGTCTGCAGATTAAAAAAACACACTTCTTCTAGCCACACAGTTGCAGTGTACTACACAATCAATGCAAGCATCTGCGCTGCTCATTTGCTAAGAGTCTCGGTTCGAAATCTAGCCGCAGCAGCTGCAACAGCGGGAGCGTTGGTTCTCCTAAAACGTGAACGAAACATTGGCTTTCCAACGCATTCATGGCGTAACTGGGCCCCCACCCTCTGACGTCACTGCGGCAGCCCTCCAGCCTTGAAATTCAGTCGGTGTTGCGCTAAAGCGTCTTTGTTTCGTGTTGTTCCGTTCTCTCTTCAGGAGTGTTACAAGCAGCCGTTAAGAGGGATGACTTGCGCATGACTGCACACGTTTTACAAGCATTCGATGCGCAGGCACGTGCACTTAGTCGCGATAAAGACCGTTGTGTGAAGGTGGCTTCTTCCTAAAGCGTATGAGTTGCCTTCACTTGGCAAACGGCTGCTAGCAATGACATAGCGAAAACTGCCTTGATTAGGTAGGCATGGGAACACGATCCATGGGAACACGAATACGATTGCTATAGGAATCTAAAGCAAAGCATGGTAGCGCTGCGACTCTGGACAGGCAGCGCCATCTCTGGTAGAAAAGTAGAAATTGGGGACGTGTATCGTGTGTTTTTTTCATTCTCGCCAACGTGCTGCCACTCGCTTACGTTCGTGTTCGTGCAGAGAGGCGCGGTGCGTTTGAGTAACCTCACAATGTACCGCCTCCAGTGCGGCTTCATAAAGAAATCTGAGCTGTATAAACACTTCAGAGAAGTGAATCTAACAAAAGGAGTAAAGCTCGTTAGTCATGTTTTAGATGTGGAGCAGACGACGGAAGTCGAGGACGCCCGAGGCACTGTGAAATGCATTTCTGAGATCCGTGAAGATACCGGGTGTGACCTATGCCTGGAAGTAAGTCTCATTCTGCCGTTATAAAGCAGCGTACTGTATCAATGTTCGGCGTGGACGTTTATGAAAACCCCATATTTGTTGTTTTGATGTGGTATCTGGCAGTAGCAACCATGTACTGTCATGTGCAAATATTTGCGTCGTGCTAAAATTCATAAAACTAAAGTAATACGGCCATGGCACTAAAATATCCGAAAAGTTTCAGAGTCATGTACTCCATGCCACGGGACCATGACCCGCTGACTTTGCCGCGAAGCAGCAATCCTAGCTTTAACTACAGCGAGTCAAGTTTAAGTGCTCGCTTCGTTTTTTTTCGGCCCTCTAGTCATGCTTGCTCTGTCGTTCGCGAACGCGGTTGTGTTCGCCGACTTGCTGAGGAACTAATACAACTTTACACGTGCAGAGCGTCCCTTGGTGCTGTCTGCATTGTTGTGGCAGCCCACAACACAATACTCAGGACTACGCCAACACATCCGTGGGGCCACTTCTTCAATTGCGACTTCACATAGCGAGCGTCTCGTTTTAGCACGGCATGGCGCCGCAGTTCTCCGTGCCGACTGCAGAACGCGTTCCGCGCACTTTGCACGCGCTACCGTTTCGTCGAAACACACCGACTCACCTGCGCCCTCTCCCCCATCTATCCTCAAGATTTCCGGAGCTCGCCGCCAGAGCCAGGCTGGCGTTGTCGTCGCTCCGCAAACTTGAGCTTCGGTTCCCCATTCCACGTCTTACTTGCATAGAAAGGAGAACGCAAACACGCATTTCGGGAGCACTACCGAAAGCTCATGCTGGAAACGCCATCAGCTTGAAAACAAAAGACAAAATTTGCGGCTTACTTTTTTTCTTTCAGCATTCCGAGTTCGTCTCTGTGTGCTGCAAGAGACTCAGCTATACGTCGGCATTGTGATTATCAGCCAATACACGCCTCACGGTGATACGCCTTACGCATACGTCTACGTAAACCCACGCCAACCTGTGCGTACTGCGCCGCGTGGAGCCTTTAACATAGCGGCTGTGCACACAACAGCCGATAGATGGTAGCAATTTTGCATAAGGTCTGTTGGCTGCATATCTGCGTGCTTCACTGCAAACATAATGGCAAGACGATAATCTTTTCTCTGGAAAGAGAGGAAATAAAACGTTTATTTGAAGTTGCGCGTAAGGACATCGGTGAATTGGGTGCTTAGTTCGAGAATATATTGGCGCGAGCCGCTGTCCTCGCACGTTTCACGTGTAAGCGAGAAAGATATTTTTGGAGGAAAGCCAGTAGGTCACTCGGCTAAGCTCGTTGAAGGGGATGGGGTAAGGAAACGAAAAGAACAGTAGAAAAAAAGACGGAGCTAGTACTCGCGGCACACGAGTTAAGCGAGAGTAGAGAAAGATGGGGCACTTGGTCGAAGGAGTTCGAGGACGGGGACCATTCGGCGAGAGCTACACGGGGTCGGAGATTGTGAACGACACAACTATGGGAACATGGAGTCCGCCATGCGAGTCCAACACGTTTGACGGTGGCCTCTTGGGAGTCCAGATCTGAGCTCGACAGTGCTGCCCAGGGGCATAACCAGGGGTTGGCACACCGGGCACCTACCCCCCCCCCCCCCTCCCCTGAAATTTTTTTTTGCCATGGCATAGAGAGCGAAAATTGGCCATTTTAAGGGGGACGCCCTCTCGAAATATAGGTGACGCCTCCCCCGAAAAACATAAAACATTGCTGGCTACACGCCTGATTCTGGCTCCCTTCCTGGAGGCGATGCGATAGGGAGCCTACATGGCCACTGATGCAGTGAGATATGGACGCCATCTGGCAGTAACCTTGGAAAACAAGACCATTTTAGAAACAGAGTTCGTAGAACGCAGAACAGTTGGTAGCTGGCAGCACCGTATCGTTTTAGCGAAGCGTAGGAAACATTCGATTTTTTATGCATAGCATCGGTTTAGAGGTTTTTAGCAAGCTACAGGAACATTTTACGGAAATACTACACGGTTCCTTTCCTAATGCCCGTACTGTGTTCGCGCATGCGCACTCGTCAGCCGGTTTTCAAACCGAGTTTATTCCAGTAACATTGAGCCTAGCTACTTCTAGTGCACTCTAGCCGAACTCAATTTGGTGTGCGGCATGACCACCCTCACTGCGCTCCCACTGTCTCATCTCCTACGCTCCCCCTCTCACGCCTCTCAAAGCGGACGCAGGCAGCGTCTGTTAGCCCAGGCTAGCTTTCTCTCTCTCCTCTAGGCACCCGTCCTCGCGGCTTTAACACTACCATTGCGCATCACCTCCCCTTCTCTCTCCTCTCCAACGCTCCCCCATCTCCCCCCGCAACGCCGACGCAGCCAGCGTCTGCGAGTGAGTTTATGATTGAAAACAACTGATTGCTGGCGTTGAACATAGTTCACTGGCCACCCTCCTATATAGAGAAACTGCAACTTGACCTAAAAGATGGTGCCGGTAAGAGATTTTCCGTGTTCATTGTTTAGCGAAAGAAATTCCCAGCATGCACGTTAATCTAAAGTGCATACACTGAGGATCTCTACGTCCAATCGTAGTTTTTTGTTTCTTATTAACCATTAGCAGCGACTAGCGTGTCCCAGTAGGAAACACCGGTCCATCACAGCGCGATTTTCTTCTCTACAGGTTTCTTTTCTCCGCAACTCCGCGATCAGCGCCTGCGCGTCAGCGCCGCCGCCAGTGTAAGCGTTAGCGAACGCTTCTTCGCATCTCCACATGGTTCCTTTTAGCGGGAGATGGTTTCATTTTTACTATGAATGTATATCAACAAATTCAGGTTCATAGGCTGATCACGAGATGATTTTGTGTCATGTATTTTTTTCACACATGGGCACTTGTAACATGGGCAATTGTAACATGGGCACTTGTAAGATGGACACTCCTAACATGGGCACTTGAACCTTGTCACAGAAGTTTCGTGCTACGTAATGGCACACATCAGCAAACAGAAGTGCCTATGATGATGTGTCGAAAACAACAATTCTTTACTTAGTTCAATGGCTGCTGACCCGTACACCATGGCGATCACAAAGGATTGGTATATATAGCCTTCAAGTAGCTGCTACAGTACAAAATTGCTATGACGAAGTCTCGAAAAGTTGCGTGTGCGTATGCGTGTGGGTTCTCGCTTGTGATCCATTTATACAAGTGTGCACCGGATACTCACCCAATGTAGCAGACAGCTGGGCATACGCTATACCCAAACAATCATTCGGGCCCTGGACACGAGGGTTTCACTGGGAACCTCTATGCACATGAGGCAGCTCGATGTTTCACGAATTACCGAGCTGCCGATGGCGAAACCGTGGAGGACCCGACACACATCAATCCCAGTTACAAAACGGGACTCGCTGGCTGGATTTCGTGCCAACCGGTTGTGCCCCTGTGATCTCCGACGACAGCGCAGCTCTGACCGACTGGCTCGCCCTATACACCATCTCCGAACGCCGACAAGAGCTCTCGCCGAGTGGTGCCCCATCGTCGGACTCCTTCGACCGTGTACATATTTCCTATCTTCTCCTTACTTCTGTATGTGACTGTCACTGCGCCTCGCTCTCTCATTTCGCTCTCTCTATCTCTATGCCTTTTATTCCTATCCTCTTAATCCCTCCTTATCCACACCCCTCGTGAGCTACCGTTGAGGTGTCTTCATCTTGAGAAACAGTTACGGGGCTCACGTTTCTTTTTCTTTTCATTTGAGAATTGCTTCCCCAGTTACAAAGTGATCCTGCAATGTCACAAAGAGTTGTGGAGGCATTACCCACTGCAGCACTAAGCAAGAACCTTTCGGCCATAGATTCTGTGACGTTACGCCGACTCCAAACTAACGCATACATAAACATCCACAGCTTGCATGCGTACTACCCACAACTTAGAGACATATTACCCTGGAGTGGAAGCACACCAACGCTCTACCACAACACGTGGGAATGTACGGCACACACCAAAGAACAGGAAGGAGATAACAGCAAAGAGAGGTAGGAGGCAATGCTGTCCAGCCCGGCCCTTGAGGACCAGCGGATGCTATTCAGGAGCGCTAAATGTATGGCGTGGGCCAGCGGTGCCTTGGAATAGGGACGGGAACACGCATCGTTGCCCTGGTTTAGAAGCAAAGAAGTGTTTTTCACAAATAAAGATTTTGTTCTTCTTCTCATACTCATACGAGCATATGTTATGATCATATGAGCATCACCATATGTAGGGCCATTTGTGAGTATGATGTGATCAGTTCTCTATAAGTACGCTGCTCTGATGCGCACTTACCGCGGTATAGCCGCATCAAATAGTGAGCAGCCATTAATTAATGTACGAGAATGATTCCACCTTGCTTTGTACCCTATACTTTTTTTAAGTGCATTATTATTATATGGAAGCGCACGCGCATACATAACAAAATAGGCCTAAACCTCTATTTGTGCAGTTGCCAACAGTTTTGTGATGGAGTAACAACTCAAGTCAGCCTAATCACTTGATAACTAGGTAGTAAAATTACCTAATCACACTGCCTTTATTTATTAGGAGTCTAGTGCTGTATGTGACAAGTGAAAAGTTAATTAGGTTAGTGAATATGCCGATCATTTTTTTTCTTAAAACGAATGTCCTATCCGTGATGGAAATGGCTCGGTTGAGCCTTGGTGGACCCCGGCATAAAAACACTCTTGTTGTAGTCTCCGTCTTCAAAAAGTCTCTACCTACAAGGCCACTGCTGAGCTCACCCTCACGACCTAATAAACGGCTAATCCAGCCTCTGACGGTTCGTTTAAAGACAACCCTATAATTCTGGGTGGTGCTATCTAATACATGACGTTGAAGTTATAATGATGCTAACGTTAATTACACTATATGTTAAGTATCTACAATTCAATATTGCAATGATCAGATGTGAAGCTGCTAATTAGAGCACATAACTCATGAACAAATTTGGCTCTCAGTTGTGGTAATGTTCCACTTGAACTTCGTACTATAGTGCAAGGCATCAGGGTATTATTGAGTGCAGATGTAGAGCAGTTACAAAGTGGTCAATCATTTCACTCGTGCATTTTCCGAATATTCCAGGGTGATAATCGAATGACCTTCCTGAAAGACGCATTGACACGATACGTCCGAGACATTGCGGATGGACCGAAGAGCCTTGCCATCGTTACGTTCAGTAGAAGCGCAGCGGTACTCCACCCATTAATGCCAGTAAATGCTTCTACCAGGTAGAACTTTTTGAACGCGGTGAAGGATTTGAAAGCGGCCGGGGAGACATGCATTGGATGCGGCCTCCAACAAAACCTCCAGGTGAGTGCATTCAAGTGAGCGTGCTCAAAAAGAAAAGAAACTTTATCATATTTATTTATTTATTTATTTATTTATTTATTTATTTATTTATTCCTTTATACAATTACCTGCAGCGCCGCGAGGGCAACATTGCAGCGGGGTAACACGAAAAAACAGAATCGCACAAAGAAGTATATGTTTACACAAATACAATGTTAATAAAGAGTGAATAATAAAGCGGTGTATGCAGCCAGAAAAAGTGGCAACACATAATTCCGGAAGAATCTCACCAAGAGAAGAAAGCAAAAATAAAAGACAGCAAATGCAAGGAAACACCTAGTTTATAGCTCACGGAAAATTTGAATGGGAAAACGATGGAAACTGGGATACTGTAACTTTAGCCATTACAGAGCACATTAAGCGTAATTTTACCTTCTGCGCTTACTCTTATTCATGCTTCTTGTTGTTTGCTTCTTTTCGTTTTGAGGAAATCACCAGGATTATTATTTTGATAGCGTAACTTCTAAATTCGAGGTGAGAAGCACGCAGCTTACGCACCTTTCGCTGGACACCCGTATATATAAATAATATTTAAAGAGAGGGAGAGCATCGAACGTGTTATTCGAAGGTCATAGGTTTGATTTATGCCCACGGCAAGTTATCTTTTTACCCGCTATTATTTCTTCATATTTATAATACAATTAGGTCTACTATCTTGTCTGTTAGATCTCATTATTATTGTGTCAATGTCAAACACGGAAAAACGAGCCTTTAAGTATACGCTTCTTTCCTTATATATATATATATATATATATATATATATATATATATATATATATATATATATATATATATATATATATATATATATATATATATATATATATATATAAATATATATATATATATATATATTTATATATATATATATCTATATATATATATATATATATATATATATATATATATTGTGATGTACTAGACAGAGAACAAGAGACAACAACCGATCCTGGGCCAGCTCTTCTTATTCTGCCTTCGTTCTTCTCTTTCCTGCTCTAGCTATCCGCGCGCCTGAGCCCCAGTGTATTTCTTGTTCATGACACTCGGCCATGACTACGCGCGCGCGGAGCTGGCGGCAAAGTTTCTGGTGGGCAGGCTTGGCTGCATCGTGGTGGTCAGCCCTGACCACAATGCAAGATGGAGCGACGGTCTGGGGAAAGCGTCTCTGGTGGACGGCACTGGCTGCCTCGAGCCGGTCGCTCTTTTGCACGCCACGATGTCTCTTGAAAAAGTGCTGTGGACTCAGGCGGCCAGAACTGGCTGCCCCGTTGCGGCCGACGCTCTCGGCCATGCTGCGATTCGGTCCGGGTATCTGCCAGAAGAAGATCTGGTGGTCGATACTGGCTGCATCTCGGAGGTCGGCCTCGACCACGCTGGAACTGGATGCCGGAGTCTGCCATAAGTCTATCGGGAGGTCGAGACTGGCTGCATCGTTGTGGTTGGTCTCGGCCATGCAGAGACTCTCTGTAGGAAGCAGTTAAACATGCACTTGACAGCGCGCTTCTGACGGGCCGCAAAATCAGCGGCTGACGTAAAATGCCGGACGAGGGTTACCGAAAGCGTATCACAAAAGACGCGCTAGGCGCCTTGGCTGGTGTGGAGAGTGGGTACGCAACTTCTGTGATGGGTGGCAAAAAACATAATTCACGGCCGGTCTTGGCATCTGCGGCAGGACATTCTGTGAAGCTGTCACCGTTTTGGCTGCGTCTGTGGGGTCCCTCTCTTGGACGCAATGACTCGCCTTGTGGGGCTGTCGAACACTCTGGTCGGTGACCATGGCTATCTCGTAGCGGTCGCAGCACGCTTAGCAGGCAATTCCGTTGGTACAGTTTGGGGCACTGGTCTTCATTGCTGTCGGCGTTCTGGACAGGCTGCGATGCCAATTGCTGAGGCTCGAGGGTGGTCTTGTTGCCTGTTGTCAGACTGGAGGACTGCGATGAGACATCAAGCTGCCGCCCCACTTGAGCTCGATATATGGCAGTGGGCGCATGGACGAAGGGTCCAGCTACCCTGTGCCCCTCTGTATCTCCCCCCACGAAAGAGGACGGGGTGGCCGATGGCTGACACGAATTTGGGTCCGGAACCAGCGAGGAGTCTGGAAGGTCATGTGGAGAACTGGAGTGCTCAGCTGGAGCCTCGAGATGGAACCCTTCTTGAACTCCATCCTCGGTACCGGTCAGGTTTGACTGGGTGGTGGAAGGGAGATCGGAGAGTATCCGGCCGAAAGCAGCTATGAGCTTGGAGCTCCACTCCGCCCATGACTGCTGCTTAGAACCTTCATACCGATGCTACGCCGCTGCATCTTCCCGAAGACGGTCAATAGCCACATAACATTTCTGATTTTCTGTCCAGGCCTCACGCATTGCTACCACGTTGACGGTTGCCACCCAACCGTCGGCGTCGTTCCGGACCCCGTGGAATTCCGGTAGTTCACAGACGGCTGGTGATTGTGAGGTGGCAGGTGGCAACGCAGAGATCACCGACGCGAAGCAGTCGAGCTGGTTTGAGAGCTCGTTGAGAGAAGACCGAAGCTGCCTGCGTTGCTCCGGTGTGCTTGCCTCAAGGTCGTATGAGGCAGCTACATCCAACACTGCGTTAATGTCACAGAATGCTGGCAACATTGTAGGAGTTCACTCGGTGATCAACGCTGTCAGTTCGTTAGTCTCGGTGCGGAGCAGTGCGATGGCACGCCACAGTTCCACGGCACTGTCGCACGAGGCTTCTGAACCGCTTTGGTTCGCGTCCGTGAAGTACGTGGTTCTAGTAGCACGCACGGTGGTGACACGCACGTCCAAGGAAGCATGAACAGCGTTTTTTGGCGGCTTATGTGTTGGAAGAGTACCGGACAGGGAATGCAGGCAGTGGGAAGCTTGAACAGCATTCGCAAAGGACAGGAGCTCGTGCGTATTACGGCCGCGAAGTGCTAGCATAGTGTCCATTGGGTGATGCCCTGGTACCACAGAGGAGGCATGGACACCGTCCACTGATGGTCCGATGGGCAGCTGAAGCGGCGGCCGGGTTGTTGACTCCATCGCTAAAGAAGCGTGAAAAGCGTTCCTGGATGGAGAAGCCCGCACTGCCGACGAACCACGAAGACACGTACCGGTGGCTTCCCGCAGAGGGTTCACTTGTCGGCTTTCGCTGACAGCAGAATCCATAGCCAAGGACGTGTGGACGGTGCCCCTTAGGAAATGATTCCGGTAACGTGTACTGCAGCCGCCGACGAGGCCTTGACGCCATCCCGGAAAGGTGGTGGCAGTGGCGGCAGGTAAACAGCTGTCGAGGAGGCTTTGACGCCGTACTCAAGCGGCGCTTATCACGGCTGTCCTGGATGACGAAGCCGGGACGTAAGACTTCTTCTTCGTTGGCTGCGCCATTGTGATGTACTAGACAGAGAACATGAGACAACACCCGATCCTGGGCCAGCTGTTCTTATTCTGCCTTCGTTCTTCTCTTCCTTGCTCTAGCTATCCGCGCGCCGGAGCCCCAGTGTCTTTCTTGGTCATGACAATATGTATATAGTGGGAGTAATATTTCAATGGGCCAGTTAGTCTTCGTGAAGTTATGGGATATGGCACAACGGGGGATAAATATATTTATTTCCCAACAGTTTCGGGAGGGGTCCTCCCTTCATCAGGGGATGAGTTATACTGATATATATATATATATATATATATATATATATATATATATATATATATATATATATATATGTGTGTGTGTGTGTGTGTGTGTGTGTGTGTGTGTGTGTGAAGCGTAAGCTGGTTACACACTTCTACTACGACTACGACTACGAGGGACGAACGGGTGCCGCTATAAGAAGCTTCGCCTCTAAAATAGCTCGCTTACTATTCTGGACCATTCGTGCTAATAGAGCGTCTCAGCGAGTGGAACTATACCATTGCAAGCCTCACTGCCAGTGAAAGACGGTCATCCAAGACCGAAGTTACACAGGTACTCGCCTGAAGCCTTTTGCTCTGCGACGTTTCAACTAACTACTCGCCAGGTGAGCTTCATCTGCAAGCGCACCTATGTTAGTGGGTCTAGTGCATACTGAAGGAGGAGCAGCGACAACAGCAACAGAGGTGGAAGAAGGAGAAGAACGATGTAAAGTACTGGCTAACACTTTCTGTCTAGTTCATAGTAAATAAAGCTCACTTATATATTATATATTCTTCTTAGTAAGTATATCCACGAGCCGTATGAACGTGGCGTTCTTTTATGACAAAACCTATGTTGTCCTCATGTGTTAACACAGCAGGAGTTCGATATAGAAGAGCTCACTTTAATTAAAAATGAAAGGCGCTCGTAAAGAGGACCGGGCAAGAGCTTCGTCTTCTTCTCTGGCTGTGCGAGCTCTCCTCTGCAGGTTGAATGCGGCATTTGCCTCCCTCCAGGAAGAGCATCGACCCGATGCTCGGCTACAGAATACGCGGTGTATGTAGTTGACGTATTACGCAACTGGCTCACTGCAATATGGCTTCATCCGTACAACGTGTACGATTTCAGATTTTTGAGCTCGCGAGGAACTGTCAGGGATGACCTCATAATTCACGTCACTTAGGCGCCGTATAACATTGTAGGGACCAAAGTACTTCTTCAATAACTTTTCACAAAGGCCGCGTCGGCGAATAGGGCTCCAGACCCACACTTTCTCGCCTGGTTGATAAGTGATGTATCGGTGTCGCAGGTTATAACGTTGTGCGTCATAACTCTGCTGTCCGGCGATTCGCACGCGTGCTAGCTGCCGTGCCTCTTCAGCTCGTTGGGTAAAGGCTTGAACATCCGTGTCTGTATCCTCGCAGTCGTGCAGCAGCATGGCATCAAGCATTGTCGTCACTTCACGGCCATAAAGAAGACTAAATGGCGTGCTCTGCGTAGTTTCCTGCTGCGCCGTATTATAAGCAAACGTCACGTATGGTAGAACGTCGTCCCAATTTTTATGATCCACGTCGATGTACATACTAAGCATATCAGCAATTGTCTTGTTGAGGCGTTCTGTTAAGCCGTTGGTTTGTGGGTGGTAGGAGGTAGTTTTTCGATGCGCTGTTCCACTCAACTCAAGCACTGACTTGAGGAGCATGGCCGTGAAAGCGGTACCTCTGTCTGTTATTATAATTCTAGGAGCACCATGCCCCAGAACGATATTTTCAATGAAAAATCGTGCCGCTTCTACTGCGGTTCCACTTGATAAAGCCTTTGTTTCTGCGTAGCGAGTAAGATAGTCCGTAGCGACAATTACCCACTTATTTCCAGTATGCGAAGTCGGAAATGGTCCAAGAAGATCAATTCCGATTTGTGCAAAAGGCATGGTGGGCACTCTAACTGGTTGCAACAATCCGGCTGGTTTTAAAGGTGGCGATTTTCGTCGTTGACAATCGAGACACGTGCGGACGTAATGCTTTACAGTGCCTGGAAGCTTCGGCCAGTAGTACTTTTGTTGGATTCTGGCCAATGTGCGCGTGTATCCGAGGTGGCCGGAGGTTGGCTCATCGTGGCAAGCGCTCAGGATCTCATCGCGAATGGATGTCGGGACGACAAGTAAGTGGGCATTTCCGCTGGGCGCAAAGTTTTTCTTGTATAGGACACCACTGCGCAAGCAGAATGATGGCAGGCTCCTTGCAAATATCTTGGGAACGCTTGTAGACTGGCCGTTAAGAAAATTAATAAGAGGGAGCAGCTCACTGTCTTCTTTCTGCTTAGACGAAATGGTGACCGTGTCGACCACTCCTAAAAATGCCATGTCATCATCTTCTGAGACATCATCTTGCTTTATAGGCGACCTGGATAAGCAATCAGCATCAAAGTGCTGTCGTCCCGACTTATAGACGACCGTCATATCGAATTCTTGTAGGCGTAAGCTCCAGCGCGCTAGCCGACCGGATGGGTTCTTCAAGTTGGTCAGCCAGCAAAGAGAGTGGTGGTCGCTGACTACGTGGAAGGGACGGCCGTAGAGCTATGGGCGGAACTTCAGAACTGCCCATACTACAGCAAGACATTCCTTTTCCGTTGTGGAATAATGGGACTCGGCACGGGAAAGCGTCCGTCTTGCATCTGCAATCACTCTCTCGGCTGAGTCTTGCCACTGGACGAGTACAGCACCTAAACCTACGTTGCTGGCACCAGTGTGGATCATGGTTGGAGCGTCCTCGTCAAAGTGAGCAAGCACAGGGGGTGTCTGCAGGTGCTGTCGTAGACCGTCAAATGCTGCTTGTTCCTCTTCGCCCCATAAAAATGGAACATCGTCTCTCGTTATGCGTGTTAAGGGCGACGCTATGTGCGAGAAATTGGCGATAAATCTGCGGTAGTAGGCGCAAAGGCCAAGAAAACGTCTTACGGCCTTCTTTTCTGTTGGCACCGGAAATTTTCGGACGCCGTCGATCTTGTCGGGGTCCGGACGAACACCTTCATGGCTCACCACATGTCCTAAGAATCGGAGTTCCTTGAAACCGAAATGACATTTCTCAGGTTTCAGCGATAAGCCAGTGGACCGTATTGCTCGAAATACTAATAGCAGCCGTCTTAGATGTTCCTCGAATGTTGGTGAGAAAACAATGACGTCGTCGAGGTATACCAGACACGTCTGCCACTTAAGGCCTGATAGGACGGTATCCATCAGTCTCTGAAATGTTGCTGGGGCTGAGCACAATCCGAAGGGCAAGACTTTAAACTCGTAAAGCCCGTCAGGCGTAACAAAAGCAGTATTTTTTCTGTCCCGCTCATCGACCTCGATTTGCCAATAACCGCTTTTCAGGTCCATCGACGAGAAGAAGCGTGCATGCCTCAGCCTGTGAAGTGAATCGTCAATACGCGGTAGTGGGTATACATCTTTCTTTGTCACATGGTTCAGCTTGCGGTAGTCCACGCAGAAGCGTAAGCTGCCGTCTTTCTTCTTAACTAGCACTACCGGTGATGCCCAAGGGCTTTTTGACGGCTGAATGATGTCATCATTGAGCATTTTCTGGACTTGTTCTTGGATTGCTTCGCGTTCTTTCGGTGCCACGCGGTATGGGTTTTGTCGAATTGGTCTTGCCGTCTCTTCCGTTATAATTCGGTGCTTTGTCAGTGGCGTTTGATTTACTCTCGAGGTCGACGAAAAACAATCTTCAAACTGGCCGAGAATATCTAGAAGACTCTGCCTCTGCGCTGGCGATAAATCTGTGCTCACGTCGACAGGCAGTGGTGTTGAAGCGGCCGGCGTCTCTGCCTGTTGTACTGCGAAGCACTCGCGGAATTCTACAATTTCTTCGAAGTATGCAACTGTGGTACCCTCTGCAATGTGTCGACGCTCGTTGCTGAAGTTCGTCAACAGGACCTCTGCTTGCCCAGACACTACACTGACGAGACTTCTGGCAATAGCGATTCCTCGAGAGAGTAAAAGCGTCGATATTTGTTCCGCGACACCTTCTCCACTATGATGCGTGTTACACGTGACAGAGACGAGGCGGCATGACAACGGGGGCATGGTCACGTCGTCAATCACGCGCATGGGCTTGCGCTGCAGCGCTGCGCTATGGTCCGCTGAGAAGGTCAGTACACCGTCCGGTATATTTATAATGGCACCGTACTCCCGCAGGAAATCCATACCCAAGATGGCCTGTTTACAACACTCAAAAAGAATAATGAAGGTTGCCACGAATGATGAATCCCCGATCTTGATTCGTGCGGTGCACTTTCCGGTAGGTGTCAGCAGCTGGCCTCCGGCTCCTCGAATTTGCGGCCCCGTCCATTCCATTTTTACCTTCTTGAGCTGGTCGGCCAGATTCGCACTCATTATTGAAAAGTCCGCACCAGTGTCGACCAGTGCAGTCACGTCGTGACCGTCAATTGAAAGTGTAATGTCGGCGGTGACAATCTCGTCTTTCGTCGATTCATTCGAAATGTGTGGCACTTCATGCGGCGGCAATGGGGGATTTTCAAATCTTCGGCAATTCGCAACCTTCCCCCCTAAGGTCGCTGCTTTTAGTTTCCCCGGCGTGGACTGGGAGACCTTCCTCTCGCCATGTCCGTGGTGCTACCTCTATTAGATCGGGGAAAATGACCTGGGGAGGGCGAGCGTGACCGGAACCCAGGAGAAACGTCTCGCGGGATCGTCGCGCTCGTTTCAACGTTGCGTCTTCCGTCGAAATAGCGCCGAGGGGTAGTGGACGGAAATCCTTGATACCCGGCAACGCGATGAGGACAATACCGCACGATGTGGCCTGCTTCCCCACAATGGAAGCACAGGGGCCTGTAGTCAGGAGTACGCCATATGTCGGTTTTGTGGAGTGGGGGTCGCATAGGCGTCGACGTTTCCCTGTAGTACCAAGGCACTGTCGGCGGCTGTTGCTGGTGGTACTGTTGAGGTGGCGGCACGTTAGATCTAGGCTGTCGACGGAGAATATCTGCATATGTTGGCCTAACTATTTCAGTGTTCGGCTCGGGAAGTGAAAGCGCTTGCCTTATTTCTTGGCGAACAACTTCTGTGACCGACGCAATCGCGCAGTCATTCGGTGTGGCGGCGAGCTTCTTCACCTCTTCTTGCACAATTTCGCGTATCAGGTCACGCAAAGAACGCTCGTCAGGAGTCACCGTGGTCACGGCGGTTGCGCTGATTTGTCTGCTGTTGTTTGGACGGTCGTACTGGCGGTACCGTAGCTTCAGTGCGCGTTCTATGGCGGTCGCCTCCTTCGAAAATTCGTCGACGTTTGAAGGTGGGTTCCGTACGAGACCAGCAAACAGCTGCTCTTTAACACCACGCATGAGGTGGCTGATCTTTCTGTTTTCGGACATGTCGGGATTGGCTCGATGAAAGAGGCGAGCCATGTCCTCAACAAACATAGCAACAGACTCGTTGGGCTTTTGAATCCGTGATTCAAGGAGTCGTTGTGCATGCTCCCGCCTTTCGGTGTTTGCGAAGGTGTCCAGGAACTTCCGCCGGAACTCGTCCCACGTTGACCACACGCGATTCGTGAACCACGTGCGAGCCCCGTCTTGAAGAGGGAAATATACGTACCCCAACTTCTGTGCGGCGTTCCACCCGTTAACGTTGGCTGTGCGCTCAAACTCCTCAAGCCAGTCATCTGCGTCCTCATATGAGTTGCCATGGAAGTCCACAGGAGTTTTAGGGGTGAAAACAGTCACCTGTGTCGTGCTTGGGCTCGTCATGGTGGGGCAACTGCTTCCCGACGCGGTCATGTTTTCCGTCCAAGGACCGAACTCTGGGCTCAGGCCTAACAGGCGGCGGCTGGCGCGGTGAACGGGTGTTTCGACGAACGGAAGTCTTTGTCGACTAGATCTCGGGCTGTTGGAAGGTGTCCTGGACATATACCCAGCTCCTCCACCAGTGTCACGACGCAGACACAGCAGGAGTTCGATATAGAAGAGCTCACTTTAATTAAAAATGAAAGGCGCTCGTAAAGAGGACCAGGTAAGAGCTTCGTCTTCTTCTCTGGCTGTGCGAGCTCTCCTCTGCAGGTTGAATGCGGCAATATTACTATACAACAAAAACTTATCATTTTAGGCGTCCAGAATTCACTAATTCTGCTGATCGGCATCGATGCTTTTCGAATCCTAATTCCGAATCCCTTCAAGAAAGGACAACAGTAAAGACTTATGAAAAGAGTTCTATCAAGGCGCAAGGATAGGGTTCAAATCTTGTTGAAGCTACTCCCTACTCCACTTTTTTTTTCCAACCTATTTGACTGCCCCACACTCGCACAAATGCATTTAGTGGCGGCTGTCCTCTGGCTGACGCAAGTTGCCGTGCTCTAAAGAAAGGGTAATTAGGCACATCATCGTGAATTTCATGTGCCTAATTATATGGGTTAAACCTCGGGGTCTAACATCCTAAAAATCACATTATAATAATGAGTGACGCTGTAGTGTCTAGCTCCGGTGATCTTAACAACCTGGATTTCTTTAGGGTGCGCCTTACTCTTGAGTAAACGGCGTCTACCATCTCGCAGGCATTGAATATGGAGCAGCCACCGGCTCTAAATTGAAGTGCCTCATCAACCGAATCAGTAGCGACGCAGTGCACTTCGTATATATATATATATATATGTTTTGTTGTTTTCGTAATTTATATTCATTAGTTGCTACTTGCCTGACTGGCTGCACAACAGCTTTCTTATTCTTTATGCTCTCTCTTTCCCTGTGTGCGCAGATGCGCATCACTTAAAAAATAAGCCCTCCGTGAAGTGGCTTGACGAGAAAGACTGGGCAATTCATAGCTGCTTTTTAAGTAACGTTAGAAAACTGCCTGCCAGCCACATGCACTACTCTATATTTGAGTCACGTGTTCAAGGTCTCCTAGACTACCTGTTTATAGCCTTTTCTGACCGTTTTTAAAAACAGTGTAGCAAGGCCACTTTAAGAACTCTCGGTCGGAGTTCAGTGATATGTGCAGAACTAAATGTATTGCAGGTGCTCAACACTACAGATGAGAAACCGGAAGGTGGCATCATTGTGCTGATGAGCGATAGTGAAGAAAACATGACGCCCAAACTGAGTGACGTCCTGCCAGAACTCATGGCGGCCAAGGTGGGAGTCAGTACGATGGCGATGGGAACATCAGCCGATCATCAGATCGAGAAGCTGGCAACCATGACCGATGGAAAAGCGTTCTTCTTTCCTGGCCTCCAGCCAAACACAGAGATTCTCTTGCAGATAGCCTTCGAGGAAAGCACCACTCGAGGAGAACATAGTGTTAATATCAGGGTGCGTATCAAGTGCGAATCACTTGGTGCCTAGTTTATCGCGTGCAGTCATCTGCTCTCATCTTATGTCATCAGTTGGCGTCACCTCGGTAACGACATCTATAGCATATATCTACGTAAATTATAGTATAGCAAGCAACGTCAAGTGAAGTGACGGAGATTGGGGGAGGAGAGTAAAGATAGCATATAACCATACACTGTAAAAAAAATACTTCGAGGCGGGAGGAAAACGCTTTTCCTCTAGCGTCCCCCATATTCGGAGGAATTTTCGCTCCGGACCTTCGGAGCGAAGTGTTTACTCCGGCTGGCGGGTGCAATTGCGTGGCACATCCGGAGGACTTTTCACTGATATTTTCCTTCGGTGCCGGAACGATTGCGTAGCGCCACCGGAACATTTTTTACCCGCCCTTCGCTCCGGCTAGCCAGAGTGATTACGTGACAACACCGGAGTGTTTTGCATGGGTTTTTCCTTTCCGCTATCCGGAGCTTTTGCTTGGTGCCTCCGGAGTATTTTACTAATGTCCTTACTTCATCCGGACCGAATTTAAGTGAGCTGCAATGGAATTTTAAAGTGTTTGCTCTCTAATTATTTATTCTATGGTGAACGGGCTAGGCGTCGGTTGTATGAACAAATTCTCGAATCTAATGCATGCGCTGCACAGTTGCTATGTATTTGTTCCCACAGAGCTCTAGCACATGAAGTTCAAGAAAGCACTCAAGTTCATACTGTTCGATTTATTCAGAATGAGCTGCCGTTTATGATTGATGACTCAACATTCGTGAAAAAAATAAAAGAAGAAAGAAACATATAAAAAGTTACCAAAAAGAAAAAAAAAACACAAGACCGGTCACATAAAGCCCACAGCATTCAAGTTTTAAGCGCAGCACTTCGAAATGAAGGCCAGAATTCTGCTAAACAATACACGACAAACGAAGCAAGTATGTCCACCGGGAACAGCTGTTCACCATACCCGAAGGATCATTTATCAACTTCATTGACGATGCAAGGGTTCCGCTGATTGGTACTTGCCTAATTTAAAAAAAAATACACGAGAACAGCAAATGACGCGAGAGGCACGAAAACTGAGCACACTAAAGCTAGGGTACACATTATATCCTATAAAGTCTGCGAGTACACGAAAACAACTAGCTTCCTAAACCGGCCAAACACAAACACACGCGCACACACAAACACAAACACACACACACAAAAATACAGGGCAGGCGTTCTATATCTATAGGTAGATCCCGATCCCATGTACTCCGGTGCCAGACAGCGGCTACGTGATACAGCGGCTACGTTCACATTCCCGTAACGTGAGCAACAATTCAATGCGGGCGGAAGTTTCCCATATATTTCTAAATCTGTAGCTCTACTTTTGCCGAAACATTTGAAAGGCTTTTTTTTACTAAAATTAGCGAAATTCAGTACTCTCGAAGACAGCATCAGGACTGCCTATCCCAATCGTTTATAATTTTATCAATGCTATTGCTGATAATTGCACTGACATTTTATTATTCTTATCGTCCCATTTCTCGCAAATTAGGCCTTTCTTTACAGTTTCTATGGTTGCGACCTGCCTTTAACAAAAGCGTACCTTCATTCTCCTTTGCGAATAGTCTTCGAGAGATGTTGGCGCTGTTTTCGTTTTTTTTTATATTCATGCCCACTGTTTCGATACTTGTAGTGAACATTTTTCAAAGTAGGTATTGCATGAATTGCTTCAACTTCAAGCCCAAAATAAAAAAGTTTACTACAACGTAACAAAATAAATTACGATAAAATGTACACACATCGCGCCCCCTACGCCAGCTGCATTTTCATCATACACTGACAGAAATAAGGGGTGGTTGGCCAGTTTACTGAATTCACAGGTCCGTGCAAACGTCGGAGGTCATAGAAGGTGTTCATGTAGCGGCGTCATGACGAGTTCACCAGGATTCGAGTGGTTCGCTTTTACCCTGTCCTGTTCATAGGCCTACGTTGTTGCTTCTGGTATTCGAGCCTTGTTCGTAAGAGAGAGAGATAGAACGAAGCATTTTCTTTTCAGAGAGGAGGTGGATAGGACGGCGAACATTTTGAGTTTTACCTGTTTGATCAAGAAAACTTGACTCTCCCTCTCAACCCCCCCCCCCCCCCCAAAAAAAAGCTGCATTCACGGCCATGCCAGCGGGAATGAAAAGATAGAAAAAAAAACGCTGCAGCGTACTTCCTCAACTCAAGAACACACACACACAACATTAGTTGTCATTTGTAGTCACTAGTGAAACCCAGAATGCCCACAGAACAATTTCCTTTTCGCAAACGTGGTCGAAGGCTTCGCACAATCCTGACTGCATTGGCTTTGTCTGCGCGATGTTAGTTTGTCTGGGCAACAACGGCCGTCCGGCATCGAGGCTGCTACGTCACTCCTCGAACAGCCAACAGATGCCGCTGAGGGATGAGCCGGAGCATTTGTGGAGCATCCACCGAGGCAAAAATGATGAGCCGGAGCATTTCCGGAGCAACCACGTGAGCATAATCAAGGGATTGGCCCAGTTTTCCTCCGGTTTGATTCGTCTGGCGCCCACCGGAGGAAAATGGTAAAAAACGAATGTATTCGCTCCGGCCCAATACGGTTTCAGTGAGGCCACCGGAGCAGAGCAGGCGCATCATTCCCGGGTTCCTCCCAGCTTGGTATAGTTTTGTTTACAGTGTACATAGGCAAAGCCAGGTATAATAAAATAGTTAAGCATAGTACAGTATAGAAGGAGGTGGGAAAGAGTAATCAGGATGAGGAGGCAGAAAGGGGAAAGAGCAAATAAGTATATAACTCTGAATACCGTCACGTAGGCAAAGTCCTTTAAAGCAGGCGCCTCAACACAAGGCCTTCACATGTTTATACCCGACATTCTTTTTTATGTTGCCAATATATATGTTCATTAATTACGCAGACATTATTGATCCAAAGCATTGTTTCCATGAAGTCTTTGTGTGAGCACGATGTGCTGAAAAACATAACAACCAAACGAAAACTACAATTCAGAATCGGCATACAGTCAACATGGACATTGGTATCGACGTGGTATTGGAATCGTGGCACTGAACTTCCTTAAGAAATGCTCCATATATGAGTCCTGGTAAATGCTTTCTTTGAAGTCACAACGTGTCCGACAAGTTGTACAATATGCTGTTAGCCAGCACTTCGTCCTCTAGTCGTTCTTTCTTCATATACCAACTCAGTTTTTCTTCTTTTTTTACGATGAGTTTTGTGCTCTGTCACACAATTCTCTATCCCAAGGAGCGTAGCAGTGAAACCCCTCTGGTAGCCTTCGCATGCAGGACAGTCATGCAAGAACGTCACGTATGACGTCACTGCTAAGGCGGCAAGTCGCTCTCTGCTCTGGCAGAAGGAACGCTGTTAGAGTAGTGAGAACAGTGAGAAGCGGCAATTCGTACTTTACTGCGACTAGCCTTACAACGTATAAGATTCCAGTCTGTTGTTACCGCAGGCTTAGCTTCGCCATTCGGCGAAAGTGAACTTGTTAAATGTTTCTAAAATCCAATTTACACCTGAATATCAAAAGTCTTGTATTAACATGACGTCACATTTTTGTGTCATCTACAGATTGCGAATTTCGCAAAGGCTTTCACGACCAGGTTGGAGGAAAAGTTCATTCTTGACTTAAGTTTGGGTAAAAGGACCGTCGTAAATTTTGACCAACTTAATCCCACACCAACTGACGTCTCACTCGTCCTAATCGATCCGAGCGGGCAAGAATGTAAGAAGTGCGTAGAACATGGTAACAAGAAAACGAAGAAAGTCTTTGTACCAAGCCCGGCGTAGGTAACCTACGGCTTCTTATTCAGTACAGCCAATGCTACTGCTCCTGATCAACTGACACTCGTCAAAAAGGTTTAACGCAGCACAACTAAGTAATATGTCACCTGGAGAAAACATGTCACGTTGTGTTTCATGTTTTGCAACACAGAACGTTTTACTAGAACGGACTATAGTCAAAAATTTCGTGAGGTGCGACGGAATACCATATCAATCAATCAATCAATCAATCAATCAATCAATCAATCAATCAATTGAAGGAGTTTATTTTCACCAAAAAAGCAAACATTTGCGGTGAAAAAAGGTGGCCGGGAAAAAATCTGTCCAAGGACAGCTTGACAAAGCCCCATCCACCCATCGGCGGTGAGACGAGAGGGTACAGCATTTGATCTCAGAGAAATAAAAAAATGATGCTAAACATTTCAAGTGTCCTTTACGAAGGGCAATGCGCAAACGAATACAAATATGCATGCACGTATGATAGATATAAATATATTGCACAGTATATAAATACTGAAAGAAAAACAACTTGCAAAACACGTGTATGTTCCATTGTTCAAAAAGCAAGTTCGAATAGTTAAGTGAACAGCCCTCTAATTTCTTTTTTGTGTGCAATAAAATATCTGTTCCTTGCATTTCGAAATAATTTATTGTTGTTAGAACGGTGTGTCGAATGCGTTGCATTCCATATTGCGTGCGTGAGAATTAAACGTATCAAGGTGGTTGATGTCGGACGTGATAAGAAACTTCGTTTTGTTAGAGGTTCACGAGTTGAAGGAATGTGTCGGACTTTCCGAGTGCTGCCTTTTTATAGCAGCAGATCAATTCGAAAGTGTAAAGGTCTGATATTTTAGCGGTTCGATACTGTTTGAAAAGAGGGACGGTGTGTTCTAGATAGGGAGCATTTGAAATCATTCAAACCATTTTCTTTTGTAACACGCTCAGTTATGACATGTTAAAGGCTCTTGCTTTACTCCAGGAAGCAGTAACTTCGATGGGAATTAAAAAGTGCATCGTAAAGTAGCCTTTTCATTGTAGATGGTAGTATGTGCCGATGACGGTTGATTAGTTCGACGCACTTAGCCAATTTCAATTTAACCGCAGTTACTTGGTCATTCCATGACGTGTGCTCATGAAAGATGACGCCAAGTATTTTAGCATTTTTTTAATGCGAACAGTGAACGAACCTAGGACCAGCTTTTCGGGTACTACAGCCATCGTTCCGCGAGCACGATATGAAACACAGTTAGTTTTGGCTTCATTTATTACAAGGCTGTTCACCTTGCACCAGTCATTCAGCTTCGCGCAGATCGTGCTTACTTCAGCTTGAGTACTGTGGAGTTCCGGTTCTTTAAAAAATATGGTGCAATCATCGGCGTAAATGATGAACTGACTAGTGGCGTTTGTATTGAGATATCATTTACGTATAAGAGGAAAAGTATTGGCCCTCAAATATTCCTTTGTAGTACTCCACAAGAGATACGCCTCAAGTGTAATTTGTGAGTGCCTAATTCAATAAATTGAAGTCTATCGTGTGAGTAAGAGCGAAGAAGTTGTGATGCGACTATTCAAAATTCATAACATTCCATTTTATGTAAGAGAATATTATGATTGACATGGTCAAAGGCTTTGCTAAAATCGAGATACAGTCCAATAATCAATGTTTTTTTTCTATTCTTTTCTAATATAAGCTCTTTTTGAAGCAAAAGTGCATCCTTTGAGAAGCGATAAATTCTAAATCCGAACTAATAGGTAGTTAAGAGATCCAATCCTCTACTAAAGCTCTTGAAGTGGGTGTCAATAACTTTCTCGGGGACTTTCGAAAACACTGGCAATATAGAGACTGTACGGCCGTTCGAGAAGCTGTCTTTGTCTACGCCTTTATGAATTACTGCGACTCTAGGAATTCGCATGCTACTTGGAAAAACGCCGCTTAAATAGCCTTGTTGAATATGTGTGCAATGGAAGGATCGAATAAATCTAATACATACTTAACAGGTTTAATTACTAATCCGTCTGCATCAGGGCTACGGCTGTTCCGAAGTCCGAAAAAAATAGGGTAATCACATGAGAAACCGAAGTAGACTGAAAAAAGAAAGATTGTGCTCTCCTTGGAACATCTCCGGAGGTAACCGGGAAAGGACCAGTGCTTTCTATCTCTACAAAAAAGTCATGAAAGCTGTTAGCAAGTGTTTCCCCGCGTAGTGTCACATTGTCAACCACCATACAATCAACTGTGCCCCCTACCGGCTTTCTAGTCAATAGATTAGTATTTTAATGACGATAATCTTTCTTGGAGACCTTCAACGGAAACATTTCGGTCTGTCTGTCTGCAGATTTGTCGGTTTATTCACCATAACAATTCTTCAAACGGCACCAAACGGCCAACCCCATCCACAGCGCCCAACACTACTGCTAGAGGTTCAGCGTTCATATTGTCAATTAAAAAAATGGCAGCTTATCCACGGAGTGAATGAAGGAAGGTGGGGCGAAGCATTCGTGCGTCCATTCGTTCTTGCTTCCTTCTGTCCATGCGTCCGTCTGTGTCAACGTCCATGCGTCCATCCGCCCGTCCGTGCGTGCGTCTGTTCATGCGTCCGCCCGTGCGATCATCCATGCATCCGCCCCTGCGTCCGTTCATGCGTCCATCTATACATCTGTCTGTGTGTCCGTTCGTCCATCTATTCAACACTCCAAGTAGCACCATCGCGCATTTTTTCACCCTATATTCCCCATAAAGAAGCACCGCCATCTAGCGGACATTCCAAGGACTAAACGAGAGGTGGCACACGCACACTTTCTTACGGCTTGCGCTTCGGGTCTACTTCCCACCTTTAACCACCTCGAGTGCCTGGTATATACTAGTTCACTGTATTCATGGCACTGCGGCCCAACGCTCGCTAAACCTTTCTAAAACCAAGGAGGTTACGCCCAGCAAGTATAACGTAGCAACCTTTCCCTGCCAGATAGTGCTCAGTGTACATGCCAATGGCTGCTAATGGGGAATGAGAGACAGGAGCCTTCGGCTTTTAGGTAACGCACACGCCGCGCAAACTTTTTATTGTTCAACAAAGTACAGGGGAAAGCTCCCACCAGCACCACCTTGCAGGTCAAAATGTAACACTGGTTATACATTACGACTACGACTACGAGGGACAAACGGGTGCCGCTTTGAGGAGCTTCGCCCCTAATAGCGATTAATGTGCATATCTGAGGCGCCACAGCAACGCTCCGATGTTTTCCATGTCTGCCTTGATACTAGAAGAGGCACACACAAGTAACTCTAAGGAATGTAGCGTTTAATCGCACAGCGCTGACAGTGCAACGCGATGCTCAAAAAGGTGTTTCCAACGCTTTGCTACGACGTCACGGTGGTGGCACCTGCCCCTCGCTTTGCGTTCTACACCTTATCACCTCCGAGACTGGCGCGCATCTTTCTCCGCGGGCTGCACGCCTTCGTTTTCGCAGATAACTGCCAGATGGCACTTGTGTCTAACGTGCCTAGATGCGCTCGTTCGCCTCCGCCACACGTTCGAGGAACTCTTAACGCAGCGCCTGCCGAATACCATTCACCGACTTTCTTGCGCAGATTATCAAATGAACGTTTTGTTCACTCTCTCCAGACGCAAGACTATCGTCTTTCGATGGCATTTACAGTGTAACATGTAAATTCAGGCCAAGATTTTTTTAGAGACCACGTCAATCCTTCGTAGGCAGTCCTCGTCAAAAATTGACGGGGGGAGAGAGGTGGTCATATACCTATAATCCCCATCCCTGCCCCCACCTCCGCCCATTTCTTGACATTACGTCATCTCCGGAACTCGTAGTTCATAACCACACACACTAAAGAAGCTGTGTATTGATATGCTTCCCGCGTCGATACTCTATATGCTCCACCACTCTATATGCGTACGGAAATATTTTCGACATTACCCCTCCCGTGATACACATACTTCTCAGCGCTGCTACAGCGTGCCCAAAAATGCACTGCTCGCATCTCGCTATATTCGGCGTTTATGCATACACCGAAACACTTAAGGTCGACGCGTGCGCTGCACTAAGGTTGGCTGTTCTACGCTCCTACAAAGAAAACGCGATCGGAAGCACGTAGAACAAGTAGTGCGGTCACACTGAATGCGCGCACGCGTCATCAATTCATCCCACTCCTGGCCTCTCTTACAGACTTGCGGCTACATGCAAAGCGATGGTGACAGACGCTCTGTCATTTCAATTCAAACCCGAACCCCTACAATTAGCTCTAGATTATCACCATGCTTTGACATATTTAATTAAATTTGTCTTCCACCCGCAGACTATTGAACTTTCTGACTTGCGTCTACAGCCCTCCTACAGATATAAACGTTCATGTAGCTCGGTTTACAACCAATGTTGGTTAAAGCATAAATGTATGGTTCAAAAACAGCAGGCTATCACAGCAGTTACTTAAAACTATTGTTTAAGCACGGCTGACATCTTGAGTACAGTTTTCTACAGAATCCAATGTTTCAGTAAAGCTGTTGTGCTCTAATGGGGATACACAAATGCTGAAGTAGTAATATCGAAACTGGTGGGTATGTGATAGAAAGACGTGCAAGCACTTATGAATTTTTATATTTTCTGCATGAAAGTGCTAGGTTATCAAAAATTCATTTTTTACTGCTGTACTTCAAGTGGTTGTCACTGTTCAACATTCTATACATTCAAATTGTATTTCTGTATAAAATATATTTATCAACTGTGATTTTTTTACACATATATATGTATATATTGTCTTTACCTTCACGTGTTTTGCGGAGCTTTGTTCGATGCCTATCAATGTATGATTAATTATTTTTTCTGTTGTAATAATAAATTCGTCATACCTTGTCATTATCATAGCTCTTGTTTATCACCGTCTTACTCCCCCCCCCCCAAACCCACTATGTTCCAAACTTAGGAACCCGTGAGGTATTTGTACTTCACGGCTACATAAGTAAATAAATAAATAAATAAATAAATAAATAAATAAATAAATAAATAAATTAATAAATAAATAAATTAATAAACTGTTCGGGGCACCATGTGCCGACAGCCTAATGTCTTCAAACACGTGCAGCCCATATGCCTTTGAATGTCTCAATTTGTTAATGATGGGTCTACGAACCCACTTATAGGATGGTCAGTGGACGATTCGTTTGGAGAGCCCGAGCTTGCAACAAGTGGCGGTCAACATCCAAGTAAAGTCACAAGCAAAGAATCCTAACGACCATCCGATTCGAGCGACCAGCAAAATGATTAGCCTAAAAGTTGCAAAACCCAACGAAGCCCTAATCCTCACCGACGTCTGCAAGAGCAGGAAGATTGTCCTCGACGCCATGGTAGTGGCCGATGTATATGGCCCCAACCCGCCATACAAGACTACCGTACCACTCCATGACGACGGTAGAGGTGAGATTTATATCCCGATTGCCTCATATTAGTTTTATTGGTGCTCATAAGCTGAAAACAAAACATGTGCGAGAGCGCAAGAACGAGAACACCGGCTCGTATTTCACCATGTATCTATACTGTTGTGTCTGAATGCGATTGAAAGTTCTGTAGCACCTAGGAGCCTTCGGTTTACTTAGAGGCTTGTCAATAACATTAAGCAACAACCCCATCCTTACCTTCCTCACCCAGCTCCTGTAAAATAGGGGATATTTTAAGCGTCGCTTTTAGGAGTTCAACGCGATTGCGATATCCTGTGCCTAGTGCGTACTCCAACAAATCGGCGCATACTTTTAACTGTAGTATGCAACTCGAGAAGATTAAATTATGGATTGCTACAATGTAATAAATAAGGTGAAAAGTGACTTGTGTCAGCAAAGCTTTCGTATATGGCTGCAATACTTGTAATGGTTGTGTTGAAAATGAACCGGAACGTATCAACTTGAACATGCGACAACCGGAGAAAGGAGAGAAAGCCGAAGGGACAGAGGTCGCTAGGGACGGCAAGACAGATCGTTTGCAATGTTTTTGGAATAAAGTCGCGTTTTTTCTCACGCTTTTGGAGCCAGTCAATTCGTAACATTTGGTGCCGCGATACCCGGGACTGCCCTTCGGGAGACGCCTTCACATCACGGCAATGGCGAACTCGGACCAGCTGCGGAAGACACGTGGTGCACTCAGGGTTGGCGTCACGTGATCCCTAACCCTGCTTACAGATCTTCTGCAGCAAACGGCTCCTGCCCTCTCGGAACTTCACGAGCACCTTGACTATCTCAAGGACATGGAGCTTGCATTGTCGAGACTGGACGACACAATTCTTCCGCTAACAGGTGAAGATGATGTTGATCGCGAAGTCAAAACGGCGCAAAATTATAGCGACAAGATCAGCTATACGCCATCGCGCGCGCGAAGCACTGGATGCAAGGTCGTGAGCAAGCTACCACGAGGCATGCTGAAGGTTTCGGATCAAGATCAAGCAACGCAGACCTCCCGAGTTCCGTCGATGCTCCGGACCATGTAAGAGAGCCATGCTCAGATAGGTTGTACTGCCCAGGCTACTGATACCTACCTTCGACGGCAACCTGCGTGACTGGCAGGCTTTTTGGAATAATTACGACGCCATGACCTACCAGAACCCCGAACTACCACCCATCGAAAAATTCAAGTATTTCCTGAAGTACTTAATTGGCAGCGCCAAACGGTCAATCGAAGGAATATGGTTAGCTGAGCGGAATTACGAATTCACAATTAAAAAGCTCGCGGATCGGTTCGGACGGCAACATCTCCTCATCAATGAGCTCGTGGATCATCTTTTGGCGTTGACTGCATTGAACAGCTCATCAAAAGTTGCCAAACTTTGAACACTTCACGACAATGTGCTGTTCCGTGTGAGCGCTTTAGTAGGCCTCGGCGTGTCCCCGGATAAATACGTCATGGTAGTGAATCGGATTATGATGCGCTGCTTGCCAGGTGATCTGGCTATCATGTACCGCCAAAGGATGAAAGAGGATGACCGCGCCATTAGTGGGAAGGAGACTTCCGCAGACAGACTGCGCCGAGCAAAGGACCTGTTGACATTTCTTCGCATCCAAGTAGAAGGGCGGGTGAAAGGTCGATTGCAATCGCGCCGCCACTGCTGCGAATGTGAAGACAGCATGGCGACAGAAGACCCAGATGACACGGAATTCATTCCATCAGCTGCAGCTCTTACGGGTTCCACTGCATTCATCAATCAAGTTTGCCTACTTTGCAATAGCCGATGATAGCACAGCATTACGTCCTGATCTGTCAGCGGACGAACAATGACTGAGCTTACATATTGACTACTGTTTCTGCTGCGGTACTCGTTAAGACATCCCAAGGACATGCAAAAAAGCCATCAGTATCCCGTGTGGGTCCTGCAGTCGTCACCACCTAACCATTCTGTGCGACCTGCCCGCACCCATCGTCCGGGACCCGGTGCCTGCTGCGGAATACGTTGCATTGCGAAGACCCCCTTCACCAAAGCTTCGAACCATTACAACCACCCAAAGCACGCACATTGGATGTATGGGTGTACTATTGCAGACGGGCGCGTATGGGCTAGGTCCAGAAATCGACGCCCTCTCTTTCGGGTTCTGTTGGACAGTGGTAGCCAGCCTAGCTATATTCACGCAGACCCGGCCAGAATCCTTCAGTGTTCTATCAACGGAAGGGAAGAACTTTCAATAATGAGATTTGAAAGCTCCAAAGCTCAGAAGCGACTTAGCGCCGGCCGTATCTCCATACGGTTTCACGGCCGATTTAACAATGCTGAAGTGGAGTTAGAAGCCCTGATGATTCAAGATATCTGCTCCGTAATGAGTCTGCCGCTAGAGCACCATAACCTCCAGGCGCTCCTCGAAAAGGAGTATCATGTGGCTGACGCTTGTCAATAGAATACGTGGCAAAAATGCGACATCACCATGCTGATAGGATCTGATGCCTTTTGAAAGGTGACCATCGGCAATACTGACCGCATCATCGAGACGGTAACAGCGATCGAAACATTTGGATCGATGGTACAAGGACCCTTATTGTAGGACATCCAGTACCCGTGTAGCGCACTGTTAATATCGAGCAGCAATTCTTCTCCACTAGACATAGACGTATTTTGATGTGGCGTATTGATGTCATCGGAATTGATGGAAGCTATTCACAACCGTTGAAGATCGACGCGCACCTCTTCGTATTGGAGCGCTAAGTTCGACGTTATCAAATGCCGCTCTTTGTGAAACAGCCAAGACCACCAGTCGGAAACAATATCGCCCACTGGCAGAACGGTGGCTACAACGTCAAATCAACGGTTTCCGAGAGCAACCAACGTTACTAGAAAAATACGACCAGGCTATTACCACATATTACAATGATAAACATGCTTCATCATTGAACATGCTGATTTGGGAGGACGTTAAAGAACCCCGGGTGGTCGAAATTTCAGAAGCCCTCCAATACGGCAGCTCTCATAATCTTATGGTAGTTTTGGGACGTTAAATCCCACATATCAATCAAATCGACTATCCAGAAACCGTAGTTTTATATCATCACGCGTTCTACGTAGATGATCTTATCCTAGGGCTAGCACGCAGGCAGCAATGGATTGATTGATATGTGGGGTTTATCGTCCCAAAACCACTATATGATTATGAGAGACGCCGTAGTGGAGGGCTCCGGAAATTTAGACCACCTGTGGTTCTTTAACATGCACCCAAATCTGAGCACACGGGCCTACAACATTTCCGCCTTCATCGAAAATGCAGCCGCCGCAGCTGGGATTCGAACCCGCGACCTGCGGGTCAGCAGCCGAGTACCTTAGCCACTAGACCACCGCGGCGGGGCAGGCAGCAATGGAGGTATATGAAAAAACGAAACAAATATTCTATGAGGCAAGCATAGTAATTTGCAAGTTGCGACGAGTTGAAAGAAATATTCTTACATGACAGCTGCGATATCGAAAATGAAGCTGCAGACAGTCACATGATAAAGGTTTTAAGTGTTCCCTGGGACCGTTCAGGTAATCACCTTATCTTGAGCACTGAGCACGCAGCTTGCTTTACCGCCGGGAAGCCGGCTACTAAACGTAACGCACTGGAAACAATGGCTAGAGTACACGACGCACTAGGTTACCTCAGTGCATTCAGCATAAAGGTTCAAATGATATTCCCGAATCCATGGAAGAAAAATATTGCATGTGTCCAGTATGCCTGAAGATGAGTAGACTGAATGAAATGGTGTTCTGAGCTGTCCGAGTCAGCCGTCACTATTCCACGGTATAAATTCCTACGAGACAACAATGATCCCTTTTTATTTTGGCTGTACATCTTCGCAGATGCCAGCTCAAAAGTATACGGTGCTTGCATTTACGAACGAGTGAACTCGCCACCAGAAACGTGCTTCACACGACTCTTGATCAGCAAGGCCCAACTTGCTCCTTTGAAAATGGTATCGTTTCCACGTCTGGTGCTCCAGGCATGCACCATCGTGGTGTGGCTTATACGCTACGTACAAACAGTCCCTTTTCCTCAACGGGCCACTGTTACATTTTGGACGGATTCGCTTTTGGTGCTGAACTAGATAAAGTGTTCAGCCACCAAGTTGGAGCCATTTGTAGCACACCATGTCCCTAAAATTCAGCAGCATCTCAATGGTTTTACCTTTTCAACGGTTTTACTGTAACAACAAGAAAAACACCGCCGATATGATTAATACTCGAGGACAATCACTCTCGCATCTTACGAAATCATCCAAGTGATGGCATGATCCAACCTGGCTGTCTGACAAAACCATGTCTTTAAAAGGTATAGATATCAATGAGACTAACCTAAAAAATACGGTTCAACGTAACGCAGCCACCAAAGAATGATCGAGGATTTTCCGCAGAACTTTACATTCGTTTGTTCATCCATCATTGATGTTCGCCACGGTGCCATGCCCCAAGAAAACTACAGCTCTTCGGCAACACTACTAAGAGTAACTGCATGGATACAGCGTTTCAGCCGCCACGCAAGACACTTCCCATCAGCGTCTGGTGCTCTGACAGCAGAAGAATAATTTCAGGCTGAGCATTACTGGTTGCATACAATGCAAAAAGACTCGTTCCCAATCAAGATCTAAGTGCTTCAGAAAAGTCTGCCGTTACCTTCCACGTCCCCTGTACTTCGTTTGTACACCGTTTATAGATGAGGACAGGCTACTTCACGTCGGTGGGCGACCACAAGAGCTGCATGCCGAACAGGACACTCGTCACGCTATCTTATATCAAGCGACCGTTAGCTCACCAGCTTGCTTGTTTCGGTAGCACGTTTGCGTACGGTCCACAGTAGTGCTGAAGCAACCATCACTGAGCTTGGAGGGCATTTTTGTGTATTGAGAGGGCGTCGAACCGTGAAGTGTATGATTTTTCAACGTAGAATGTGCAAACGATAGAAAACTACAGTGGAGACATCACCCATGGGCCAACTTCTTCACGAAAGAATTACAGAAACCCGCCCATTCACGGTCGTAGGGCTTGATTACTGCGGGCCGCTGTAAGCGAAATGAGCAAGCGGTTCAAGAACTTGCATACTTTTGTTTTCGTGTGCCATCATTCGTGCCATTCACCATGAGCTATCATGAGACATGGCGACCACAACTTTGCTCGCCTTTCGTCGTTTTATCGCCCGCCACGGTGTACCCTCACTAGTGCACTGTGACAACGCCCAGACGTTTCTGAGATGTTCTAGGTGGCTTGCATCTGCGCTAACAGCTTTTCGCGTGTACGCCGCGAATATCATGATACATTGAAAGCTTATCGCAGAACGCGCTCCATGGTGGGGTGGATGGTGGGGGCGCCTCATTAGTACGACAAAAACCGTGCTCAAGAAGTCACTCGGACGCTGTAGTTTTTAAGTGGAAATCTTCACAACGGTGCTGTGTGAGGTTGAAGCTGCGATCAACAGCAGATCGCTCACCCGTCTTGGAAGTGAGCCTAACGAGCTGCAGCCATAACAGCATCGTATTTCTGGCGGGATAAATGCAGCACGTCATTGTCACAACAGGTGGGCCCATCAGAGCCTCATCACAGCGGAACTTTGGAAGAGATGGGAACGAACATACCTGCTATTGCTGCGGTCGGCACACAATCGCTCGATATTCCCAACAACAAAGCTCCAAGTCGGTGATGTAGAGCCCTTGGAAGAAGACACAGCACCAGCGACGTCATGTAAACTGGGCAGAGTGCTTGAGTTATTGGCAGGGAGAGATGGTGCGCGCTTGCTCCACCCGTCTCGCCAACGGTTTAGTTGTGAATCACCCTTTGTCAAAAGTTTGCTTGCTCGAAGCCTCCGATTCACTTTGGCCCGCCCCGGATGATGTTGAAAAGTGAACCGAAACGGGGCAACTTGAGCGTGTGAAACCCGGAGGGAAGAAGCGAAAGCTGAAGAGACAGAGCTCGCTAGGGACGGAAAGACAGATAAATCGCCACGACTGCAGAATAAAGTCACGTTTTCTTTTACGGTTTGGGAGCTAGTCGTTTCGTAACAGGTAGCTTGCTTTACACCAAGAGCATTCTTTCGCGAGAAATATTTTCGCACTAGAGATGCACCCACTACGCGCCCTTAAAAAATAGGCGTTCTTTTGGTCAGTGGCCAGCTTTAAGCCATGCAGTAAATATGATAATGACATGCTATGACGCCCGAGGGAAATTGACGCTTGTACCACGCATTATTACCGCGATACTGAATGCAATGTGAGGCGTGTATGACGGCCGCTTGATAAATGCTTTTTATCCTGCGGCCATGCATATGTACAGGTGGCGTTTGTTTTCAAAGCATCAAAATTACTTGACCTGCATTTCTAAGCAGAGGAAGTTACTTTCACTCCATTTCCAAGAAGACGCGTGGCATTGCGGAACTCCCAAATCTAGCCCTTGAAAACAAGTCAATGGTGATATTGTCTAACGCTGGGTCAAGCTGTCCTAGACTTTCAAAATTTTACAGCGACAGTTTAACGACTGCTTCAGTGCCATTTCCCCATAACCCGCTAACATGCGACGCGAGGTGTGACACAAACGCCATATACATTGGGTGGCATTTACTAAAAGTCGTGTTTTCGGTAATAACTGCCTATTTTTTAAATTCCTTTTGAGAAGAACTGAATGTACGCTGACCGGTAGTTTGGTATATAGCAGCGCTATACTTGAGAAAACACGTGTTGAAGATAGTATGGAGTTGAATAAATAGTAAAAAAATCGCTGGTGTAGTTCTTTAACAGAACACCCACTAAGCTGAGTGATACACCACAGGGCTTGTATTCAGGCTCAATGACAATGTCTTAATTTCCCTCCCTGCTCACATGCTTGAGGACGCATAAATGCTCATGACGGCAACGAGGAAGCTTTCTATGCGGAAACACTCATATTATCGTACTAATATTCATATATATAAACAAGCACACGAAGAAAATATGGAGCTATATTGACGACTACGCAACACATTTAGGAGGTACTACCCAAACAAATACATGAAAAACAAAGGTGCGGAAGTGACACGGAGTCACGCATTTAGTTTATTACTCAACCATAAATGGTCTTGCCAAAAATATTTTTGTTGTTGTTGTAATTGACTGAAAGAACCATGAAACTACTGAGCACGTGAATAATGCCTGGAGTTTCACTTCCCCACACCATGATTTGATTACGAGAGACGCCGCAGTGAAGGGCATGAACAATTTTCACCATCTGGTGTTCTTTAACATGCACTAACATTGCATAGTGCGCTGACCTCAGCAATTTTGTCTCAACAAATATGTCACTGCCACTGCCGCTTCAAACACGCAACCTTGAGGTCAGGAGCCGAGTACTGTAGCCACTGATCTGGCGTGGCGAACAGTGAGCAGGTTAACAAAATATTAAGGATAAAGGGATCACATTGTATAAACGAGAGTGACGATCCATGTCATGAGGATATGTAATTTAAAGACGAATGCACATGTAGCCATTAGGGTAAAGATAAAGAGATTACAACATATAAGCCAGAGTGACTATCCATCTCATGAGGACATGCCATTTAAAGACGAATGCACACGTAGCAATTAGATTCATAATAAAGAGATTACTTTACATAAGCTAGAGTGACTACCCTTGTCACGAGGATATGTCGTTTAAAGACGATTGCAACGTAGCAATTAGGTTAAGAATAAAGAAATCACATTCTATAAACGAGAGTGACTATTCATGTCAAGAGGATATGTAATTTAGAGACGAATGCACACGTAGCCATTAGGGTAAAGATAAAGAGATTACAACAGATAAGCCAGAGTGACTATCCATCTCATGAGGACATGCCATTTAAAGACGAATGCAAACGTAGCAATTAGGTTAATAATAAAGAGATTACTTTACATAAGCTAGAGTGACTTCCCTTGTCACGAAGATATGTCATTTAAAAACGAATGCACACGTAGCAATTAGGTTAAGAATAAAGATATCACATTCTATAAGCGAGAGTGACTATCTATGTCATGAGGATATGTAATTTAAAGACGAATGCACACGTAGCCATTAGTGTAGAGATAAAGAGATTACAACATATAAGCCAGAGTGACTATCCATCTCATGAAGACATGCCATTTAAAGACGAATGCACACATAGCAATTAGGTTAAGAATAAACAGATTACATTATATAAGCCAGAATGACTATTCATGTCACAAGGATATGTCGTTTAAGGACGAATGCGCACTTACCAATTAGGTCAAGGATTAAGAGTGTAGATTATATAAGCCAGAGTGACTATCCTTCTCATGAAGATACGTCATTTAAAGACGAATGCACACATAGCAATTAAGTGAGTGTGCCGGATGTGCGACGCCAGGTTTCTTATCTATTATTCAATACACATAGTGTTAATGATGTTTAGAAGAACTTGTTGGTGGCTACATTGTGCATATAAACACAAAGGGGAAAACTGCGCTGCACACGCACAAATGAGACACACAGGAGCTGAATTGCAACTGATCGTCATTTCAAACAGTCCACCTATAAGTGCGTTTTGCGGAAACCGTTACCGCTCACGCGCTTATCAGTAAGGTACCACCACAAAACTCTTCGCCATCATAAGGTGTCACTTTAACCACACTCATCGATAAATCTCGTATCTAAGGTATGCAAGATTACACTGACGACTCACTAACACATTCACTTCCCTTCTTCTTATGTAGTACGTTCCGCGAATTTCCCTTGTTCTATTGTCGTGGTAGTGGCTCAATATATTAAAATGTTTGTGTTTAGACAGCGTTTATTCAGCCCAAGGGCTCAGCAGCGAATGGGCAGTCAGAGACCAAGCGCGCACACACCCGATGATGATTTTGGTCACATCCAGTGAAGATGAGGAAAGAGACCTAGACGGATGATGATGATTATGATAATGCATATATGAGAAGAAGCGCATGAGGAATGCCCACACTAATTCCCCCACATTGAAGCGGCCAACCTGGCCATAGCAAGTCCATATAAGGCTTTATACGAGACACGTGCACGATCTCTGTGGTTCGGTGATGGCGGTCTGTTGAGACGACAAGTGGCGTCACATGATAAATAACGGGTGAAGTCTGCTCGATAACTATGTAAGGCCCAATGAAGTGTGGCTGAAACTTGTCACACAGACCAGGTGTACGAATAAATGTGAACAGGAGCACATCGTCACCAGGTCGAGAGAATACAAGGTGATGGGATGCGTCATGAACGACTTTTCAATCTTGCGGGCGCGTTTCCGTGTTGATGCGAGCACGATCGTGACACTGGGCTAGTCTTGAAAAGTAAGCGTCCATAAACGAGATAGAACGGCGAATATCTGGTGGCGCGCTTAACAGCCGTGTTGTAGGCAAAAGTGAGAAAAGGCAGCAGAGTATCCAAGTTTTTGGGGTCTGGACTGATGTAGCCGGCTACGTAGCAGCAAGAGTACGGTGAAACCTCTCGGTGAGACCGTTGGTATAAGGGTGGTGGCTTTAAGCTGCCTTGTGTGTTATTCCAGAGGCGTGCAATACTTCATTTAGCACTTATGACAGGAACACCCTTCCACGGTCACTCAGCAATATACGAGGGGCACCACGGCGAAGAATGATGGCACGCAGAACGAAGTCGGGAACTGCCGAAGCAGCTGAGGCACTTGATTCAGACGTTGTCCCCACGTAGCATGTGAAGTGGTCTACGGTGGTCACTATCCATCGTTTGCCAAGATGTGACGGAAGGAGGGCCATAAAGGTCGATACCTACAACCTCAAATGGTGTTGTGGGGCACGGAATTGGCTGCAGAGGCCCGGCCGGTGCAGTTGTCTAGATTATACGACGCTGGCACGGGACACAGGAACCGACGTAGCGCGCGATGCTAGTAGAAATACCAGGCCAGTAGAAGCAACTTCGAATGCGGTCGTTAGTTTTTTGAACACCAAGATGTCCGGCAGTCAAGTCGTCGTGAAAGCATTTAAGCCCGGAAACCCAGCGTTGACCATTATGGTGGTAGATGTGACGGTACAGAACTCCATTCTCCAGGTTAAATCGCAAGAGTGGACGACGATGCCGCACTTTACGTAGATGGGAAGCTCGTGACAGCTGGTCCATAACACGTCTACAGTACGGATGAGACAACTGGCACGAGTGAAATGTGCACTTGTCGTCCGAGAATAGCGGGTATATTAAGACGAGCGCGGGCGGTGCAGTAGAAGAGATGGCTGAACTTTCACCGATGCTGAGCTGGGTATTTGGTAGCGGGCAGTGGGGAGAGGGCGTCGGCGTCTTGGCGTGTTCTACCTGACTTGTAATTGATATCGAAGTCATACTCTTGTAAACGTAGAATCCACCAACCCTAGCGTCCAGACAAGTTCTTTAGCGTGGAAAGCCAGCATAGGGCGCGCTGGTCCGTAACGATCGTGAAATGACCGCCGTGGAGATAGGGACGGAAATTTTGCACTGACCAGACCACAGCCAAGCGCTCCTGCTCAGTTATGGTAAAGTTCTTCTCGGTCGCGGTTAATACTCTACTGGCAGATGCAACTACTCTCTCTTGTGAAGAGGTGTAACGTTGGAGCAGAATGGCACCTATACCGTGGCCGCTAGTGTCCGTATGTAGGATGGTTGGTGCGGCCTCATCAAAGTGGCGGAGTACAGGTTTGGACGTGAGGGCACACTATAGCAGGGTGAATACCGTTTGACCTTCTTCCGATCACAGAAACGGCACGTCAGAAGCAAGAAGCTGGTGCAGTGGAGCTGCTATTAATGCGACGTTTCGTATAAAACGGCGAAAATAGGAGGCGACACCAAGGAAACTTCGCAACTCCTTCGGCCTTTCGGGGCGCGGAAAGTAAAGCACCGCAGCAATTTTGTGCGGTCAGCCGAATTCCATCTTCGGTCACGACTTGGCCGAAAACCTTGATAGCCTTTGGGGCGAAACAGCATTTTTCGGTGTTGAGTTGTAGACCAGCGGCGGCAGGGCCCGTCAGAACGTCATCCAATCGTTGTAGGTGCTGAGGAAACGTTGACGAAAAAATGGCAATGTCGTCCAAGTATCAGAGGCAGGTCTTCCATTTCAGGCTGCGCAGCACGGTGTCGATCATGCGCTCAAATGTAGCGGGCGCATTGCACAGCCCGAAAGGCATAACGTTGAATTCGTATAGCCCTTCGGGCGTTTCGAGTGCCGTTTTCTCTTGATCCTCTTCATGCATAGGAATTCGCCAGTATCCAGAACGTGGGTGGAGGCTGGAAAAGTATTTTGCGCCTTGTAGAGAATCAAGGGGTCGTCAATGCGAGGCATTGGATGCAGATCTTTGCAAGTGATCTTGTTGAGCGCTCTGTAATCGATGCAAAAGCGCACGAAGCCATTCTTTTTATGAACCAGAACCACAGGCGATGACCACAGGCTAGATGAGGGGCGAATTACCTCTACTTTAAGGATGTCGGCTACGTTTTCTTCAATAATTTTTCTCTCAGTCGAAGACACGTGGTAGGGCTGGCGGCCTACAACAGGTGTTCCGATTGTGTGGTCTCTAGGCGTTGTACTAGTAGTGCGGCCCAACGTCGAGGAGTAAACATCGAAGGAACTTGCGTGTTTCTCTAACAAAGCAAGCAGCTGTTGCGTCTGAGAAGGTGTAAAGTCATCGCTAATGGCTGCAGTAAAGGTAGAAGAAGAAGCAGGCTCACCACTAGGGCTTTCATTGGAGGAGACAGCATGAAGTGGCACGACGCACGCGGGCTTGGTATCCGTCACCAGGCCACCATGGTGTTCTGGAGAAGTAGAATTTTTTCGCATGTTGTATTCACGGCGGTGACTAGTGCGGAACCATTGAGAAAACGAATTACACCAGAAGCGAGAACGATGCCTTTACCGATGCAACTAAATGGTGGTGAGACCAAGACGTCACCACGGTCGATGTCTTTCAATGTAATGATTACAATTCGCTTTTTACCTGGTGGTAATTCGGTAACTTCCGCAGCTCTCAAACAAAGTGGCCTTTGGGGGTCGTCGTTGAGCATGCAGTCTGTGTCGGTGAGGTGGACGACGCGTTGGTCACAGCAAATAGTCACGGATGCAGAAGAAAGAAAATCCCACTCTAAAATTATTTGGTAAGAGCAGTCAGTCAGAACGGTGAACTGAATGTGGTGTCGCATACCATCAATGAAAACGCGGGCTGTGCAGAAAGCAGAAGGGCGAATGGTATACCCCTGGGTAGCAACTGACGTGGGCCCATCGTAAGGGTGATCACTTTTTTCAGACGTTGTCCTAAATCAACATGGATAACATGAAATGCAGCACCCGTGTCCACCAGAGCATCTACGTACACTCCTTGTACTAGCACCGAAATGATGTTGCACGGGCCTGGAGGTGGAATATCAGTCCTTAATTATGACGAAGATTTTCCCCCAGAAACTGCATCACTTAGTTTTCCGAATGACTGGCAGTGACGAATGAGGCAGGTCGAAGTAGGGAGGAGGAGCGGCGAAAGGTTGAAGGTGAACGGCGTCTGTAGTTCCGGCTGTTTCGAGGTGCACTCGATGCGGGCGGAGAGAGAGACCGGTGTGTAGGTGTAGCTCGTTCACGCATGTCGTAACCGCGGTGCTCGTTTTGCTGGCGCTTGCGGCAGAAGCGAGAAATGTGGCCACCATACCCGCAGTAATAGCAAACTGGGCGAGATAAGCACCAGGGGAAAGGGTAGAAATCATGCGGAGTACCTGAAGAAAGCGCGGTCAGGTGTGCAGAGAAAGGGTCAGGTGGGACCGAACGAGAGTTTAGGGGAGAAGCGGCAGCGACCAACGCGTACGATGGTAGCGGCAACGTCGCATTTACTTCGCTGGGAGGCGTAGCAGCGACCTGCGCGTAGGTTCGTATGGGCCGAGACAAGGGTGACTGGGCGATAGCCGGAGAGTTCAGAGATGTCAGTTCCTCCCTGATAGTGTCGCATAATGCCGCTCCAGTTGACTGTGGAGAACACGGTAGAGAAGGTGGGAAACCCACGTTCTGCAACTCTTCACGTATTATGTCTCTTATGAGGTCACGAAGAGGTCTGTTTGTCATAGAATAATGTTCGCCAATGTCTAATTGTAGACGAACCGAGTCCAGAGTATCGAGGCGCTGACATGTCGTGACGACGTCGGCTATGATTGCCGGGTTCTGACCAACCAGGGCATTGAAGGCAACAGGGCCTATACCCTTCGAAATGTGGCGTACTTTCTCGGACTCCGGCATAGGTTAATTGGAACGCTGGCAGAGCGCAAGAACGTCCTTGATGTACGATGTGTACGACTCACTGAAATGTTGTTGGCGAGTGTCGAGGGTTCTCTTCGTGACTGTGGGCCGAACGGCCGGTGTGCCGAAAACGTGACAGAGCTCCTGCTCGAAGATAACCCAGTCGGGTATGTTGTCGATGATGTGTTTAAAGTACCATGTCTTGGCCGCACTGGTCAAGTAGAAAGAGATGTAACGGAGCTTGGTGCTATTGTCCCAGCGATTAGCAACCCTCACGCGGCTGTACTCATCAAGCCAGTCCTCCACGTCTTCCCCTCGAAGACCGGCGAAGAGAAGGGGATCACACTGGTGTCTGTGTACGTAAATAGGAGGCGTGGCTGAAAACGGCGGGGGAGAGATGGCAGCAGCACCGGCAGGCTCGTTCTGTGACTTGCTGCCCGACAGTGGGGGCAATCGGCGGCCTGAACGCAGCTCCAGGGAGTCTAGTAAGGTGGGTGAGGACCGAGACCCGAAAATCCACCTCTACCACGTATAACATCTGGGTTGAGACAGCATTTATTCAGCCCAAGGGCTCAGCAGCGTACGGGCAGTCTGAGACCAAGCGCGCACACAGCCGATGGTGACTGTGGTCGCACCCAGTGAAGAGAGACCAGAACGGATGATGATGATTATGATAACAAATAAATGAGAAGAAGCGCATGACGAATGCCCACAACATATGATCTTCCAGTTTCGGTTCGCATTTGTACTCGTAGCAGTGGATGTTAAGTGCCCGCTTTTATTTTTTTTAGTGATACTTTTTGTTTATGCGTGCGCACGTTTACACAACAACCAGTCTGTTTTAGATGACTCTGCTTGGAGTGCAAGTGTGAACCAAAACTGAAAGATGTTAAGATATTCAGCAGCTGGCGCGAATATCTTAACATGCGTGGGTCTCTCTCTTTGTGTCCTTGTCGTGGTGCGCTATACCCTTATAGATGATGAACCCCAACTAACTATCTCGGCAACGTGTCCTAGCAAATTTCTCTTCGAGTGTGGCCCAGTTATTTCCTTGGTGTTACTGAACTTTACGAGTAGAATAAGCTATTCACCGCATGGAGTCTATCTACCAAAACGCCGTGCTTTCGTAAATGGATCAGTCATCAATGTTATCACCGAACATTTTACAGATCCCGACTTCAGAAAAAATGATGGAACTTACAGCAACTACTTCGTCCAGTTCACTGGCAAAAGGAGGTACGTCGTCACGGTTCACGTTTCGGGCGATGAGAGGACACGAGAGAGCTATCGTGAGATAGAACCCTACCCCACCAATGGGATTGTCGTGTCACCTGGTAAGCAGCGCTCATGCTCTCGTTGAAGTATCTCGAAGCGCCCAAGAAAATCATAGTTTCGCTGCAAGAATGAAGGAATAAATGCGATTGCACAAAATAAAGTATGGCACTAAGCGTCGTAAGGTGCTAGCTTTATTAAGTAATGTTTGCGTTCTAGCCCCGCCGCTGTGGTCTAGTGGCTAAGGTACTCGGCTGCTGACCCGCAGGGCGCGGGTTCGAATCCCGGCTGCGGCGGCTGCATTTCCGATGGAGGCGGAAATGTTGTACGCCCATGTGCTCAGATTTGGGTGCACGTTAAAGAACCCCAGGTGGTCTAATTTTCCGGAGCCCTCCACTACGGCGTCTCTCAATCATATAGTGGTTTTGGGACGTTAAACCCCACATATCAATCAATGTTTGCGTTCTAGCGAGAAAGAGAGAAGAGAGGGAAAAGAAAAAAAAGGGTGGGGGGAGATTACAGTAATTTCACTGCAGCGTGTAGAACTTTCTTTCTCGTCTTTCTTGTCCCCTTTCCTAATCCCCCAGTGTAGGGTAGCCAACCGGATGCCTTTCTGGTTAACCTCCCTGCCTTTTCCCTTTTTGTTGCTTCCTTCGTTCCTTCCTTCCTTGCGTTCTAACAACGGTTGCGTAAATAACTTAATAAAGTATGGGTTCGAGCTAGTTGGTATTCAATAAAACCCACTTTTAGAGCAAATTGTTTTAAAGAACAGACGAAGCACGAGCGGGCGCACACCTCTACGTGAATTTATTATTGAAACGGGGCTTATCTTTGTATATATGACAAACTAAACCACTAATGTCACAAGTGTGCAGTAGGGCAGTGCGCACCACCTGACGCTTTCGTAAGATGTAGTGCCAAGAATGCCATTTCCTTTTTTTGTCAGCGAAAGTGATGTCATGCTCACGTATTTTCCACCCTTCTGTTCATGTCTGCCCCAAAAACAATGTTCACACTGTTGCTATAGGCGAGCGAACCCTTCGCGGCGGGCGCCGAGACGGAAGAAAGGCAGCCGCTGATAAGGAAGAGCGATTGTGGTTATAACAGGGAAAAGAAGAAAAAAGTGAGCCCCGTAAGTGTCTACATCAGCGTGCAACACCTCAACAGTAGCTCACAAGGGATTAGGGTAAGGAGAGGTAAAAAGGGTAGTATTTAAGGTATATATATATAGAGAGAGAGATGCGCAAGGATAGCGAGCGATGACATTAGAGAGATAGGAAAAATAAAACAGTGTCACAGGAGTCCGAGGATGAGGCACCACTTGCGAGAGCTCTTGTCGGCGACAGGAGATGGCGTAGGACCAACCCAGTCAGCCAGAGCGGCGCTCTTGTTGGAGATCGCGAGGGCACAACCGGTCGGCACGGAATCCAGAGCGCGAAGACGCCCGGCTGTTTTTTCTTGATTTGGGAGGTGCGTGGTTCTAATCACTGCACACAGCACTGATGTCGCTTGTTCCGGCGTGGAGATGCCACACGTGGCGCCTTCGTACACCGAGTTTCCGCTGAAGACAAACCTCGGACCACCATGCTGTGCTTCTCTGGCAGAGAGGTCGCAGGTGCTCAAATCAACGCCAAGTGTGCAAGCACAAGCCATCGGAGTGGCCTGGCCTAAGACCACCGTTCGACAGTGTGGCTGGTCGGCCCCAGCAGCGACACGACGGACTCCTTGCATCTCGTTTGCTGGCGGCATGATTCCCCGGATGTGACAGCGTGGCCGGAACAACACATGATTTGTGTTGTGTGTGTGTGTGTGTAAGTTGGAAGTGGTGCCAGCAAAATGACCCTCAACAGTGGTAACCTGATTGGGTGAAAGGGACTTTTCCCATTTTCCTAGGCCTGACGTCTAGGGACTGTGAATGGACAAAAAGCGGCAGGCGAATATCTGAGAGTCGATTTCTGTTTCGAATTCTCTTCCGCAAATATGTAAATACACCTCTCATACTCTCCTTCGGCTCTTCAGTCCGGTTCTCTCCAACAGCAGTCCTTCGATAAGGTGAGGTTTGCGACAGGTTGCCTGGGAGCGAGGAGACCTGGGCGGTCGGTCAGACCTCAACTCCAATAACACCTAGAAAGGAAGATTACGAAACAAAATACCGTCACAAGTATGTTAACTCCACGAAGGATGTCTTGTACAAGTTGCCACTCTCGTAGAAACTTCCCTACTTTTTGTAAACAGCTCAGTGTGTAAGCCACGTGCACCGCCAACAGGGTGGAAAGGGGAAACGATAAAAACTCGGTCATTCATTCGACGAGTGTGGCTGCAAGCAGGTATACTAACACTGCGCTATTGTTTTCTATGACAATGATTAGCGCACGTAAAAAATTGTGGAGGAGGTCCGAATGCAACGTGAAGGCAGCAACTGGGTCACCATGACGTCAATTTTATTGACAGTAAAGGAAATTGCCTTCTTGGAAAGGGCACCACATTTGGGGAAGGGGCTAGCAGATTAGTGCTGTCATACAGCGCATCTGTGACATGAGTGTTTTTGTTTGTCATACTTACATATATATGATTCGCTGAGATAATAAATTCACTTGTTAGTTAGCGCCTGTTCGTTTTTCATCTGTTGTCTAAAAATTTTACGCAAGAAGTGGGTGATCATTGCGTAGGTCAGGCTTGCGACGACTTAAGGCTTTCTTGGTGTCTAACCTGAACAAGCTCGACAAAACCTTGATGTAAAAGAACATGGTTGCTGCAGACATTGACCCTACATTTGTGCTTTTTATTGTTTTTTGCACTATGAGCACTGAAAACAACACAGAAAACGTTATCAGCCGTCCGATGACCCCTGTCACAGTAGGGTGCCCACTACCTTAACACGCTTACTTTGCCCACTACCAAGCGAGTCACAGTGCATGGCTTAAATACTTATAACTTGACACAAGGTAAACCACGGACAATTAATTTGCCATCTAGGCCAATTTGCGCTGTTATTACCACAAGGAACGAGTTGTTTTATAAACGTTATGTCGAAGCAGTACCGAAATGCGAAACAGTGAACACAAAGAGCACACAGCGTGGTTTACTGCGTGTGAATTGCCTTCCCCAGTCTGAAAGACAGGGCGTGGAAAAATGGTCAGAAGAAATGAAAGACGCTACAAACGCCGTCTATCACCGAAACACGCGCACAACCGCGAAAAAAAGTACAAAAACTTATCTCCGCAAGCTCAAAGACGAATCTATCAATCCAACCCGCGTGAGAGTGTACATGAAAGGCTGGAGCACATTATTTCTTCTTTGCACAAGCTAATCGAAGATTCCCTTCCGCATGCGGAATCACTGTTATCACTTACGTCAAGCATTAGTCGCGTGTTTTCATTCCTGCGAACGTACTAAACTACGCATTCATTGATTGATGATTGATATGTGGGGTTTAACGTCCCAAACCACTATATGATTATGAGAGACGCCGTAGTGGAGGGCTCCGGAAATTTAGACCACCTGGGGTTCTTTAACGTGCACTCAAATCTGAGCACACGGGCCTACAACATTTCCGCCTCCATCGGAAATGCAGCCGCCGCAGCCGGGAGTCGAACCCGCGCCCTGCGGGTCAGCAGCCGAGTACCTTAGCCACTAGAGCACCGCGGCGGGGTTAAACTACGCATTCATGGAATATTGCGGTGCAACAACATAAAGGCAAATTACAAAGTGTACCTCGGGCGAAATATCTATTGTGTTCCAGTAACCTCTTGTTAACACTGCGGCCCGCCAGTACAGCGCATAGAATTGTGGCATCTTAAAGGAACCATATACACTACACTTGCAACGGCAATCCATGATTTAGTTGGTGATTTACCAAACAATATTTAGCCCATTTTGTCTATTATTGCACAAATTTTATCTAGCTTATTTGCAGCCGTAAAAGCAACGTTCATGTCGCATCCAGCACCCACGTCCTTTAACCTGTGGGACACGCAATCAGTTCACTGAGCACCTACGAAGACACATCTCCTTCATGGTTGACATTCGCGACGCGCTGATTTGCAAACGAAAAAAAGGCACACGGTAGGCACCGGTAGGACACACACGAGCGCGTACTAATAGCTGTTTAGTTGTTCATAAGTCCACTCACCAGGTTTGACAACTTTGAGCTGAAGAGCGCGATGCGTAGATGAGGTGTTTGCGATCACGTCTGCCCAAATTTGGAACGCTACGCGCCTCAGAAGTGGGTTCGATTTCAAGATGAACGCTGCTCCCCCTTCCTTTAGCGAGCGCACGCCCAGATAATGAGGGCATGATATGCGCGTATGAATGGCCCTACTTACACTGCAGTGCAGTGACGTTGGTCTTCTACGTAGATGACTGTGTTCTGAAGGTGCCAACGGTGGCATGTGACATAGTGAGAATTATTTATCATGACATGCGTAGTTTACGTAATTTGTTGCTCGAGGAGAATAATAAAACATTAGATAATAATGAGACGCAAGAAGGGAATGTGCGCATTTTTGTTTTAATTTTTTCCGTTATTCGCATGAGATGCGGGGCTAATGTGCCGGCGTTTCGCGTGCGTTCGTGTCCCCGTGGTCAGCGCATCGAGCAGACGACAGCCGTGGAACACTCCTACGCGTGTTTACGCACTCGTTATGCTCGTCTATTCTACCGCGTCTAAGCCAGCGTTTACAATACATTCCGCATAAACAGGACAGCATAGAGTTTCATACAGTAATACCTAGAGGAGAATCTGTCGCTATAGTGTCTACGCGGGCTCGTTCAGCGGCAGTTGTACCCCTATGGTACAGAGCCTAGAATACACTTACTAGTGTGCCGACCACCGAGCGTTTCGAATGGGAGACGCTGGCACTGCCGATGATGCCTTTCTCTGAAGGCCACCAGACGGCGACACCCTTAGGGACCGTGCTATCCGAAAGGCGGAGCACACCGTGCGAGAGCGCGCGTCGCACGCGCGTTACATGCGCTTTGAATGCACTTCGGATGCGAGTTCGTAAACTCAGTCGGTTGCGGTGTGGCTGTGGGGAATTTCTGCTGTTGCGCCCATAGCGCATCCCTCCGCCTGTCTTTGCCGTGTTTCTTTTCTGTGCGCGTTGTTCACACTTGTGTCTCTTCGCGAAACCGGGATGTCGTCACAGGAAGGGAGGCGAAAGGAGAGCGCCTGATATTTATGGGTGAAGCTCTTTATAGCGGCACCCGTTAGTCCCTCGGAGTTGTAGTGTGTAACAATTGTTACATTTTGACCTCTAAGGTGGTGCCGGTGGAAGATTTCTTCTGTGCATTGTTGAACAATAAAAAATAGTGCTCAATGTACATGTCAATGGCTGCTAATGGGGAATGAGAGACAGGAGCATTCGGCTCTCAGTCAACGCGCACGCTGTGATCCCCATTAGCTGCCATGGGCATGTACATTCAGCACTATCTTACAAGAAAGGTTTGCTACGTTATACTCGCTGGGTGTAGCCTGCTTAGTTTTAGAAAGGCTTAGTGAGCGTTGAGCCGCAGTGCCATGAATACAATGAACTAGTATATACAATGAACTCGAGGTGGTTGAAGGTGGGAAGTAGATACGGAGCGCAAGCCGTAAGAAAGTGTGCGTGTGCCACCTCTCGTTTAGTCCTTGAAATGTCCACTGGATGGCGCTGCTTCTATATGGGGAATATAGAAGCAGCGGGGTAGGGCGGAAGGTGGAAATTAGTGCGGAGGAGAAAGCAGAAGATGACGCCAAGTGTAGACAGTGCGAGTTCGAGGAGAAAATGAAAAATATGATGGCGGTCCAGAGTGGGCTCATGGAGAAAATCGCAGCGCTGGAGAATGCATTGGTGAAGGAGCGAGAGAAAACGTCAGCCATGGAAGAAAGGCTCCGGGCAGCCGAGAAGGGCCTATCGAAGGTCATGAAAGGGAACGAAGACGCAGGTGACGGCGGAAGCATTATGGCGACGACCCCCCGTGCGGGAGAGATGAAGGAAACAGGCATGACAAAGGCAGATACATTGGCCACAGGGCCCAGCTACCGGGAAGTAGTTTTGAGGGAGGGAGGGAGCAAACCAGCAGCCGTGACTCACGCTAGTCACCTAGTCAGCAGCCAGGTGCAGGTTTCAGAAGGAATGTCGGAACAGGTCATCATCGCCGGTGACTCAAATTTGGTCCGATGCGCAGCGGCAATCAAAGAAAGGGTGAAAGGCGACAAGAGAGTTGCGATAGGGACATTCCCAGGACAAACGCTGGGGACAGTAATGAGTCAAGCGGGTGAACAACTCGCAGCTAAGGCTGGCAATCGTAACCTCGTTGTAATTGCGGGAGGGTTAAATGACGTCCTGAAAAAAGAATCGTCAGGACTAGCGACGGCCTTGGCGAGAGGGGTGGATGACATGCGCACCGTGTCCCCCCAGGTGCAAATTGTAGTATGCACAGTACCGGAAGTACCGGTGCGCAACGTCAACCTGCGAAGAGCGGTTGTCGACGCAAACAAGGAGATATGGCGGATTAGTCGAGAGAAGGGTTTCGAGGTAGTGGATTTAAACAGGGAAGTGCACAGGTGGGGTGGATTCCAAAGAGACAGGATTCATTTCGATAAGAGGCTTGGACACGAGGTGGGCTGGCGACTGGCAGGACGCGCAGTAGCTTTTTTGGGGGGCTCACGGGCCCTTCGGAGTCCGGGGTAGCTCGTAACAGGGAAAGCAACCAGGAGGACGCTTTGACAGGTAGAATTGCGAAAAACCAGAAAAAAGGTAAAAGAAAAAGGAAAAAGGCGCGTGTTGCAATTAGTTACATAAACATGCAGGGTGGCAGAAAGAAGGCAAAATGGTTAGAGATTGAGGAGCAGTTAAACAAAGAACAGATAGGCGTGTATGCGGTTACAGAAACACACCTTAGAGACTTGGAAGAGCCACCACATATTAAAAATTATGTTTGGGAAGGGTGTAACAGGACCATATCGGAAAGGAAAGGTGGGGGTGTAGGAATGCTAATTCACCGCGGAGCCAAATGGGTTAGAGTGAAACAGACGTGTTCAGAGCACCTCTGGGTTCGGGGCACAGTAGGTGGAAAGGAAACGTGGCTAGGGGTAGCCTACTTGTGGACGGGGAATAACTGCAGAGAAAAGAATCAGGAGATAGTGGATTGCATGAGTGCGGATATTAAGGAATTTGGTAATGGGGCCGAAATCATCCTTCTAGGGGACATGAATGCCCACATACATGACCTTGACGGATATTCAGACACCAATGGGAAGTTATTACTAGATCTTTGCGAGCAACATAGTCTGGAGATAGTCAACACGGGGCCTAAATGTGACGGCCAGATCACATGGGAAGTCGGAAACAAGCAATCAAGTATTGATTATTGTCTCATGACTGAAGGAATTTACCACAAACTGACAGAAATGAGGATAGACGAGGAAGGCATTAACAGCTTGGGTAGTGATCATAAACGAATAACATTACAAATGGGATACGAAACTGAAAATATGAGCATGGAATCAAAGTCTGGCAGCTCGTATTTAAATGACAAACAAATAATAAATATAGCCGCAAGAGTCGAGGAAGAAGTAGGCGAAATACCAGGCAAGGACTGGGAGTATAGTGAGCTGTTACATCTAATGACGAAGGAGATAGGGAAAGAGAAGAAAACTGTTTGCTGGAAAGGAAAAAGGAAGCCAAAAAGTTGGTGGAACAAGGAAATCCGGGAGGCGATCGAGAAGCGACGCGAAGCCTCACGGGAGCATAGAAAGGCAAAAAAGGAGAAGCGGCCGCAGGACGAAGTCAAAAAAATATGGGAAATATATTTAGAGAAAAAATCCCTTGTACAGAAATTGGTAGAGGCAAAAATTAAAGGTGAAAGTGAACGCTGGATGACAGAGATACACGAAAAAAAGGAGGCCGCGCCTAGGATTTTTTGGAGCCACATAAAGGCGCTAGGTAGGAAGTCTGTCACAACGCAACAACATATTCTAGATGAAGGAGGAAATCAATTGGAAGGGTACGAAGCGCTAGGTTACATCCAAAAGGTAACAGCCGATTCGTTTCAAAAGAGCGTCCAGGGGATCTCCCCGGTGAGTAAAAGTGTGGCGGAGAAAGCAACAGAGGAAGAGCTAGTACTTGATAATTTCAACTGGAAAAAGGCCGAAGGAAAAATTCCAAAGCGCACTGCCGCGGGTTTAGATGGGATTCCCGTTAGCCTCATTAACGAACTAGGACATAACACTAAAGAAGCATTGTTAAAAGCAGTAGAAAAAAGCTTAAAGGACGGACAAATACCGGACAGTTGGCGACAAAGTAGAATGAACTTAATCTATAAAGGCAAGGGAGAAAAGGACAAGATTCGCTCGTATAGACCACTAACCATTACATCGGTACTATACAGGATGGCGATGCAAGCAGTAAAAATGAAAATAGAAACATGGGCCGAACATAACGATATTTTGGGAGAACTTCAGAACGGATTTCGAGTCGACAGGCGGTTAGACGATAACCTGTTTGTTCTCACTCAGTGTATAGAAATATCCAAAATAGAGAATAGGCCCTTGTACGTGGCTTTTCTAGACATCACTGGGGCATACGACAACGTTAATCAGGAAATTTTGTGGGATATATTGAAAGGAATGGGCATGGGCGACGACTGTATACAGCTTTTGAGGGAGATATACCGAGAAAATACAGTTTGCATAGAGTGGGAAGGAATGCGTAGCAAAGAGAACGTTGAGGTTAGCAGGGGTCTGAGACAGGGATGTCCTTTGTCCCCGCTGTTATTCATGCTGTACATGGTGAGTATGGAAAAAGCGCTAGAAGGTAGCAACATTGGTTTTAATCTGTCACACAAACAGGGCGGCATGATGATTGAGCAGAAGCTTCCAGGTTTATTTTATGCGGACGATATCGTCTTATTTGCGGACAGTCGAGATGATATACAGCAGCTGGCGAATATATGCGGAAGGGAAGGTGAAGCTCTTGGACTAGGATTCAGTGTAACGAAGTGTGGATTGATGGTATTCAAGGATCCCTGTGATCAGACGGTGTCCATACAAGGCCAAGAAATACCGAGGGTAAGTGAATACAAGTACCTTGGAGTATGGGTAAATGAGAGTGATAGATACATGGAGGTACAGGAAAAAGCCTCGGCAGCAAAAGCAAAGAGGAATGCGGCAATAATGAAGCACAGAGCGTTGTGGGGATACAATAGGTATGAGGTGCTTCGAGGTCTGTGGAAGGGTGTAATGGTTCCAGGGCTTACTTTTGGGAACTCAGTGGTGTGCATGAGGGCAGAGGTGCAAGCTGGAATGGATGTAAATCAAAGGACTGTGGGACGCCTCGCGTTGGGTGCTCACGGGAAGACGACAAACGAGGCTGTAAAGGGCGATATGGGGTGGGCAGGTTTTGAGGCGAGGGAAGCGCAGAGCAAAATAAGGTTCGAAGAAAGGCTAAGAAATATGAAGGAGAGTAGATGGGCAGAGAAGGTGTTCCGTTATTTGTATAGGAAGAGCGTGGACACACAGTGGAGAAAAAGAACTAGAAGACTCACTAGTAAGTATACGGCTGGTATTGTAAGCCATATGTCAACAAAGAGCGTTAAGGGAAAAGTCAGGGAGGCGGAGAGGATTTACTGGATGGTAGCTATGGAGAAAAAGCCGGCTTTGAGTAACTACCGAAAGGGCAAAAATGAAATAAGGAGGGAGGCATTTTACGATAATTCAAGGAGAAGCGCTTTACTGTTTGAAGCGAGATCGGGTTGCCTTAGAACGCGTAGTTATAAAGCAAGATTCAGTAAAGAAGAAGAACAATGCACATGCTGCGGGAAAGATAAGGAAACGGCGGAGCATGTTCTGATTGAATGTGGAGATATCCACCCAGGTGTACGTTTGGGCACGAGCCTACAGGAAGCCTTGGGTTTTAGGGACAACAATGGAAAGCTGAACACACCCGCGATTGAAATAAGTAAGAGACGGTTAGAGTATTGGTGGCAGAAAATTAGAGAGAAAGGACAAAAATAAATATTGGAAAAAAAATATGGACAGTGTGCCGTAAATGGCAGAGAACTTAAGCTGAAAATTTACCTTTTTTTCCATTAAGATAGAATTTATCGAAGTAGAGGCATTAGGCCAACATAAAAAGAAAAAAAGGGTTTTTTTTTGTCGAGCCTGGTGGCATACTTGTCACCACCCCGTTATAAAGGGGACGCTCATAGCATCCATCCATCCATCCAATATGAGATGAAAAGATGCGAGATCGTGGTACATGGAGTGTTGAATACATGGACGAACGGACACACAGACAGATGCATGGATGGACGCATGAACGAACGCAGGGGCGGATGCATGGACAAACGCAGGAACAGATGCACAAACAGACGCACGCACGGACGGGCGGATGGACGCATGGACGGTTACACAGACAAACGCATGAACGGACGGAAGCAGGAACGAGTGAACGGACGAATGCTTCGCCCCACTCTCCATCATTCACTCCGTGGATATGCTGCCAATTTGTTTCCTCGTTGTGTGAGCGGATACTGCTCTAACAATCAGCGCATCTTATTATTTAGCGCCCCTGCAGACCTAGAATGCTGAGCGAAGTGGTAGAAAAAGAAAAAAAATTGGCAGCATATTCACGGAGTGAATGATGGAGAGTGGGGCGAAGCATTCGTCCGTCCATTCGTTGTTACTTCCTTCCGTCCATGCGTCCGTCTGTGTGACCTCCATGCGTCCATCTGCCCGTCCGTGCGTGCGTCTGTTCGTACATCCATCTCTGCGTTCGTCCATGCGTCCATCTATGCGTGTGTCTGTGTGTCCGCTCGTCCATTTATTCAACACTCCAAGTACCACGATCGCGCATCTTTTCATCTCATATTCCCCATATAGAACCAGCGCCATCCAGTGGACAATCCAAGGACTAAACGAGAGGTGGCACACGCAGACTTTCTTACGGCTTGCGCTTCGGGTCTACTTCCCACCTTTAACCACCTTGTGTTCATGGCATATACTGGTTCACTGTATTCATGGCACTGCAGCCCAACGCTCACTAAACCTTTCAACAACCAAGGAAATTGTGCCCAGCGAGTGTAATGTAGCAACCCTTTCTTGTCAGATAGTGCTCAATGCACATGCCAATGGCTGCTAATGGGGATCGCAGCGTGTGCATTAACTGAAAGCGGAATGCTCCTGTCTCTCATTCCCCATTAGCAGCCATTGGCATGTACATTGAGCACTATTTTTTATTCTTCAACAACGCACAGAAGAAATATCTCACCGGCACCACCATGGAGGTCAAAATGTTATACTTGTTATATACTACAACGGCTACGAGAGACGAATGAATGCCGCTATAAGGAGCTTCGCCCCTAAAAGCGAAAGGGTCGAAGACTAACTGCGGCGGCTTTCGTTAGTGAGAGACATTTTAGTGAATGCTACGTTCAGAACTCCTTGCGTTCCGTCGAAATTCCTCTAACTTCGTGCATTTTGTGGATATTCCGAGGATTTTTTTTCAAACGCTTCGCTACAGTGATCCCTGTCACGCGAGGAAAACTTCTAACAAAGTGCCGTGATTGGGCTGGTTCGTGCTGCATGGTAGACGAAGAAAGTGCTTAACAGAGGAAACGGCAGAAGGGGATAGAAGAGACGGAAACAGAGCGCCGACTCGTCTCTTCTATCCCCTCATGTCGTTTGCGCTGTTAGGCACTGTTGAGACGCGGCACTCGGCAGAGCTACGCAAGTGAACTCGCATCCCAAACACCAACTGACTTTGATTATCACCCTTCGTTTCGAAGATAACTTTTTCGCGCTGGCGCATGCGCTGTCTGCCCCGCACACAGAAGCACCGTTTTGCGTCGCCACAGGACTCCCCCTCCCCTCTAGTCAGTGTGCGCACAACGACCGCACTCACTCGGACGACCCACTGCGGTTCATAAGTTCATGTGCACCTGGGGCCTCGTACACCATCCACTCCGCGTGAACTGTTCGAGGACTTGTTGAGGCTGCGCTACGTGGTCTGCCGGCAGAGCCTGCGAAGATGGAGCTCGAGGTGGTGCAGGTGCTCCGTTGTCGGAGTCCACGTGTGCTGATTTTACGTGGTCTAGAGAAACCACGTCGTGACGACCACCTCTGTCGATTGTAATGTGCTTGTCTGCCCATCGCAGTACCTTGAAAGGCCCGTCGTGCGGGGCCTGCAGTGGACGCTGAACGGCTTCGTGCCTCACAAACACGTGAGAGCAGGAGGAAAGATCCCGGTTGACGTAGACTGACCGTGCTGTGGGCGGATGCAGAGGAACAGTGCATAGCTTGCTCATGATGTCTCGCAGTGGCACGGCGTAGTCGGCGTTTGCGTGCACGTTCTCTGCCTTACTGGTGACGAAAAACTTCCCTGGGAGGCGAAGTGTTGTTCCGTACACCAGTTCAGCAGAGCAGCATCCAATATCTGCTTTCAGAGCCGTCCTAACACCCAACAGAACAAACGGCAGTGCCTCTACCCAATTGTGACTCGCAGTAGCCGTCAAGCTCGTCTTCAGATGACATGGAATCTCTACACTATACCGTTGCTTATCGGATAGTAGGCCGTTGTTCTGATGCGGAAAGTACCCAAGAGCCGGGTGATGCTTGCGAATAGGGCGGACTCAAACTGTGTTCCGCGATCCGTAGTCACGGTTTCCGGCACTCCGAAGCGGGCGACCGAGTGGAAGATAAATGCGCGGGCGACGGTACCAGCAGTGATGTCTGGAATGTGCACGACATCTGGCCACACGTTAAAGAACCCCAGGTGGTCTAAATTTCCAGAGCCCTCCACTACGGCGTCTCTCATAATCATATAGTGGTTTTGGGACGTTAAACCCCACATATCAATCCTTCACCTCTGGCCATCGCGTGAAGCGATTGATGCAGGTTAGCAAGTAGCTTTGCCCCTGACAAAAGGCAGTGATTTCACAATGTGAACATGCACATGGGCAAATCGACAGTCCGGCAGAGGAAAGGATTTCAAGGGGGTCACAGCATGTCACTCAACTTCAGGGCGCTGGCATGCGAGGCACTCTCATGTCCGGTGTCGGACATCCCGCTTTATTCCTGGCCACACAAACCTCGACGGCCATAGCCGTTGCGTGGCTCGAATCCCGGGGTGCGCCAGGCTGTGGAGCAAGTCAAAAATGCTGCGACAGAGGCTCGAGGGGACAAACGGTCGGGCCCTGCCTGTAGACATGTCGCAGCATACGGATCCTGTGGGTTTCGCCAACCAGTGCAGCTTCAAGGCGCTGGTTGAAGACGTCAGTAGGCGCTTCCATTCTCCATCACTGCGTTGAGCCGTCATAAGTGTGGTGAAGTCCACATCGCTCGGCAGGCTGATGGCATTCACTGGACCGCGAGAAAGAGCGTCGGCAAAGGCGTAATCCGTGCCACTAACATGGCACATATCTTTCGTGAATTCTGCGATGTACGACATTTGGCGGAGCTCCCGTGCCACGTGCGCACCCGAATCGGAGTACGTGCGCGATGCTTAGGTGAGTGGCTTGTGATCCGTGAGCACAAAAATTTCTTGTCCTGCTACTTAATGTCGGAAATGCCAGATAGCCGCGTATATGGACAGGAGTTCTCTACCAAAGGTGCTGTACCTTCGTTCGGACGGGCTCAGTTTTCTGGAGAAGAAGGAAATTGGTCGCCACACTCTGCTCAACCTCTGCTGCATCACGACTCCAATCGCTGCATCGGAGGCGTCCACCAAGACGCATTGAGGAACAACCGGCTGCGGGTATGTGAGCATGGTAGCATTTACGAGAGCTGCCTTTGTCATCCGGAATGCTTGTGTGGATTGGTCGTTCCACTGAATGGCAGTTGCCTTCGATACAGGTGCCGCTAGTACGCTGTGGAGAGGGTGAACGATGTTTGTGCATCTCGGGATAAATATACGGTAGAAATTTACGAGTCCCAGGAACTCTCGAAGCTGGCGGAGGTTTTCCGGCTGTGGAAACTGCCGTATTGCTTTCACCTTGTCCTTCTGGGGCTGTTACCTGGCACTTGAAATGCTGTGGCCCAAAAATGATAGTGTCGGTACCCCAAGCGCGCATTTTGCCGTATTAATAACGATGCCGTTCTCTGTCAGTTGCTGAAGTACGCAGTGTAGATGCCGCTCGCACTTTTCAGGAGTGCTTTTAGCAATCAGAAGATCATCGAGGTATACCTTACAAAAGTAGAGGCCACGGAAAACGCCATTCATAAACCATTGAAAAGTTTGGCCGGCGTTGTGTAAGCCGAAAGGAATGCATAGGAACTCGAACATTCTGAACGGCGTTGTTATTGCGGTCTTGGGAATATCCTCCGGTGCTACGGGTATCTGATATGCTCGCACTAGGTCTATTTTAGAGAAAATAGTAGCACCAAGCAGGAAAGGGGTCATGTCATGAAAGTGTAGGACTGGGTGACGGTCTTGCACGGTTACCCGGTTCAGCGCTCGATAGTCCCCGCAAGGGCGCCAATCACCGTGTTTTTATTTTGGGACTATGTGAAGAGGTGACGCATGTGAGCTGGATGATGGACGTACTATCCTGAGTTACATCATGTGGACAAACGCCTGTCGAGCCAACCACAGCTTCTCGGGTGACAGGCGCCATGGTCGCGTTTAGACCGGTGGGCCTGTGGTTTCGATGTGATGCAGGACGCCGTGCTTCACTTCTGGAAATGCCTGTGCCTGTCGCGTCAGCTCTGGGAACTCTTGTAGTATTGCGGTGAAGTACGCTTCTCCAGCCGCGCTAAGCAAGGCCGGGCTAATAGGGGGGGTGGGGGGAGGCAACACGGCGTGCCTTGTACCGCTCCCCGAGAAACAGGATCTTGAAGCCGTTTGTTGCGGACGTCAACCAACAGACCGAAGAACTGGAGAAAGTCTGTGCTTCCTAGTATGGCAAATGTGACATCAGCTGCTATGAAAGCCCAGCTAAACATTCTGCCGAAACCGAAGTTCAGCGGGAGCGAACGATGGCCATATATTGTTATCATCGTGTTATTGACAGCTTGCAAGCACGATGCACTAGGTTTCTTTCAGCTTGTGACACCGGTGTAACGCTCACCTCAGCACCTGCGTCAACTAAGAAACGTATTCCGTTGTTGCGGTCGCTAATAAAGTATACCGAGGGATGACTTGGAGGCAACGAGGTAGCACTGGTAGCCCTCAGTGGCTGCCGCAGTTGTTTCCTGAATGTACGCATGGTGGGACACATTTACGCGCACCACTTCCCAGTCTCCGATGATACCAGCAGATGAGCTCGTGTTGCTTTTGCGATAACGGCGTGTTAGGCCCGGTTATCGTTTGCGCCCTCCTGCTTGCGTGCAAGGCTTATACTGTTTCGCCAAGTTGAGAAATCTCCTCACTTTTCTCCTCACTTTCAAATCTCCTCGTTTCGAGGCTGTTGCGCTTGCACGGCCGCCATGGGTGTGGGCGGGGTCATTGATACCAGTTTGTCAGCAAGTTTGGTGGCTGGGGTTAAATACTTGTGCTCCGAGGCTGTGACGACCATGCGGATGCCTGAAGGTAACTTTTGCAAAAGAAGTTCTTGGAGCAATGCTCCATCTCTCGTGGTTGATGTCTCACCGAGGAACTGTTGCATGTGCCGCAAAAGCTGGCTAAGCGTACAGTCACCGTGTTCCGTGCCGCGAAGCAATTGCTGCAGTCCTCGTGGTTCAAAGGCCATAACTCGGCGAACAAGGGTATCTCTTAGCGTTGCAGATGCGTTTTCGGCAGGTGTTGCGAGCAACAGAGTCCTGATTTTACTGGCTATGGCACGCGGCATACTGCTGACTACGCAGTAGTATTTCGTAAGGTCTGCGGTGATTCGTCTGGCTGCGAACTGAGATTCCACTTGTATGAAGCAAAGCGCGGGGTCCGCAGTTCAAAAAGGGGACAGCTTACTGTCGACTGAAGAGACTGTCGGAGGGGCGTCGGTTGTAGACGTGGAATCCATATCGCGGCTGGTTCGACACTCTGGTCGCTGTGTCTGTATTTCGGGTCACCAATGTTGAGACGCGGCGCTCGGCAGAGCTGCGCAAGTGAACAACTCGCGTCGCAAACACCAACTGACTTTTATTTTCACCTTTCGCCTTGAAGATAACTTTCTCATGCGGGCGCATGCGCTCTCTGCCCCGCACACAGAAGCGCCGCTTTGCGTCGCCACAGCACTTTCTTCGTCTACCATAAGAAAAACTTCTATTGAAAAGGCGCGTAACCTGTGATTTAAAAACTGGATGCTGAGTGAGTTAACGTCAATGTGCCGGGTACATAGTAGTGCAAAATTGAAAAACACAGATCAGAGAAAATATAGGAAGAAACAGAGAGGTGGGGTGCTAAACTTCAACTATTTATCAAAATTTCAGACCACCAGATTACAACTCTCTGCGCATGCGTGCATCCTAATCGGCAAGCACTCATCATACTCCCGTATCAACAAGCTGCAGCTCAATTTGGTAATGTTAAACAGACGTATCACCGTTGCAACTCGTGCCTCCCTTTATAATTTGAAATGCCTCCAATAACTCTCGCGCTAAGTTGGCTGGGCTGTGTCCGCGGATGAGAGGCGTTAGCGAAAAACCCCGGATGCCAGAAGGTGCACACCCGACTTTATGTGAACTGCGCAACGGGTGTCGTATAAGAAAGACCACTATCGTAAGGGAATACGCAAGTGAGGCAAACTGGACGCTTCTACCATCTGTGTTTACCAAGTTCGCACTGCTATGTACGACACTGTGAGGTAAAGCTGGTAGTTTTCGCTCCCACGATTTAGGGAGGGAAAACTTGCACGTGTTTGCACGCCTTGTATTTTAGAAATAATACATGCCAAATAGCTCAGCCCTCCTTTACATTATCCCATAATTTACACCGTTCTTCCGGTGGACTCTAGAACCTCCACCAAAATATAAATGCAAGGTTGTTTTTGCATATGGCTCTTACAAATGTATTTATGTGACCACATGTGTCCTATATTGATGGCATTCATACCACAGACTTCAAACTAATAGAAACCATAACACATTCCCAGATAACTCGAATCCAGACAAGTCGAAGACCGTGTGGCCGGTCAGCCACTTCAAGTCTGTCGACTTGCCTGACGAAATGACAAACCAGGCAGACAAGCCCACCGGTGCCTTTCAGAGTGTGGTGTACGTAGGCTCCTTTGAGGTGACTGAAAATATCGTGCAGAGTGATGTGCCCCCAGGTAACATCTGGTTTTTAAAAGCAGTTGAAATACGCCCGGGAGTGAACGACACGTTGGAGGTGCAGTTCTCGTGGACGTGGCCCGGAGCTCACATGACAATTGGAAATGGTAAGCGTGTACAGAAGTTTGTAATATGCTGCTCCCTAGGAACCTCTTAAAACTTAGTTTAAAGGGAACCTGCAATACTTGTCTGAGTTATAATGACAAAGCCTCACTATCGCCGCATGACGCTTCGCGCACAACATGCCGCGAAACTATTTGGACTACATAAATGACTTCCATAGTTACAGCTACTCGTACTCGCGAGCGCGCTGACAGCTAAGCAGTCAAAAGGGAATAGCTCTTGACAGAATCGTCTGAACTGGAGCTGACGTGCTGCGCTATAATATTAGCCTCGCGTGTTCTTAGGAGCCTGGGCTACTGATCGACAGCGTTGTCTGACCAGGCTCAAAAAGTGTTGCAGGGCCCTTTCAAAGATCTACTGACCTTCTCTCAATCTTCTTTCAGCATCAGCCGTGGATATTCGAGCCAGCAAGGACGAGGCCAAGCTATATAAGGAGTTCGAGAAGGAGAAAAGAATGACAGAAGCAGATGTTGTCGAAGGTAATCTCGACCCTCTCCCTGCGGGCAGCAAACGCAAAGTCACCTTGGTGTTCCCTAGCGAGTGGGCAGAACGTGAACCCAGCGGGGCCTTATGGTGGATGATAGTTTTGGCGGCTCGCGCAGTCAACAGCGACGGGCTCAACTCGCACGGGTTTAACGTCTTTCGTTTGCTTTGCTTGACTCCTCCTGTAACGACCACAGTGGCCACTACAATCTCGGTAGGTACAACGACAGAGGATACAACGTCACCAACCACAACGGAAGCAACCACACGTGGCCCGTCGCACTTGTGGGTGTGGTTCCTGATAACTGGTATCGCAGTGGTAATCGTGATTGTGGCTGTGCTGATCGTGCTATTCAGATCAAGCGCGGAAACCGACAGTGTTTACGGTCCTCTGGTCGGCCGATGGCGGGGTGGTCAACCTTCATTTCACCCTGTCACCTATTCGGAAGTGACATGGCTTCACACACTTTTCAGTTCAGTTATTTCTGTAGTAGTTTATTTATGTTACTGTTGTCCGCTTTACAACACGCCTTATATGTCGGGTAATGTACTTGTAGCCCCGCTGTGAAGCAGCGCTCAGATACTATTGCAGCAGATTTGTGCAGGTGCGAATGTACCACAAGTACACCATGAAAAATTAAGAAATATCAGCTGTGCACTTTTGCTTGTCTTGCATGAGAAAGCTTAATCTACGGGCATAATTATATGCATTAGTTTCTTTTTTTACAGTCCGCACTGAAATCCATCGGAGCTGAGTAATGCTAAAGGGTATTATAAGGGAGCTTCTATATATACGTTCTGTAGGCCCGCATACCTGAAATTTTTTCGGAGTGAGGACCGAGGGGGCACGTCTTAAAGGCCTTGAAGAACACCCATCTTTATTATTTGTTCACGGTGAAACACCCAGCTCCATCCGAAAGAAAGAGGCGTGAGCTTTGAGCCCCCTTGCTAGGGACCTAGCGTGGACGCAGAAATTTGTTCATTCAGCTAGATGTGCAATCTTTTAATTTTCCCGCACAGTTAAATGGCCGATGGTGGACAGAGCTTTGCAATCTAACGGGATGCGCGTTTAAGGAGCTACAAAAAAAAAACTGGCGGATGTTTAAAGGGGTTCCGGAATACTTTTTGAGTAACCAAGAATTCACTGGAAAAGCGTATGGCCTCCAACTTCAACGCCGCACAAATTTTATAAATTTGTGCGCTTTGCTACGACGTCGCTACGCTTTGCTACGACGTCACGGTGGTGGCACCTGCCTGTCGCTTTGCGTTCTACACCTTATCACCTCCGGGACTCCGCGGGCTGCACGCCATCGTTTTCGAAGATAACTGCCAGATGGCGCTTGTGTCTAACGTGCCTCGATGCACTCGTTTGCCTCCGCTAGACGCTCGAGGCACTCCAACACAGCGCATCCAGAATACCATTCACCGATTTTCTTGCGCAGAAGATCAAATAAACGTTTTTTCACTCTCTCCAGACACAAGACTATCGCCTTTTGACTACATTTGTGGTGTAAAATTATTTCCTAGGGTTTCTTGCGTCAAGGCAAACACACGATCTCCTGATAAATATTTCTCCAAAGGGGCATGCACAATCTCCGGGATTTACGTTGTGCATTATTTCTCCCATCGCGACACAATCCGCGCATACACCATGTCGTCCATCTTGAAAAGATCCACGTTCACATTGCCAACAGCCGCGAAAACCTTTGGCAACAGAAATCCCGAACATTTCGGCGTCCGCCATGCCTGCGGCGCACGGAGGCTTCTTCTGTACGGAGCTGGAAGTTCCTTGCGTGGTGTCGAACACATGATCGCACGCCAAAGGGGCATGCAATACACAGGATAAATGTTAAACACCACTGCGTCCATCGTAAAACTATCTGGACAGCCGCGCGTAACACATGTCAACGAAAAACCCAAAATTTCTACGGCGTACGGCTTACACCAGCCTCGCAAAAACGGGCGCCGTCATCTTGAATAAAAAACAAAAATGAACACAACAAACCAGAAGCGCATTTAGATTACCTGACCTCCTTGAGCCAACAGCGGTGCCGCATTTTCCCCATACATCTCTTGGTATACGATACGGAAACACCCCGCCCACAGCGCGGGCCGCGAAGAAGGAGAGAGCAGGAGCCGAGACCCAGCTGACACACACGAAACGCCCTTTATTCATAAGGCGTCACAATATATACAGCAGCACAGCGCGCCCTAACATATGTATTGAAACCAAACCGCAAGCACTATACAACAGGACCCTCGGTTAACAATAACAATAAAAGGTTCGATTATAACAGCATGTAATATTACACAACGTAAGTGGAAGTGAACAGCGGATGTACCAAAAGCTATAACAAACAAGTGAAAGAAAAAACACGGTAAAGCGATACAAGTACATAATAAACAGTTACACATGTGTATTAAACAGACCATAGAAGAAAACCCAGCATAAAATTTGTAATCACTTACACTTTTACATTAAAAATTATTATTGGTGTCAGGCTAGTTATACCAGATTAAATTTTTAAGTTCACGCTTGAATGCATGTAACAATGACAATGATTTAAGTGGGTAGGGTAATAATACCGAAAATTGGGGGACCCTTAAGCCTCGCCTTCAAGAGTTGAATGCGCTAGCGAAATACGGCTCCTAGAGCACCCTTCAACTGCTAAGCGCATAATTCTTATGTTTTCTCTCTCTCTCTCTCTCACACACACACACACACACACACACACACACACACACACACACACACACACACACACACACACACACACACACACACACACACACACACACACACACACACACACACACACACACACACACACACACAGTAGATTGTACCAGCGCCCGCGCGTTAATGGTGCATACAGGTTTTTTATCTAAAAAAAAAAAAAAACAAGAGTCGCATGGCCTCCAAGATACAGCCGCGTGCTTGCCATCCCTGAGGCCATAAAGAGTCTCACAATGCCTCACAGATAGCACACTATCTAGCGTTTTCTTTTTTGCTTGATCAAAGTCTCTGGAAAGGCACGATATGTTTTTCACTAGATGGGCACAGTTGTCCATTTTTAGAGGTGCTTGAAAGTTCCGGTGTGTTTTTAGCAACGATGACTGCACTATCTTGGCCTATTTCAACGTAGTTTGAGGCTTCCCTAACGCGCCTACACACAATCGTCGAATGGGTTCGTTTTCGTCGTTAAACCTTTCGAACGAGATGCGTTGAAGGGGCCCTGAAACACTTTTTCAAGCAATTGTGGAATGAATTGACTGGAATATCTTATTGTCTCCCGAATTCAACGCCGCAAAAAAAATTAAGAATTCGTCCAGTGCGAGCGGAGTTACAAAGGTTCGTCGCATGCTGCAATTGCATTCTCTCTTCTCTCGTCCTGACGAAAGCGCTGGAAGCAAGGCAGGGAGGGGTGGCAGGGGCAAAAAAACTACCGCGCCTCGTGACCTTGAGAACTTTTTTTTCTTCGAATGCGTGGCTTTCTCAGTGTGATCGCGTGCGCACGCGTGGGCAAGTAGCGGCCTCTCGCGGCAATATCGGTAACTTGATTTTTCGGTCAGAGGCGCACAGACGATTTTTCGCCCACAACGAACGGAGCCGACATTGACGGCGAGATTTCTGCGACACGAGTTCTCAAACGCTATTGCGTTAAAGTTTAATCACCGTGAAGGAGGAAGTCATTTCGCTATATAGGTGGTGTTACATTTAGGTAAGATAAAGTTGTGATTATGAGCGAACGTAGTGCTGTTGGTGTTAGTGAGTAATCTAGCATCAATTAAATCAAACACAAGCTGTTTGTTCAGTGTTTCGATTAAAATATGACTAAGTGAAAATGAAACAAGCCAGACATGGTAAGAATGTGGTAAGCCTGAAAGAGTGCGGCAGCATTGGAATAAAGTGAACTGCTGGTAATAGTTCGAATGGCCTTATTCTGAATGAGCTGTACGTATGAACGATGAGTGTTATAGGCATTACCCTGTAAAGTGATGCCATGGGTGAAGTGACTATGTATGAAGGTGAAGTGTATGACAATAAGCCTTCAAGTAAAAAAAAACGGACGAGATTTAATGAGTGATCTTATAACAAATAGTGTTGTTTGTTTAACATAAAGTATATAATTATTGAACTTGAAGTAAGGGTCTAAATCTATGCCCAGAAGACACACGCAGTCAAACGCAGTAATACAGCGATGGTTAATAGACACTTGTGACATAAAAGAAAGCCTTATTTAAAAGGTTTTAAAAATTATGAACTGAGTTTTAAGATGGTTTAAAATTTAGTTCTTCACACGACATTACTTAACGACGTTGGTCAGTTTGTTGTTAAGCCTATTGATCAAAGTAGTAAATGATTTATGTGACATGGAAATAGTCGCACGCATTAGAGTAAGCATTAAAGATAAAAGATCGAATGAATAAAAATACCTACTGATTAAGTGGTCAGGCCTGATTGAAACGACGTATTACAAACCAAGGATTTGAATAAATAAGTATACACTAACACGGTGATCTTCTCGTTTTGCTGTATTCAAATAAAGTAGAGCAATCAATTCGGCAAGAACCCAACGAATTGCCGCCAACAGATAAAATTACTGAAACAATTACTACAATTCCTAATACCTGAAATGGGGCTTCTTGGAATTTTTGCTGATAGTAATAGCAACGACAGAATGAAAAAAAATTTAAATTGTTTCAATTCCGTTGCGAAATATGCACAATGGCGAGGCCTTCAGTCTAGCGTTGTTAAAGGAATAATTCAGTTGTTGAACTTCACAGCGTAATATGATACAAAAAACTTCCCACTGTTCCTTCCATCAATGCCATATAAGCTCAAAATTTTTAAATCTATGCAATGAAAATTCACTAATTTAACATTTTATTCACCTCGTCTTGCCCCCTCCTCTTTCTTCTATCTTGTGCCGGTTAGCCGTGGGCAAAGTACGTGTAATGCTTGCGTGGTATATCACGTTATTACAGCATTTTGGTGTGCATACTGCTTCCTTTGTCTTGTCGGAAGAAGGAGCAATCTGAAAAGAATTGTGATTTGGGCGTTGTTCAGAGAAGATTACAAGGCGGTGACTGCACTGTGTTATTCACCTTCTACTCGGCCGGGTGTGTGCCATATGCAGAGGAGAAGAAAGAATACGGTAGTAACGCATTTTCTAGGACGAGCGGCATTAAGTGGTCCAATACTTTCGTTCATCCCTGAAATGGCTACAATAACTGTATTAACATGCAGAAAAGTTTCGCTTCGTAAAAATGCCATGGAATCAATAATGTAATGGACAAATTTTACGTATTCAAAGTACGTTGAAAATTCAGTGGTGCCCTGTGTTGCGACTCCGGTTCCCGCGGGTCTCAATTTGGTAGCGGGCCCCCGTCCTAGGACCCATCGTCGAACAAGTCGGATGGGGCGCTCCTAAAAACGATAACAATTTGTTTACTTGGTTAGTAACTAAGAAGGAGAACGAGAAGTAAAAAAACTGTACAGGAGAACTGTTGAACTGTGGAACCTCAAATACACAAAAGTCTTCAGCTTATATAGCGCCTCATTGCCAACCCTGGGCACATTGTCCGCGGCTTCCGCCAATAGAGCGCTCCATGGTCTAGGTGCTCCACCCACGAAGGAGAGAAAAGACACCACACAATGCATGCGGAGAGGGCACAGTCTACACGGTGCCCAAATATTGTCACAAACGCACTGCACCGACGTTTTCGCACACGTCACCAAGTTTCGCTCACGTCCGATGATACCGGCTTCCAAGATTCTTCTGGCAGTTGGGCGAGGTTAAAAAAACCGGCTGCCACTACACGTGTCAAGCTTGCCTGACTGTTTGAGTAGGACAATGTAGTGGTGTGCCAGCATTTCGTCAAAATATGCCACCCCATTCAGCCGATCTTATGGCGAAAGGGGGAAGGAGGAGTGGTCGGATAATCCCTTGTCGTCGAGGCAGGCTCCAGCAAGGGCTACAGCAGGTAGTGCCAATTTCTTTCCTTTAACCCCACATTCCATTCCTGGTTGTCTGCTAGAAACTGTGGCTTAGCTGCGCATATCCCGGGGCTCCGCTTCTCCTCACAAGATGCAGCCACAACCAGTTTGGCTATAGCTTTGAACCTGAACTGCACATACCATGCTGGTTCCGAGATTTCCAGATCCTCCGTAACCTAAAAAATGGCCCAGCTGCCTCCTTGTCTGCCTCGAAAGCCTTTCTCGCAGCAAGCACAATGGTCTTTCTTGAGTCGAGCTCACAATGGCCTCTCTTGGCTCGTGCGTTTTTTTTTTGCGCGAACCAGTCCCGAACCCCTCGTTCAGGTTTTGCCGAGAGGAAATCAACCTATTCTGATGGCACACCCTTGCTTGGAATGCCTCGAAATATTTTCGTTCCGTTCAAAAAGGCCAAAAAACTTCGATAATGATGACGGTCGTAACACCTGCTATACTATTGGAAGTCGTATTAACTAGATTACGAGTCGTGTCCCGCCGTTAAATTTGTATTCACACAGAGCCGGTCTGGTTATATCGCCTGAATTCCACTTTTGTTCAGAACCGAAACAATAGAACATTATTTTTCATCATGTCGCCGGTACAGGTTACTAAAAAAGACTTTTCATTGCTTTTTTCTTTTAGCCGTGGCGGAACTTGACAGTTGACAATATACTCATCTTCGGTGCTTCAAAGCGAATAATACACAAAGAAAACGACTCTGAGCTTGCCCTCCGTCTTAAATTTCAAACTTTACATTTTTAACTCCTGACAACCAGTTCGACAACCGGGGCTCGGCAACACATGTACATCCTGACCGCTTCCTTGTTTTCTTTTTACTAACGAAACATCTGTTCCTTATTCACTCATAAAATTCGTCATAACTCACTTAGTCATTCTGTACTCAAACACTGTGTGCTTAATAATAAGTACCTTGAGAATGCTCAAGCTGCGTGATTTTCCATTCAGAATAGGGCTGTGGCAAGTCGTTCAGTTGTTATGTCCGCGGCACTTCTGAAAAGGTGAGTGTGATGTTGTGCGCGGTACTTTCGTAAGGTGTGCGGTGGTTGTGGTTTTGTGGTGCGTCGATGAGGACGACTACAAGGGAGATTGCGAGACGAAGTCGTGATCGGAAGCCAAGCCGGACAGGCAGAGATAGAAGTGGAGAAAAAAGAAGTGGGATGAAGCAGCCCTTACCGCCGGCCTTATTTAGATTATCGTTTTTTTTGCATATTCTTCCCCTCTCCTTTTTCATCTTTTCTTTCTCCTTTTTATTATTGAATTGTGTTGTATTTTAATAAGATACACAAGATTTTAGTTACACAAGATAATTAGTTACACAAGATGATTCATGACATTCTTGTCAGTAAGATGTGCCCGTCGTCGGGTGATTCGGCATCTGCACCGGATGGTGAAGAAGGCCAAAGGCGTACTGTGACGAACGCGATCACCGTCCTCAGCGTGCAGGGAGCCGTCAACGGCGTTCAATAATTGCGCGTTAACGTACTTATCAATGGCGTCCAGATAAAATGGCTCGTCGACACTGGAGTCGTCGTGTCACTGGTCAGCATCCAGGACTACCGGAAGCACTTTTCGCAAGTCAAGTTCCTGAAATCACACTTCAACATCCACAATCATTCTGAACAGGTGATTGTCAACTTGGGCTTCTTCTAAGCGTCTGTGCAATACCAAGGGAAGACTGCGCCGGTGAAGTTTTTGTCCCTGAAAAGGGCACGTCGCTTCTGGGCTTGACGCAATTCAGGCGCTTCAGCTGGTGATGATTGGTGAGACTCTGACCTGTACTGCGGTTCAACCAGACACTCGTTGAGTACAGGAGTCGGCACAGTGACGGGATGACCAGCCGGGCCACGAATATTCCACGAAGATCCAGCAACGCTCGTTCCGGCTGCCTAATGAGGTGACCGATGACCTTGCACGGCTCGAGGAAGCTGGACGCCTAAAGAGGATGAAGTCATTCGACTGCAATACTGAAGTGACTGAGATGCATGAGAATCACAGTGACTTTACTAGAAGCCATTTTAAGCCGCATCCGTTGCCGTTGCCTACCATGCTGCATCGTTTTTATGTATTACCAACGAGACTGTTTTATTGCCGCGGGTGCATGCAAAGTGTTTCTAACGGGCTTAAAGTGCATACAGTTCATGTACGTGGTGTAGCCTGTGAAGGTAATGCGGTTGTGCCTAGTGCCAGTACTTTGCTCGCGTCTACTGTAGAGCGTGTTACTGCATTACGTACGTCAGTTCCGGCACCAGTACAAGATCCATCTGTGGTGCCATGCCAGAAGTCAGCTACGTTGTCTTGCAATGTTAATGTGCATAAGATACATGGATTCATCAGCGTCTGAAGGGTGTTCACGCGAGTCGGCGGAGGCCATGCTTTCATGCATACCACCGTACCGTCCGTTGGAACGCCATAAGCCTCCAGACCATTCGAAGGTCATTATACTATGAATTCCGTATATTCTGAGTGTTCTACAACATTATATAGGTATGCCTTGCATTATGTAATTTTATTCCGATGTCGCACCGGCAAGGCAACATTCCTCCCGGAGGGAGAGAAGATATAATGGCATGCTCTGAATGATGCAGGTTCAGAGGCAGTGTATAAAGATATCCTTTATCATTTTTCTAAGCATTAGCGACTGCATACGTTGCGCTGCAGATTTCTAGTGTTCTGCATGCATTTAATTTTGCATACTGGTTTCATTCATTTTTATATAAGAATTCTCCTCTAAAAAAGGGGGGAGCATTTATAGTGGTTTTGGTTTCGGTTTCAATACATATGTTAGGGGGCGCTGGGTTGCTGTATATACTTTGGCGCCTTGTGAATAAAAGGGGTTCGTGAGTGTCAGCTGGGTCTCAACTCCTGCTCTCTGCTTCTTCGCGGCCCGCGCTCCGGGCGCAAGCCCCCTTTGATGCCCCGTGCGTAGCGTCCGACGCACGACATAACAGGTCCCACAGCAGTCACTCGACTTGGGAACCTCGTCTGCATACTTTTAACTGCGAACTTGGTATTTTGAATGAATGAATGAATGAATGGATTCAGATTGCTTTTAGCTTCACAGTTCATAAATTTAAGCGTCCTGCCACCCGGCTCTTGGCTTATCCCCCTTCGTGGGTCGTCATCATATGAGGTCATCATCATCATAATAATCATCTTCTTCTTCAGAAGCGGGCAAGTGCATTTCCGCCACGTCGCGTTGGGGCCACTTTCTGCTCGCGCTTAAAGCGTTGAGAAAGGCTTAGAGGTTTGGAGGTGGATGCCGTGTGCCACGCAGACCAGGGTGAGTTCATTGTTGCCTCTATGATGTGAGACTGCCTCCAGCTTTTGGTTCACTTTACTAGTGAACGAATATGCGCTGCAGTGAGAACAGACTTCGTGAGCTCGTCTTTTGCGTCTTGGCATAGCTTACCTCGCCTCATGCGCATCGGCCGTGGGGCAGTATTGAAGGAGGCGGGGAAACAGTGGTTACCACAATGTATTATTCGAAGAGTTTTAATCAATAATTTCAATTACATAAAACACAGAAATTGCTTACGATTGTTCGATTAGTTAGGCACAATTCATCGAGTAATTGTTCAATTTTACCATTCCTACACAGGATCCAAATGTATTCGAAACAAGAGTGATGTGCCTCGCGTCGTGTGTCTTGATGAGAGTTCGCCGGGCGGCTGTATCGTTTCATCGATGGCGTGTGCCCTCTCAAGGCATCACATCCATTCGCCACGTGACCGAAAACTACATGTTCGCTCTTGCCTTTTCCCTTTTTTGTCAGTGTCATTGTGTATCTGTGTGCGCATATGAAATCAATAAAGAAATAAATAATCGGGCAAATTCGCATTGGCGGATTGCGAGAGGCAAATGACCACGAGCGCGCGTCGCTAAGTTGTTTTCAATGGATAATCACATGCTTTAAAACTACGTTCTCATATATTCTTCTACTGCGTGCTGTGAAATGCACCGGACATGAACGCATCTTTCGCGCGCTCTGGGCCCCGACGCTCAACTGCCTCAACGAAAGCTGTTATTATAGACACAAGTCAATGAAACACCTTTTTTTAGTCACCGTGCATTTGCTGGCTGTCGAATAGTAAATACCATTTGTCTTTCGCTCTGTTCAACAGCGTGTTATCTGAGAATGGCCTCGCGAATGCCTGTAGCTACCGCACTGCTGTGCCTGCTGATCTGTGTGAGCACCTTGGAGATAGACAAGAGTGACGGAGGTTACAGAGACTTGCTGATTTCGATCAATAAGGATGTGCCGTACAACGAGACCATCGTTGTGAACATCAAGGTATGTAACACATTCCCAAAATATATACATATATTTTGGCAAAAGCAAGAACTTAAATCAGGTTGTGCTGTCTTAGAGGCAGAAGAAAACTCACAAAATCCCCGGCCTCAGCCGAAAGCCCTCTTTATTTTCTTCTTATTGAATGTACTGAAGCTTCCAGCACCCCTTCCAGAAGCTTCCAGCAAATAGCGCGGTTTCGCAACACCTCTGGGGTCGCAGGCATGATGAACGTTGTGCACCTCAACACGTTTAGCACTGCCTTCGTGATCAACACACCCTTGACCACATTCCTTGAGCAAGCAGTGACTTGGTGTGATGACGTCAAAGAGAACATAATGTCTTCACACCCTCTATGACTTAGAACGTCACAATTATATCATATGGTGACCTTCTATGGAGCCGTTATCCCCCTGTTTTTATCATTCGTCTTGACGCCACCAACCCGGACGATGACGTGGGACACCGATCAGTTTTGGCATACGTTTAGGGTACGCGTTATCCACACCCACGCTACTTTGCTTCGTTCAATTCCTCACTACGCGCTGTATACGTTTGAGTCATCCCTTCGGCAAATAAAATGGCTTAAGCGATGAAAGTTTATCTAACTGAACTGAAAACTTTTTTGCTGATGTCCATGCAATATGCATGGGCATGAAACACATGCGGCATTCGAAACACGAACAGCAAATGCAGACAACTTTGAAAACAAATACCGTGGTCTTTATATTTACGAATCAATACATTATAAATCTTGATTTTTTTTTTCATTCAGTCAATCATAAATGAGTTACACAGTACACACTAACAAGTTAGGGACAGAAGAGGAAAAAAGGCAAAATAATGTCTGAAAAGGTTCCCTCACCCGTCCCAATCAATAAGAAACACAAGGAGCAGTAATGTACATACGGTGAACAATCCTAATAAAAGAAGTAGCGACAGCTTCACACTTTTGATACTATAGTTTTAAAAATTGCTAGAAAAATACTGATGCTTGGAGGCCTGTCCGTAAGACTTACTTATAGTAATAGTGTAGTGTATTATTTTTAGACACAAAAACAAGGCATGTGTAGAAATACCCCGACTTCCTAAATAACAACCATGCAAGTACAACTCACTCAATCGTAAGGCGACAGACATTTATACACGTCACTTTTTCACAAAAAACCTGTGTGATTTCATGGGGAAAGGAACCTTATTTTTGAATCATTACTTGGTATGTGTGTATTTTGTTTGAAACGCAATTACTGAACGGCCTTCTTTTGCTATAGTGGTAATTGCGGTATGTGCAATCAAGAGTTCAGGGATCATATGCTGTAGCCTTTGTAAAAAATCACCTAATTTAAGGTCTGACAGTCCAATGCCGCCGATTTCCCACGGGGTGGGTGCCCTCTAAAGCGACTGAAACTCCGTTCTGCTGAGCATTACGCCGGAAGTGCGATTCTACCTATTTAGCCAGATGGTACCAGGCTGCAGCAACTCACTGCCTATCACAGCAGCGGAGGATGCTCAACTATTTTACCAAGGCTGTGGCGGGTTTAGTTACGCCCAGGGACCTTTGCAGACCCTTATGAGCTACCTCTAGAGATGAGTGCCCAGAAACAACCAAGCGCTAGGTAGGTGTACTCCTCTACCCACTGGGAAAAATTGATGGGTTCCATGATTGGCACTGAGAATCGTACCCGGCACCTCCCACGTTGGGAGCGGACGCTCTATGTAGCCGCCGCTTCGGTGGTCACTACTTAATACTCACGCATTGCGTTTGCGCTCAAATATGCACAATATGCGCAATATTTGCTTTTTTATTGGCAATATTGACAAGTATGAACACAGCAGGGACATCAAGATAGGCGGGCGTTCAGCAAGGCGTTCAACTTTCGCTCGAGTGATTCAGTCGATTGACAGATAGACAGACCCAAATTTCTGCCTTGAAATATCTCAAGAAAGACTATCGTCTTCAAAATAAACGCAAGAGTACTAAATGCCTGCATGTCCAAACTAAACTGTCTATGTCCCTTCTAACTGCCGATCTTTATCCCTGGTCCGACAAATCTAGCCTTGTAGCCCCGAATGGTTGGGTCGAACTTACTTGGTTGTCATACGGAGCCAAAGTTGATGGTCGGTTACGTTTCGCCCATGCTAGAAATTTCAACATTCATGAGCTTCGCCATCCCTGCCGCTGCCGACATCGTCTTTCGTCGTCATTGCATGGCGCCGTTGCTGACGTGGTGGAGGCCTCCGAAGATATATGCCGAATATACGCTACTTGCTTGCCGTAGAAGTCTAAGGACATGAATCTCAAGCAAATAAAAGCACCAGTTCGTTGCTAACGAGCTAAAAAGCACACGACGGTCACTTGATAAATTCCAGGTGGACGATGACTGCTTTCAGTGACGCGGCCATGTTTCGCGGGCGCCGCCTGTGCATCAGCTTCTCTGCAGTGCATGGTCACTAGCGACGGTGGTAAGGAGATGCGCAACTCTCTTAGCTAAAGGTAGCATATAGTGTAACTGCTTGGACTAGGAGGGACTGAAGTAGCAACACGCTTCTCAATATCCACTCCGAAGTGTCCAATCCTTTCTCAAGTGCCCGAACCTTACTGAAGTTGCAGTGTAATGACTTGTTTGTCAGCTTTACTCATTTATTAAATAAAGCACCCGTGGTTTATTCATTGAGCGTGTAAGGACAATTAAGAGAGCAGACGCTATGAAGACGGCGAGCATACGACACGGCGCGGATGAATACATTAGAAGGGGTTAGTTGCCTTTTCTATTGGCTGGGGGCCCTGTAGCCTCCACCATGCTGAAGGTAACTTCTGAAACAGAGTATAGTGAAGACCAGAGTGTGAGACAGCCACGTGGATTGGGCGCGCGCGGAGTTGTGCGCGCCGATCTAGGCTGAAATCTCTGAAATCCAGGTGGCCGTGAGTGTAAATTGCTCTCTGCAACAGCGGTGCGCGCTCACCACATTGTCAGGCAGCCTGTTCATTTCATCGTTGCTGTGGGAACTATGCCAATGTTAAATGTTAATCAATGGCAACCTATCTGCCTTCATTGGCTCCAGACTAACTCCAGCATGTGGCTCCTGACCAACTATTTGACAGTGTACATTGTTTGCCTTTTCGTGACGCCGTGGTACAGGGTGCGTTCATTTACGATACGGTCCACTTGTAGAGGGAACGTGCAAGTACGTGGCTGGCGGTCTGCGGAGCGCTAACTGCTGCCGAGGTTTCTAAATGTGGCGCATGCGCGTTGCTCCATCAAGGTGAAGCCTTCCTCGCGTCGCCTTCTACTTCGCCGCCCATCTACTCGGCATGCGATAGCAAGCGATGTCCCTTCGCGCTTCTCGCTTTCGCACTGTAAATCAACTGAAACAAACTCGGGATCTCAATTTTTAAATAAGCCGACATTTCTTGGCCGTGAATGCGAGCCTGGAGTGTCTGCTTCATCAGTGTTGAATAACATTATCTGTTATCTAAAGCGGCTAGTTGGAGCGAGCAGTATATTGCCGCGAACCATGCATTGGGTTTGTTTATTTGTGTTTTGCTTGTCCGCTTGGCAATGGCTTAAGGTTCATGTACCCAGCACCTCCACCAGATGTCACGCAGCAAAGGACGACGCAGTAGTCTATAAGGAAAACAAGTTTATTGGAGCGAACTTGTGCTCCTCTAACAACTGAAAGAATACACAGGCGGTGAAGCAGCGGTCGGCAAAACGACGTGCACGCTAGTGAGCGCCGGCGATCGAATGTCGCGACATCGGCTGTGCGAGAATTATATCCCTCGGTGCGAGGGTTTTCTCAAATAGTCAAATTGTATCGAGAACACTTTAGAAGAACTGAGATTATGCTAGATGGTTCACGTTCGTTCGAAACGCTGTCTCTATCACAAGAGATAATACATGCCGCGCACAAAGAACAGAATACGTACTTGACACACAGCCAACAGTGACAGCACAGGCCGGCGCAGCCAGGCCGAAAAAGCAAAACACAAATAAACAAACCCAATGCATGGTTCGTGGCATTCGAAGAGCGGTGGTTCGAGACCACCGCACTTCCGAGGGGAACTGCACAAGAAGTTGCAAAGTTCTTTATTAACCAAGTTGTGCTGCGGCATGGAGCCCCTGAGGTCCTAATTAGCTACTTTGGACCCAACTTCTCCAAGCGAGTGTGGTTTGTTCTTATCTCACAAATGTGCTGACCCTTACTGTCGCCGCATCATGGACCGTCTTGACGGGACTTGCCGGCCCCCTAACGCCCGTCTTTGCCGACAGCTGGCGCAATTAAAGCTCAACAACCACGTCCTGTACCGTCATATCTACCACCCTTATGGTCTACTCTGGGTGCCCGTTCTACCTCGCTTTCCTCGGGCTCAAGTCCTCAAGACATATCACAACGACATGTCTGCTGGACACATGGACTTTCAGAAAACGTATGACCACATAAGATGTCATTACTACTTGCCGGGCTTGTCCACCTGTGTCGCGGAGTACGTTGCCTCATGCGCCCTTTGTCAGCGTCGCAAGCTACCTACATCAACTCGAAGTGGACAATTACAACCGCTCCCGTGTCCCCTGCAACCATTCGAGGTAGTTGGCGTTGACCTGTATAGTCCGCTTCCTATGACTGTCACGGGCAATCGATGGATAGTTACAGCTGTCGACCACCTGACGCGCTACGCCGAAACAGCTCCTGTGCCTTCTGCATCAGCTTCGTAAGTGCCCGACTTCATCCTTCGAGCAATAATCCTTCGACACGAAACTCCTCGTGTAATCCTGAGCGACTGTGGAAGAGTATTTCTTTCAGAACTCGTCGAAGAAGTGCTCAAGGCATCCGGCACTACACACAAAACAAGCTCCAGTTACCATCCTCAGACGAACGGCCTGACTGAGCGCTTTCATCGTACACTGTCAGATATGATACCGATGTATATCGAACCCGACCACAGAAACTGGGACACCATTTTGCCATTTGTTACTTTTGCTTATAATACCTCTGTACAGCGCACAACCGGTTACTCGCCGTTCTACTTCGTCCACGGTGGCTTCCCCTCTTCTTTCCTCGATGTTTCGTTGTTCTCTGCGCCTGTCGAACCATGTTCATCTTCAAGTGAAGAATACGTGTCTCGTCTACTTCGTTGCTGCCAGCTGGTTCGCGTCACCACTGAAGCCAAGCAACAAGATCGCAAGCTTGAATATGATGCCTCTCATCGTGCCATGTCCTTAGCCCTGGCGACGAAGTCCTCCTTCTTACACCCGTTCGCACTCCCGGCCTGTGCGAGAAGTTTTAATTACGTTTTAATGGCCCCTACACTGTCTTGGAGCAAACGTATCTTGTGAATTATCACGTGGCACCCGTTCTCCTTCCAACGGACCGCCGCTGCAGGGCAGCAGAAATAGTCCACGTATCCCGCATGAAGCCTTTCATACGGCCTTCCTCTTTTATTTAAACTGCGGCCAAGAACTGCGGTCAGGATGACCGCTTTCACGTGGGTGGGGGGAGGGGTTAGTGAAGGCATTCATTAAGCACATCTATCTTTACACATGTTCATCATCATGAGTGCTCGTCATCTTCATCTGCTGCGGGGACTTGGCTTGCCTGAGTTTTGTGCCTTGGGTGTGGTCACTTCATCGTGTCTTCTGGGTCTAATAAAGGTTGCCTTCACCGTTACATCACAATATATACATACGTATACACATACGGTGAATGACATCGACGCCGGAAGAAATCTAGCCGAGAGTGTCCATATAATTGATATAACAATAAAAGTTGCTCCGTGGAGTGGATCTCGCGACGGAGCTGATCCACATCGGCCAATGGAACACACAGGGAGCACTCTCAATCTGTCAATGAAATAGACTTGTTCCTCATGGATCAGACGAAAGTACTACCGGAAGTGCTCCGAATCTGGGAATGGATGACACCATAAAAGAGGAACATTCCGGTAAAAGCCGAACGTCAGCCAATACGTAAGATCTTCCCTACCGCGCGATAACGGCGCGCGAGAAGCGTCGACCCCCTCCTCTTTGCGGGGCAAAGTGCGCGTGGGAGATGAGAGCGCGGCCGCCGTGTCGTGACGATGTGGCGACGCACGCTCATTGCGCCATCTTGCTGGTAATGCTGAAAACACGATAGTTTACCCCCGAGATGTCCGTTAGCAGCGGCAAGCGTAGATGTAGATATCTTACCGTGTGAAGGTTAAAAAAGGTGGTTCTCTGTGGCTCAGTGGTCAACACCTCACACTCACGACACGGAGGTCCCAAGTTCAATTCCGCGCACCGGAGTTTTTTCTGGATTATTTTTCTTTCTTACGTTTACATACATAGATATATACATATACGGTAAGTGAAGGCGACTCCAACGGCAAAGTCTAGTCGAGAGTGTAAATATAATTGCTATTGTAATACAATTCCCAGAATTTCAACGGAGTGAATGATGAGCGGGGCGAAGCGGCCGTCCGTCTCATTCTCGGTCCATGTGGTCGTGCGTGCGTCTTTACTTCTAGTGAACACTCGAAGTACCATCATCTCACATCTTAGTGCCGGTTACGTGTGACAATGCGAGACTAAGACTATCTTCGCCCCCTCGGAAGGCTATTATGAAGGAAAGGCAGGCAATGAGCATGTGTCTCGACTAGTACATGAAACTGCGAAGTCCAATCACGAGATAATTAGTGTGTTTGTCAGTTTTGTCAGTTAGTACGACATGCTTACACATGATGGCCCAATTAAATGTATCTTGAACGCTTCATTGATCTCCTGAGCAGATGTCACGATTTCCGTGCTCGGGATATCTATGAAGCGTTCAAGATACATTTCATTGGGCCATAATGTCTAACCACAACGTCCATCGTACTAACCAACAAGCAGATTATTTATCTTCGTGACTGCACTTTGCACTTTTACGTACTAGTCGAGACGCATGCATGTCGGCTCTCTTTCCTTGTTTTGGCTTTTTATTTCCTTTCGCAAGGCGTATGTATTCGTTCACACGAAATAAATGCTGAAGTTGTTAGACAGCACTCTCTCCTCTTGTAGTTCTTCCCTCGTATATACCAGGCTGTATTTTTTGACAATGAGGTTTGTTCCCCGTCGTGCAAGTCGATCCCGAAAAGCGTAGCAGCGAAACCTCTGGTGGCCTTCACATGCCGGAACAGTCATACAGGAACGTCACGTATGACGTCACTTCTAGGGCAGAAGGTCACTCTCGGCTCTAGCGTAATGAATACCGGTAAAGTAGTGAGAACCGTGAAGCGGTACTGTGTACTTTACTGTGCCTAGACTTACGTACTGTAATATTCCAGTCTATTACCGCCCTAGCGTAATGAATACCGGTAAAGTAGTGAGAACCGTGAAGCGGTACTGTGTACTTACTGAGCCTAGACTTACGTACTGTAATATTTCAGTCTACTACCGCAGGTTTAGCTTCACTATTGTGGCAAAACAACTTTTTAAAGATACTGAAATTTAAATCAAACCTGAATATTCAACGCATTGTCTAAACTAACAATGAAATTCTCTTGTGTCATGTACAGATTGCCAATTTTGAGGAATATTTCACGACCATTCGGGAGGAAAAGTTCATACTCGAACCAACTTTGTGTAACAACACCGTTGTCATTATTGACCAACTAATGGATCCCCCATCCACTGACGTCTCAGTCACCCTCATCGATCCGAGTGGGCAAGAATGCAAGATGTGCGTAGAACAAGGAGACAATAAAACGAAGAAAATCCTCATACCAAGTCCGGCACAGGTAACCTACAGCTTTTTTTCTCAGTACAGCCAATGTAGCTGCTCCTTCTCAACGGACACTAGTCAGAAATGTTTAACGTAGCGCAAATAAGTCATTTGGACAAAAAATGACATGTTGTAAATTATGTTTTACAACGCTGAACGTTATCTGGAGCGGAGCATGCTCGAGAACTTTGTGAGGTGCAACGGAATACCATATGTTTATGACTCCCGCCCCGACATCTTGACGATAGTAAACATTATTTTGAGATCTCGTATTTGATAACAACACTACAAAAAATGCAAATATTTATACACTTCCTGCGTCGATATTGTATGGGCTCCATCCCTTCGGAAGTTCGTCGCATGCACCGTGAAATTTTGGACATTGCCCCTCCAGCGATACACATACTTCACAGCTCTGCAACAGCGTGCGCAAGATGCACTGCTCGCATCTTGCGACATGTGGCGCCCATAAGTACACCGAAACCTTTACCGTCGCGACGTGTGCTGTACTAACGCTGGCAGTTCTACAAAAGATACCCACTCCTACAAAGAAAACACGATCAGAACCACGTACAAGAATAGTGCGCTAACACAGAATGCGCGCAAGCGTGATGAGTTAATTCCACTCCTGGCTTCTCTCACACATTTGCTGCTACATGTATAGGCAGAGTAACGCACGCTCTACTATTTCGATTCTAACTCGAAACGCTACAATAGGCTTTAAATTTTGACCATGTTTTGGCTTATTTATTATTTGCCCCGTACCGGAGGCCCAATGTTGAGCCTCCTGGGGAGCGTCTACAATAACCGGGCTGATAAAAATATTCCTGTAACTCGGAAGGTTGCAACCAATGTTGATTAAGATAGCAGGCTATCCTAGTTTTTATTTTAAACTATTGTTGAAGCACGGCTGACATCTTGAGTGTAGTTTTCTACAAAAGCAACTCTTCCAGGTGTGCTCTTATGGGGTTACACAAAATGCTGGATGAGTAATTTCCAAAATTTACGGGCATGTGATAGAAAGACGCAAAAAGCACTTTTAAGCTAATCACGGTACGACGTAGCCGATATGCCTTTGAAAGGTAAAGTTTGTTACTGATGGGTTTACGAACCCACCTATGGGTGAGTGGACGAGAGGACGATTCGTTTGGAGAGTCCCAGCTCGCAAGAAATGCCGGTATACATTCAAGTCATGTCCCAAGCAAAAGATCCCAACGACGAGCCGATTCGGGTCAAGTGCCGAATGCAAGACATGGAAGTTGCGAAACCCAACGGAGCCATCATCCTCGCCGACCTATACAAGGGCAAGAAGATTGTCCTCGATGCCATGGTGGTCGCCGAGGTCACTGGTCCCAATCCACCACACAAGACCACAGTACCACTCCTCGACGACGGCTGCTTTGAGATTTAAACCCCGATTCATTCATGCTCATTTTCTGGGTGCTCGTAGGCTGAAAACAAATCACACGCGATTGGGCAATAAATGGAGAACAAATGCTCACACTTGATTATGTTGTACATTGCTGTGTCGGAATGCTTTTGACAGCTCTGTAGCACCTAGGACTCTTCAGTTTACTTACAGAGTCATCAATAATTCGGAAACCATCCCCAGCCTTACCCACCCCATCGATTAAAAATTGGGGAGCCCTTAGGCTTCGATTTTAGGAGTTGAACGGGATAACAATATTTTGTCCCTTCTGCATACTTTGGGAATATTTATTGTGAAGTCCTAATTGCTACGATGTCTTCAACAAAGGTAAAAGTGGCTTGCGCCGGTGAAGCTTTCGCATATGGCTGCATTATATGTACTAGGTGAAATGCTTTAAACCAAAAGGAATTCGCGTGGAATCTTTTCGCACCTGTTGTTTACCCACTAAGTGGCCTTAAAAATAGGCGCTTCAGAAGGGGTGGCCGGCTTAAGGCCATGAAGTAATTATGATAATCACATGCTCTACCATCGATGGCACCGCGCATTATTAATGCGATACATGCTGTATTGCGAAGCAGGTATACAGGAGGCATTTATTTATAAAGCATAAAAGTTACGTTGACTGCATTTCCAAGCAAAGGAAGGTATTTTCACTGTAATACTAAGCCGAAGCATGAGTGTGTGGTGGAACAACTGCTTAGCACGCAAAAGATTCCACTTGGTCCCACAATTTTTCATTTATTTTTATTTTATTTGCATTTTACTCGATTTCTCGGTCACGCACAAGATGAATTTTTGTCGACAACCAACGCCGCCGCAAGAATTTCTGCGAAACGAGCTATTGGAACTTCCGCGTTAAAAAGGACGAATGGTTGAATCTACAACCGAAATAGTTTGCTGCACGCTGCTACCTCTGCAATAACGCCACATGTACCCGACCTTAGTGTAAACTTGGTACTCAACAACATAGGCCAGCAAAACGTAAGCAGCTCACTGAATCTCCCTCAAAAAATATATTTTAAGCTTTGGACTCACTCACACTCGAGCAAATTTTTCTGAGCTGGACTCACTTGGACTCAAACACTCCCGAAACATTACTCATCGCGACTCACTCAAGCGCACGGTTCGATCTGAGTCTGAGTCCGTGTGAATGGACTCACAAGCTCGTCAGTCTAGAATTAGCTTCTTTGACCATGGTGTCAATGCTCTTTAATACTGTAGTGGGGAATTCGCAAGGCACTGACTAGTGGGACGATCTCTCTCGGAGTGCGAAGCGCGAGTGTGTGCACGAGCTGTAGACGCTGGACGGCTCGAGCATTTCTGTTCCTACCGGCTGCCTGTCTACTACCTGGCGTCGCTATTAAACTCCCTTGCAAAGTGGTGGAAGTGTGCTGGGTACGTAAACCTGGAACTTCGAAGCCGGAAGCTGCCCACTGCATCATCAATGCCTGATCAGACGACCGAGCAAGGCACCCCCCTGCAGAGCACGGCCCAAACTCAACTGGTCATCGTACCTACCACCCTGCGCCAACGGGATCCCCCCTTCTTCAGCGGCACCGAGGACCAAGATGTGGAAGACTGGTTGCAGCTGTTTGAAAAGGTGAGCGCCGCCAACAATTGGGACGACCCCTCGAAATTGGAGTACCTCCCATTTTATCTCAAAGACGTCGCCAGCCTGTGGTTCACAAACCACCGTACGGAATTTACCACTTGGGCCGCGTTCAAGACCACCCTTGCAGCTGTGTTCGATCGCCCCGCAGTGCGCAAACTGCGTGCTGAACAGCGCCTATGCGGACGAGCGCAAAGGCAGGGCAAAAAATTCACTAGCTACATTGAAGATGTTATCGATCTATGCCGGCGCTTTAACCCTGAGATGACTGAGCAAGAAAAGATCAGGCATATCTTGAAAGGAATAGACGATGATGCCTTTCAAATGTTGCTGGCAAAAAGCCCAAGTACCGTATCCGAACTTGTAACCTTGTGCCAGAACTTGGAAGAGATTCGCAAGCAACGTGCATTAGTTCGGAGGTCCACGACAGCAGACGACTCTCTCGCTTCCCTGGCCGTCAGTGGTGACAGCACCCTGCTGGAGCAGATAAAAGTATATGTACGTGAAGAGGTCGCACGACAGCTTTTGTGTCTCTCGTATCTGCTGACCACCGAAGCACCAAAGAACCGTCTAACGCCGACAATCAGACAGGCTATTCAGGAGCAGGTCTCCGAGGCGTTGCCATTACCTACGCCTGCCTCTCCATCAACACCTGTTGCCGTGCCACTAACTTATGCGGCCGTCGCTGCAATGCCTCCGCCTCGTCTGCCATTGTATACGCCACAACCTGTGCGACCTTCTACCGCGCCGTTTCCAGCTACACAGCAGCATGCTGGAAATCCTTGGCGCACTGCTGACAACCAGCCGATATGCTACTTTTGCGGGATTCCAGGTCACTTTGCGCGTCTATGTCGTCGGCGCTTCGCAGCTAATACACCAAGATACCCTGACTACTCATTTCGGCCTTCATGCCACGCGCCTCACGTGCCACCTGAAGTCCACGAACGCGATGCGCAAGCTGCTTCCGGCACCCGAACCTCCGCTTCTCGACGTTCTACTTCCCGCTCACCTTCCCCTTCACCAATTCGTCGTTCCGTGTCGCCTACGCGTCGACGACCCACCTCCATTGAGACGGAAAAGTAACTGCCGCCGCTCCGGAGGTACGAGCTGCGTCATCGTCTAATTGTTTAGGTCCTCGCCTGTCTCCCGCCAATCTTATCGATGTAATCGTCGAAGGTGTACGAACACTTGCACTCATCGATACCGGTGCCGCGATATCTGTGATTAGCCAAAGACTCTGCCGCTCTCTTCGTAAAGTGACGATGCTTTCTCTCGTAGTTTCTTTGAGCACTGCCAGTGCCCAACAAATTGAGCCCGTCGTGGCTTGTACGGCAAAAGTGGTTATTCGAGACGTGTTGTACATCATTGAATTTCACGTGTTGGCTTCATGTTCCCACGATGTCATCCTAGGATGGGATTTCCTATCACGTCATCACGCCGTCGTGGACTGCGCTCGGGCCGAAGTGGAGCTGTTACCGTTTCGTGATGCGCCTTCTGTTGATGCGGCCGTATCTAGTGTGGCTAACCTTGTCGTCGCGACGGACATAGACCTTCCTCCTTTTAGCGCCCAGTTTGTCCCTGCCTGCTGCACTTCACTTTCTGACGCTACCGTCCTATTCACGCCATTTCACATCTTTGGTAGCCGCCATCACACATCGCTGCCATTCGCCGTTCTTGCGCTTTGTAAAGACACTACCGGAATATTTATTTCCAATCCGAACTCGTGCCCCCTCAGTTTGCGCCGCAATGAGACGCTCGCCCACATTCAGCTTATCGATGAAGGTACTATCGTGCCTGCCGATTTATTCGACACCAAGCCGAATATGGAACTGAACGCGTTGGTTCCTCACTTTGCCTCGAACAGTGTGTCCTCCGATGCATTTCATCGTTCTATTGACTGCCATCTAGCCCCGGCTCAACGAGAGCAGCTTCTTACCCTGTTACACGAATTCAGGCGTTCATTCTTCCCCAAGCGGTTCTAGGAAGAACGAACGCAATTGTGCACACAATTGACACAGGAAAGAGTACTCCTTTGCGCCAGCACCCCTATCGTGTGTCTCCGGCAGAGCGTCGCGTAATTGCAGAACAAGTAGACGACATGCTACAGCGTGGAGTCATCAAGCCTTCTTGTAGTCCTTAGTCTTCACCAGTTGTACTCGTCAGAAAAAAGGATGGTTCGATACAGTTCTGCGTAGGCTACAGGCGCCTAAAAAACATTACGAGGAAAGATGTTTACCCTCTTCCCCGCATAGACGACGCTCTCGATTGTCTCCAAGGTGCAGAATTCTTTTCCTCACTTGACCTTCGCTCAGGCTATTGGCAGGTCCCAATGGCTGAGTCTGATCGTCCAAAAACGGCGTTCGTCACACCAGATGGTCTCTATGAATTCACCGTAATGCCATTCGGACTCTGCAATGCGCCCGCCACATTCGAGCGAATGATGGACAGCATTTTACGCGGTCTCAAATGGAACATCTGCTTGTGCTATCTTGATGACGTTGTGGTCTTTTCACCCGATTTCACTTCGCATCTCACTCGTATGCGTAAGATTCTACAGTGCCTTACAAACGCCAGGCTTCAGCTTAACCTGAAGAAGTGTCACTTCGGGGCTAAACAACTCACCATACTTGGTCATGTCGTCTCGAAAGCCGGCATTCTTCCCGACCCTGCCAAGCTTCGTGCTGTTGCCGAATTTCCTAAGCCGACTACTGTTAAAGAACTACGGAGCTTTGTGGGCCTGTGCTCCTATTTTCGTCGTTTTGTCCGGAACTTTGCCTCCATCATCGCTCCACTCACCGAACTCCTTGCTGGCCCTGCAGATCTTTCGAATTGGACAAAAGCCTGTGACGAATCCTTCACAACACTACGCCAACTTCTTACCTCACCACCCGTACTGCGTCATTACGACCCTACTGCGCCGACCGAAGTACACACGGATGCAAGTGGCGTCGGCCTTGGTGCAGTACTCGCGCAACGCAAACCAGGTTTTACGTAGTATGCGGTCGCCTATGGCAGCCGCGCCCTCACTAAGGCAGAAGCCAACTATTCTGTTACTGAAAAAGAGTGTCTGGCGATTGTGTGGGCGTTAAACAAGTTTCGCCTCTATTTGTACGGCCAAACTTTTGAAGTGGTAACAGACCATCACGCACTCTGTTGGTTGGCTTCACTGAAAGATCCTTCTTGTCGCCTCGGACGTTGGGCACTACGCCTCCAGGAATTCGACATACGCGTCGTCTACCGATTGGGGCGAAAGCACTCTGACGCAGATGCGCTTTCACGATCCCCCGTGAAATCTGATGAATCGGAAATATCAGCCCTTGACCTTCCCCTCTGCTCCGTCAGCGTCACAGACATGCCATCCGAACAGCGGAAAGACCCTTAAATTGTCTCGCTCTTGAATATGCTTTCTGACACATCAACTTCCGGTTACCCTCGTGCTCTTCACCGCCAAGCAACGCATTTTGCCATACGAGATGGCCTGTTATACCTTCGCTACTATCAAGTGGTGGGTCGTAAATGGCTGCTAGTCATACCCAGCCATATGCGCTCTGATATCTGCGAATATTTTCATGCTGAGCCTCAACACGCACACGCCGGTGCGCTAAAGACGTATGAACGGATCCGCCAACGTTACTACTGGCGGGGTATGTACACGTTTGTCAGCAAACACATTCGCTCACGTTCCCTGTGTCAGCAGCGCAAGACATTCCCTCATTCACCCGGTCATCTGCAGCCTTTACCATGTCCTGCAAGCCCATTTGACCGTGTTGGGATTGATCTATACGGCCCGCTACCGTGCTCTGTTGGTGGTAATCGATGGGTGATTGTAGCTGCCGACCATCTGACAAGGTACGCCGAAACGGCAGCGTTATAGCACTGCCGTTTCGGCTGGTGCTTGGGACCTTCGGCTGGTGTTGGGGACGTTGCAACCTTCATCTTGCATTGGTTTGTTCTTCGTCATGGTGCACCACGGGAGCTCCTGAGTGACAGGGGCCGTGTATTTTTATCCGAAGTTCTGCAGCAGCTCTTACATTCATGCCGTACGGTACACCGCAGATCAACAACCTACCACCCTCCGACGAACGGCCTAACGGAACGTTTCAATAGAACTCTCGGAGACATGCTCGCTATGTATATTGATTCGGACCACTCCAATTGGGACGTTGTCCTTCCTTTCGTGACGTATGCCTACATTACGGTGATTCAATCAACAACGGGCTTTTCTCCATTTTTTCTTTTATATGGTCGTGACCCATGCAGCACACTCGACACAATTCTGCCATACAATCCTGATGCCTCCGAGTTCAGCCCAGTTTCTGAAATGGCAGAACATGCCGAAGAGTGTCGTCAGCTTGCACGGTCCTTCACAGCCGATAATCAAGCCCTCCAAAAAGATCGCCACAACCGTGATCTTGTTCAGGACACATTCCCCGTCGGTTCTCTCGTGTGGCTCCGACTGGCTTTCCACTCTCCTGGACTGACTCCTAAGTTTGCACCGAAGTATACGGGCCCTTACCGCGTCATACAGCACCCTTCTTCTGTGACCTATGTGATTGAACCGCTCAAGTCATCCACGGACAAGCGCCGCCTTGGTCGTGAGACGGTCCACGTCAGTCGCCTCAAGCCCTGCTACGACCCTCCTGTTCTCTCGTCACCTTGAGTCGCCAGGATGGCTCGTCTTCGTCGCCGGGGTATTGTAGTGGGGAATTCGCAAGGCACTGACTAGTGGGACCATCTCTCTCGGAGTGCGAAGCGCGACTGTGTGCACGAGCTGTAGACGCTGGACGGCTCGAGCATTTCTGTTCCTACCGGCTGCCTGCCTATTACCTGGCGTCGCTATTAAACTCCCTTGCAATACCAATATCTCTCGTAATCGATGCCCTACTTAATGACTTTTGACACAGTATCTTCTAAAACAATTTCTGAGTGCTTCCAAATCTATAAGGTCCTTACAAGATCTTAAAGGAGATGACAGCATGAGATAATAATCAAGAACTTCCTTTCAAGAGTTGGTGGGGATAGGGCAAGACATCCCCTACGTAATTCACACCTCTAATCAAAATATCTAGACGATGTAGTAACGACACCACTTTGGAATACCACTGAGTAGACGTGGGTATAAACGTGAATCCAGGTGAGGCTGATAGTAATGCTGAAGATGACGAGATATAAGCTCAAGAATCTATGCCTGGGGAGCGAGAAAATGAAAATATTGCCCAACACTGGATAGAGCCGTCCTAGACATCCAGAACTTCACAGCGACAGTTTCAGCGTCATTTCCTCGTGACCCACTGCCGTATTACGCGACGTGGGACACAGCTCACATACACAGGGTGGCCCGCACTTCTAGTCGTCATTCAGGTATTGACTGCCGAAGTTTAAAATTAATTTTTAAAAAAAATTAAGTATACGCAGTTCGATGGTTGAGAATATACTACTGAAATACCTTAAAAAAATTTGTTTGGAGATATTATTGAGTTCAGTAAACATTAAAAAAAATATTGCTGGAGCAGCTCTTTAACGAAACGCACATGCCATTATGAGAGAGAGCCCGTAGTTAATCACAATGACAATGCCTTTATTTTCCCCGACTGCTCATATACTTGAGCACACAGAAATGCTCATTGCCGCAGTGAAGAAGCTTCCAGTGCGGAAATACCAATTCTATCATACTCATGGAGTTTGATACGTATGAACGAGCACACAAAAAATATATGAAGATATACCGACCGGTACGCAATGTATTCAAGATGCACTACCCTATCGACTGGCTGAAAAACACAGGCGCGGAGGTGAAAAGGTTTTGAGCAGTTTTTTTTATTACTCAGCGGTAAATAGTGTTGCCCTAAAAGTTTTCTTTGTTTATCGGGAGAGCTAATTTTGATACTATATATATTTTACCAGGAAGGTACTGAGCAAGTTAATATCTGCGGTATTACATCCCAAAACCATGATACGATAATGAGGGACACCGCGATAAAGGGCTTGAGAAATGTTCACTACTTGGTGTTCTTTATTAATCACTGCTGGGGTTGATGGATTTGTGGGGTGTAACACCCCAGAATTACCATGTGATTATGAGAGAACCGTAGTGAAGGGCTACGGAAGTTCCAATCACATAGGGTTCTTTAACGTGCACCTAAATCTAAGCACGCGGGCTCCAAGCATTTTGGTTTCTATTGAAAACGTGGCTGCCGCGACTGGGATTCGATCTTGCCACCTGTGGCTCAGCAGCTAAATGCATTATCCACTAGACCACCGTAGAGAAAATATGGTGTTCTTTAGCGTGCCCTGCTAACATCTCACAGTACCCTGGCCTCACTCATTTCACCTCCTCCGAAATGCGAATGCCGCGGCATGCGGCGTGACGATCAATGAGCAATTTAACGAGCAAATTAAGAATGAAGTGATTCAATGAAAGAGATAGTGAATAAGCAACAACAGCAGGGAGGTAAGAGAGAGTGACTAACTTATTAGGTCATTATAATCAACATCAGCTGCAGCATCGTCATCATCCTGACTGCGTCCACTGCAGGACAAAAGCCTCTCCCATGTTCCGACAGTTAACTCAGTCCTGTGCCTGCTGCTGCCAATTTATACCCACAAAATCTTAATCTCATCTGCCCACCTAACCTTCTGTCCCCCCTAACTCTCTCGCCTTCTGTGGAAATCCAGTCAGTTAGCCTTAATCACAGCGGTTATTCTGTCTACGCGCTACATGCCCAGCCCATGTCCTCTTCTTGATTTCATCTATGAAATTCTTAACCCCCGTTTGTTCCCTAATCCACTCTGCTCTCTTCCTGTCTCTTAAGGTTACACCTACCATTTTTCTTTCCATTGCTCACTTCGTCGTCCTCAATTTAAGCAGAAGCCTCTTTGTGAGTCTCCAGGTTTCTGCTCCGTAGCTAAGTACCAGCAAGATACAGCTGTTATATACCTTCCTCTTCAGGGATAGTGGCAATCTACCTGTCATATTTTGAGAGGGCTTGCTAAATGTGCTCCACCCATTGTTATTTTTCCAGTTACTTCAACCTCGCGGTTCGGCTCCGTGGTTATTACCTGCCATAAGTAGACATAGTCTTTTACAACTAGACTGTTACCTATCTCAAAGCGCTGCTCCCTTCCGAGGTTGTTGTACATTAGTTTTGTTTTCTGCAGATTAATTTTAACATTCACCTTTCTGCTCTCCTTGTCTAACTCCGTAATCATGAGTTTTTGAATTGTCCCTTGAGTTACTCAGCAATGCAATGCCCTCGGCGAAGCGCAGGTTACTAAGGTACTCTCCATTAACTCTTATCCCTAGCTGTTCCAATTCTAGTTCTAGGCTTCTGAAAACCTCCGGTAAAAACGCAGTAAATAGCTTCGGGGACATTGTGTCCCCCTGCCTTACACCCTTCTTGATCGGTATTCTGTTGCTTTCTTTATAAGGCGTTATGGTAACATTTGATCCCCTTTATATTTATTCCAGGACGTTTATATATTGTCACCATTGATGAACGAGACACTGTGGCTCATACGCGTTTTTGGGGGCGAAGAAGAAGAGAACATCTTCGTTGCTCTGGTTCAAGTGAACTCCTGGCTGCAGGTCTTGTTTTGTTCGTGACATTACTGGTGGAGGTGCTGGGTACGTGTACTTCGGCTGTGTCGGTAATCGTGGAGACAGCTACATCTCCCAGAGCAAGAATCAGCCACCACCTGCGTGGGTTACCCCCTCACTTTGGTCCCTTGGCATCGACACCCAGAAAGATGGCAACTGCGATGACAAGCCAGGCGGTCCAAACCAGCGATGGCCATGATTCTCTTCTCGCCCATGTTTTTCACGTGCCACAGACACCAAACCCGTTCCATGGAGACATCTTCGAGGATGTTGATGACTGGCTAGACCACTTTGATCGGGTTGCCAGTATCAACGAATGGGACGATGTTCGCAAGCTGCGCCGAGTTTACTTTTACTTGGAGGATTCTGCGAAGACGTGGTACGATAACCACGAGGGCTCCTTTGCAACATGGCAAGAGTTTAGCCGACAGCTCCGTGACGCCTATCGCAACACCGAGAAGAAGGAGAGGGCTGAACAAGCCATATCCTGCAGAAACCAACAGCCGAACGAACGGGTATCCATGTTTGTCGAGGACATGCTTCGGCTCTTCAAGCGCGCGGACCCTGCCATGCCTGAGGAAAAGAAGGTGCGGCATTTGATGCGCAGAGTAAAAGAACAGCTTTTCGCTGGGCTCGTGCGCAATCCACCGACGACAGTCGCCCAGTTCATCAGTGAGGCAGCTACGATGGAACGTACGCTGCAGCAGCGGTCGTCGCAATACGAACGCCAGATCCTGGCCACCACATGCTCTATCGGCTCTGACAGCGAGAGACAGACCCTCGCAGACTTCATTCGAAGTATCGTTCTGGACGAATTACGACAGCTTCAGGCAGTGGGATCCCATGCACCTGTGTCAGCCCTCGCGGATGTAATTAGACAAGAAGTCCGGCAGGCCGTCACACCCCTGGCCCCAATCGCACCGCCGATTCCCGAGGCCCCAGTTTTGACTTACTCAGCGGCATTGCGATCCCCTGCACCACCGGCTACAGATACTGCTATGCGGCCAAGGTACCAGGCTATGCAGCCATTCCACGACACTGCTTCGAGCCCACCTCTCGGCTCAAGGTTTTCGAGCCCACCCACCTATCCGCCGTCTATCTCAAGACAAAGTGGTAGCAAGGCAAGCACGTGGCGCACCTCGGATAATCATCCGCTCTGCTATCACTGTGGCGAAGCGGGTCACGTATACCGGAACTGTCAATACCGGCAACTAGGTCTCCGCGGCTTCCACCCTGATGCTCGATGCCCGCGCTACGGTGAGCGCCCCGGCGAAATTGAAGCCTACCTCACGGGCCAACGTACTCATTCGGCACCACCACTATTCGACTATTCGGCACCACCAGTCGAGATCACCATCGCCTCGCCGGTCTACGTCACCCAGTTTGCCCTCATCGTCTTCCGCTCTTTCAGGAGCCGGTCACCAAGTCACCGCAGGGGAAACTAGGAACGGCGACATCTGGGGGTGAAGTCGCGGCCCAGCGAACTGTAAAAGACCCTCCTTCGACGCAACGACCGGACGAGGGCGATTCCGGTTTTGCAGTGTTCTCCGACAGCAAAAAAATTGTTTCTGCCGAAATTGCCGTCTTCGTCGACAATCATGCTGTTAACGCCCTCGTCGACACCGGTGCCGACTATTCCGTAATGAGCGCCACACTAGCATCTGAACTGAGGAAGGTTACCACGCCATGGCAAGGACCTCAGTTGCGCACGGCAGGTGGCCATCTGGTGACGCCTACTGGTATGTGCACGGCACGCATTCGAATACGTACGTCGACATTTGCGGGCTCTTTCCTCGTATTACGCGTGTGCTCTCGGCCAGTCATTCTAGGAATGAACTTTCTTCGTGAATACGGCGCCGTCATCGACCTCCGTGAATTACTTATGTCGTTCGAGGATCCTTTTTGCGCTGCAACTGACAGTACGCATTTCCGGAAAAGAGCACTCCGTGTTACCGACGATTCTCTGACTCTCCCTCCTCGAAGCAGCCTCTTTGTCAAAGCAGAATTGGGACAAGACTTGTCTGACGCGGTAATTGCAGAGGCCAATTTGTCTCTCCTTATTTCACGACAAATCTGTGTTGCCCGAGGAATCATTCAGCCTAGCAATAGGCATGCTCACCTGCTGGTCACGAACTTCAGCGACGAATATCGCCACCTAACGAGACACACTGCCATTGCATATTGTGAAGAACTTGCCGAGGCCGATGGTCCGTCTACGTTAGCTTTGTAAAGAAGAAAGAGCGTCGTTGGCAAGCAACATCGCCACCGCTTGGGTACTGGGTGCTGGGCTTCGCTCGCTCGGCTCGTGCTGATCATCGCCGGCATCTGCTTGACCGTTGCTCTTGCACGATCGTGTTTCTTCGTAGGACCACCGTCGCAACAGTCGTCAATAAACCCCTTTTACAATTTTTGCCCCCGCCGAAAAAGAGCCATCCTGGCGACCTAAGAGTCTGGAGGCAGAGGGCTATAATATGGCTTAAGGCGGGCGACGTGGACGATGTCACGTACACGCCGGCGCATGTCGTCAGATGGGGAAAGTGGCTCGATGAGAAAATTCACCGGCGAGGTTTGCTCCAAAACGCGGTATGGGCCCTCGTACTTTGGAACGAGTTTTGAGGAAATGCCGGTGGTTTGGTAAGGAACAGCCAGCCATACAAGTGATCCCGGGGAATAGCTGGGGCTTTGTGAAGAGTCGACGTTGTTTTCTTTCTGGCGCTGTTGTTCTCGAGACGTAAAGGTGCGTGCGAGTTCACGGCACCCTTCCGCATTTCGTGCAGCTTCGGACACAGATGGGCATTCGGATGCGTCAGGACGGTATGGAAGGAGAGTATCGATGGTGTGGGATGGTTCGCGTCCATAAAGAAGAAAGAAAGGTGAAAATCCAGTGGTAGACTGTGCCGCGGTGTTATATGCGAACGTAATGAATGGAAGAATGCGATCCCAGTTAGTATGATCGGATGTCACATACATGGCGAGCATATCGCCAAGGGTGCGGTTAAATCTTTCCGTGAGCCCGTTAGTCTGCGGGTGGTATGCCGTGGTCTTGCGATGAACAACATGGCATTCAGAAAGCAGAGACGTGACGACTTCTGATAGGAACGCTCGACCTCGATCGCTTAGTAGTTCTCGAGGTGCACCATGTCGTAATATGAAGCGATGAAGGATGAAGGATGCTACGTCCCGCGCAGTGGCACTTGGAAGGGCGGCGGTCTCAGCGTAGCGTGTTAAATGGTCCACAGCGACTATAATCCACCGATTTTCATCTGATGTTGTCGGTAGAGGGCCATAGAGATCAATTCCGATCCGATCGAAAGGTTTGGCAGGGCACGGAAGCGGTTGAAGCGCACCGGACGAGAGGAAAGGCGGTGATTTGCGACGTTGACAGTCAGGACAGCCCATAACGAATTTTCGAACGAAATTATACATTCTGCGCCAGTAGAAGCGATGGCGAATGCGTTCGTAAGTTTTGAAAACTCCGGCATGACCACATTGGGGATCGTCGTGAAATGAGGCGCAGATTTGTGATCGCAAGCTGCGCGGGACAACCAAGAGCCACTTACGACCTTCGGGGGCGTAGTTGCGTCGGTGTAGTAGCCGATCACGAATGGCGAAATGAGCAGCTTGACGTCGGAGAGATCGTGGTAGCGCAGTGGTTGACGATCCAGAAAGACAGTTAAAAAGAGAAGCGATCCACGGGTCCTTGTGTTGTTCACTGGTAAAGGAGTCGAGGTCGAGAGATGCGATGGAGATACCAGTGGTTCCGCAGGCCGAGTCGGTAGGTAAAGGCGAACGCGACAGGGCGTCGGCGTCAAAATGTTTGCGTCCGCTGCGATAGATGACACGAATGTCGTACTCCTGGATTTGCAGTGCCCACCGAGCTAGGCGGCCAGAAGGGTCTTTCAATGTGGCGAGCCAACAAAGTGCATGGTGGTCCGTTACCAGGTCGAATGGGCGACCGTACAAATAAGGGCGGAACTTGCGAAGCGCCCACACTAGCGCCAAGCACTCTTTTTCAGTGACGCTGTAATTGGCCTCAGCTTTAGTAAGTGTGCGACTCGCATAAGCGACGACGTATTCGGAGTAGCCCGGCTTGCGTTGGGCGAGGACGGCGCCTAGACCAACCCCACTAGCGTCTGTGTGAACTTCCGTTGCAGCTGTTGGGTCGAAATGCCGAAGAATTGGAGGAGATGTTAGCAGACTACGGAGCGTGGCAAACGCGACGTCGCAGTCAGAAGACCAGGATGAAAGGTCTGCATCACCGCGTAGGAGGTTGGTCAGTGGTGACATGATCGACGCAAAATTTCGCACGAAGCGCCGGAAGTACGAACAGAGTCCGACAAAACTGCGTAATTCTTTCAGTGTAGTAGGTTTCGGGAACTCAGCGACTGCTCGCAGTTTTGCAGGGTCGGGTCGAACACCATGCTTGGAGACGATGTGCCCTAAGATGGACAGCTCTCGCGCGGCGAAGCGGCACTTTTTAAGGTTCAGTTGGAGCCCAGCGTTGGTTAAACACGTCAGAACCAGTTGGAGCCGAAGCAGATGCGTAGGAAAATCGGGAGAGAAAACGACAATGTCGTCGAGGTAGCATAGACACACAGACCACTTCAGTCCACGCAGTGTGTTGTCCATGAGCCGTTCAAACGTGGCAGGAGCATTACAAAGACCAAATGGCATTACGTTAAATTCGTACAGGCCATCTGGTGTAATGAATGCAGCAGTTTTCTGGCGATCAGCTTCTGCCATAGGAACCTGCCAGTATCCAGATCGTAAGTCTAAGGAGGAGAAGAATTCGGCTCCTTGTAGGCTGTCAAGGGCGTCGTCTATGCGCGGTAATGGATAGACGTCTTTCCGCGTCACCTTGTTTAATCGCCGGTAGTCGACGCAAAATCGAATCGATCCATCTTTTTTTCGAACTAGAACGACAGGAGATGCCCAAGGACTGTGCGATGGTCGAATAACACGACGGCGTAGCACCTCTTCGACCTGGTCGTTGATGACGTGACGTTCTGCAGCAGAGACACGGTACGGTCTTTGACGCAATGGCTGGTGCGAACCGGTGTCAATGTAGTGGTGCACTGCGGAAGTCCGACCCAATTGCGGCTGAGAAACGTCGAATGAATTCGCGAAGTGCTGGAGGAGATTAGAAGCTCGGCGCGTTCATGGGCACTTAAGGTGTCGGCGATGGAACTCGAGAAGGTGTCACTCGATGAGCACTCCAGTGGGGAAAGGGCATGAAGTTCGGTCGAGGCGCTACTGCACGATTCGTCTGGCATGTTAAGAAATAAAGAGGAATCGAGGTACTCCACTCGACCGAGACATTCGCCGGCAAGTAGCGTAAGCGGTGCAGAAAGGGGGTTGTGGACGAAAATATTGCTTCGGCCCGCAGTGACGTCGAGTGTAGCGAAAGGCAAGGAAACGGCTCTGCGGCTCATGAAAATGTCGGAAGGTGTAAACATTACTGTAGCATCGTTATAGTCATCGCAGCAAACCGGGACAACGGCAAGAGAGGCTGGCGGAATTTCAGTGTCCTCACGCACGACAAGTTTTGGCGACCGCTCAAGGGTTTCGTGCAAAGGTTCGTCACACAGGTGCGAAAATTGAACTTCAGCGCGTGCGCAGTCGATGATGGCATGATGATTTGACAGAAAGTCCCACCCGAGGATAACGTCATGCGAGCACACCGAAAGGACGATGAACTCGACAACGTACATAGAGCCTTGGATGAATATGCGGGCCGTACAGGTGCCTAGAGGTCGAACTTGTTGTGCGCTAGCTGTACGAAGCGATAGTCCAGAGAGCGGCGTGGTCACTTTGCGTAGGGAGCGGCAGAGCTGGGCGGCTATAACAGAAACGGCAGCACCTGTGTCGACGAGGGCAAAGGTAGAAACACCATCGACAGATATAGCGACGACGTTAGCTGGTGAAGTGCGAGGACTTGAGCATTTCGACGACGGCGCAGTTCTTGCCTCTGGAACTGCGGCGTTCAGTTTTCCCGGTTGGAGGAAGCGGGTCTAGGACGCATTGGGGACAGTGATCGCCTGCGAGGAGATGGGGAGCGGGGAGAGTGAGTTTGAGGCTGGTGTGACCGAGACTCAGGAAAGTTAGTGCATCCATACTGCGGTGAGGGATAGGGAGAAGGTATGTGCATGGGCTGTGGGTCATACGGTAACGGCCGAGTAGCGTCGTGGAGTGGTTGGAAGCGATGGCGACAATATCGTGCCACGTGTCCTGGTGTACAGCAGGCGTAGCAGATCGGTCGATTGTCAGGAGTGCGCCAGGAATTGCTGACTCGTGGTGCGGCCCAAGGTGTCGAAAATGGGGCGGAGTGGGGAGCGACTGAAGACATGGGTGGCAAATGCTGCTGGCGGGGTCTGCTACGTACCACCTGGGCATACGTAAGAGGCGCGGCCACGGGCTGCATAGCCGGCGCATGGGTAACAGGCATGGCCACAGGCTGCTGGTGGGCAGCGACGGGAACAGCCTGAGCTACCTCTTCGGCAATAACGTCGCGGAGTGGTGAGGGCAGACGAGCGGACGGCGGCTGCTGCGTGAAGGGAATCAACGACAGTTGCCGAGCTACTTCTTCACGCACAAAGTCTTTAATCTCTTGCAGGGTTGGTGAGTGGTCGGGAACAGAAGTGAGACTGGAGAGCGAGTCGGCGTGTGAGGAAAATGGCCGAGTCAGGGCGCGCCGCTTGCTCAACTCGTCGAAACTTTGACACAAAGTGACAAGTTCGCAACGGTGGCAGGGTTACGGGCCAGGAGCAGCTGATATGCACCGTCATTTATCCCTTTGAGGATGTGTTGAATCTTCTCCGACTCGGGCATGGTGGTGTTCACCCGGTTGCAAAGACCAATAATGTCTTCGATGTAGCTGGTGAAAGATTCCGTTGGCTTTTGTGCGCGAGTCCGCAAGCGTTGTTCGGCTCTGGACTTGCGGACTGCCGGTCGGCCAAAAACGTCAGCAAACAAGGTTTTAAAGATGGACCACGTCGTGATGTCGTTTTTGTGGTTGTTATACCACATTTCGGCCACGTCAGTGAGGTAAAAGATGACGTAAGTCAATTTGTCCGCGTCATCCCACTTGTTGTTTGCGCTCACCAGTTCATAGTTAGCGAACCAGTCTTCCACGTCGGTCTCATCAGCTCCGCTAAAGACCTTGGGCTCTCGCAAACGAAGAACGCCGGGGTTTCTGGGGGATGGAGTGGAAGAGCCAGGTAGCGGGTTGTTGGTAGCCATGATGGGAGGTAGCGTTCGGTTGCGCAGCTCCAGGTTCAGGCGACGGCGAATGGCAGCACCCAGGTTCAGGCGACGGGGAATGTCAGCACCTTCCACCAATTGTAAAAAGGGTTTATTGACGACTGTTGCGACGGTGGTCCTACGAAGAAACACGATCGTGCAAGAGCAACGGTCAAGCAGATGCCGGCGATGATCAGCACGAGCCGAGCGAGCGAAGCCCAGCACCCAGTACCCAAGCGGTGGCGATGTTGCTTGCCAACGACGCTCTTTCTTCTTTACAGCTTTATTTTCGTCGAATGGCCACCCTGACGAGGCCTTCGTGAGCACTCTCGACGTAAACGAGAGGCTACCTTCGGCTCAACGAGAAAGCCTTTTGCGTATACTCGGCTCATTTCAAAACTGCTTTGCCACTACGTCAAAGGTTAAACAGACACCACTTGCTCAACATCGTATCATCACGGAACCCACTGAGAGACCCATCCGACAACATGCCTATGGGGTGTCGCAAAAAGAGCAAGATGCTATACGTGACCAAGTCCAGCAGATGCTTCAGGACGACGTCATTCAGCCATCGACCAGTCCCTGGGCTTCGCCAGTTGTGCTAGTAAAGAAGAAAGACGGTACGTTGCGTTTTTGCGTTGAATACCGTAAACTGAACAAGGTCACCAAAAAGGACGTTTATCCTCTACCCCGGATAGATGACTCGTTGGACCGTATACGCAACGCTAAATATTTTTCCTCCATGGATTTGCGTAGCGGCTACTGGCAAATCGCAGTGGACGAGCGCGACTGCGAAAAGACGGCGTTTATTACTCCCGACGGTCTGTACGAGTTTAAAGTGTTGCCTTTCGGTCTATGCTCAGCACCAGCTACTTTTCAAAGAATGATGGATACGGTTCTCACGGGGCTCAAATGGCAATCATGTCTTGTTTACCTCGATGACGTCGTGGTCCTTGCAGACACGTTTGAACAACACGTCCAACGCCTTCATGCAGTTCTTCAGGCAATTAGAACAGCGGGGTTGTCTCTCAAACCCCACAAATGTCATCTTGGATATGAAGAACTGAAGTTCCTTGGTCACGTTGTGAGCCATGCCGGCATCCGCCCAGATCCCGAGAAAACCCGCGCCGTGGCCGCCTTTCCCGTGCCCGCAAATAAGCGCGACCTACGCCGATTTCTGGGGCTCTGTGCGTATTACAGGCGCTTTGTCAAAAACTTCTCGAAGATTGCTGAACCCCTGAACAAGCTTACAAAAGACGATGTCTCGTTTGTTTGGAGTCCCGATCAGTGCCATGCGTTCGACACCCTCCAAAACCTCTTCCAGGCTCCGCCTGTACTAGGTCATTTTGGCGAAAGCGCTGACACGGAATTACACACTGACGCCAGCAACGTTGGACTAGGAGCGGTATTATTTCAGTGGCAGAATGGCGTAGAGCGCGTGATCGCTTATGTGAGCAGAACGTTATCCCCAGCGGAGAAAAACTATTCTGCAACCAAAAAGGAATGCCTCGCTGTTGTCTGGGCCGTAACAAAGTTCCGCCCATACTTGTATGGCCGCCCATAATGGGTAGTTAGCGACCACCATTCCCTTTGTTGGCTCGCGAATCTCAAAGATCCCTCAGGTCGTCTAGCACGATGGAGCCTTCTCTACAAGATTTTGATGTCACTATCGTCCACAAATCTGGGCGGAAACACACCGACGCCGACTGTCTCTCACGTGCACCGGTCGAAAATGCCAACACTCACCTTGAAGACGACGACACTTTTCCTTCTGCCGTATGAGCAACCAGCTTAGCTGAGCAACAGCGTCACGAATCGGAGCTCATCCCGCTCATTGACTACCTGGAATGACGCAATTCCCACCTTCCTCGAAGCTTTGCACGCTCACTATCTTCCTTTTGTTTCCGTGATAGAGTGCTTTATAAAACAACTTTCATCCTACAAAAGCTATGTATCTGCTTGTTGTGCCAACTACGCTTTGTGGTGACATTTTACGTGCGTGTCATGATGAGCCATCATCCGGACACCTTGGCTATACGCGCACGCTGCAACAGATTCAACGCTCCTACTACTGGCCACGTCTCGCGAAGACTGTGATGCACTACGTTCGCACATGTCGCGACTGTCAGCGACGTAAAATTCCACCTTTACGACCAGCGGGACTATTGTACCCAATTGGCCCACCAAAGGCGCCCTTTCATCAGATTGGCATGGACTTGCTGGGGTCATTCCCCACGTCTTCGTCTGGAAACCAGTGGATTGTCGTCGCTACAGACTACTTAACACGCTACTGTGAAACCAAGGCACTTCCAAAAGCCACCGCAGCAGATGTCGCCCAATTTTTTGTTAACAGCATCGTCTTACGTCACGGTGCTCCAGCTGCCGTCATAACTGATCGTGGGACAGCTTTCACCACAGAGATGCTGCAGGAAGTCTTGCGATTAAGTGGCACGGAACATCGTAAAACAACGGCTTACCACCCGCAAGCAAATGGGCTGACTGAACGACTCAATAAGACAATTGCAGACATGCTGTCAATGCATGTGGACATCGACCACAAGAACTGGGACGCCATACTTCCTTACGTAACTTTTGCGTATAACACTGCTGTTCAAGAAAGTACCGGTTTCACACCTTTCCGCTTAGTCCACGGTCGCGACGTCACGACGATGCTCGACGCCATGCTCCTTGCCGACAACTTTGGAATATACCACACGGATGCCGCCAAATTCGCGCAGTGCGCAGAAGAGGCCCGTCAACTTGCTCGTCACCGTATTCAACGTCACCAAACCGCAGACGCGCGCCGCTACAATCTTCGCCACCGTGAAGTTATTTTTAAGCCAGGTGATGAAGTCTGGGTGTGGACCCCTATCCGACAGCGTGGACGTTCAGAAAAGCTTCTTCGCCGCTACTTCGGCCCTTACAAGGTTGCGCGACGTTTCAGCGACGTCACTTACGAGGTTCTCCCACAAGGCAATTCGAGACGTTCCCGTTTCACCCCGCAAACTGAAGTCATTCACGTTTCACGTCTCAAACCATACTTTTCGCGCTGTGAATCGCCAGTGAGTGACTGAATTTATTGCTAACTTCGCACCTTTCTTTTTGTTTTGTCTTTTCCTTACATTTTTCCTATTTTTTTATTTCTCATTTAACTTTTGTCCCCACAACCAACTACGTTATTCCGCCTTACGCCATCCATTTTGCTCGCATGCTAATTTTCATCTAATTTTCTTTTCTTTTTTTGCCTTAATGTACAGCATCGAGACGATGTTTCTTGGGAGAGGGAGTAATGCCACCATTGATGTACGAGACACTGTGGCTAATATGCGTTTTTGGGGGTGAAGAAGAAGAGAACATCTTCGTTGCTCTGGTTCAAGTGAACTCCTGGCTGCAGGTCTTGTTTTGTTCGTGACAATATGCTTCATCGACGCCCTGATTCCGCAGTGTCTGCATGACTGCTGATATTTCTACTGAACGAAACGCCTTCTCGTAATCAATGAAGGCTATATATAGTGATTGCCTATATTCTGAGCATTCCTGTATTACCTGATAGATATTATGAATGTCGTCGTATGTTGAGTAGCCTGTTCGAAATTCTGCTTGTTCCTTTGCTTGATTGAATTCTAAGGTTTTCTTTACTCTGTTAGATATTACTTTTGTAAATATCTTTTATACTACGGCGAGCAAGCTGATCGGCCTGTAATTCTTCAAGTCCTTGTCATCTCCTTTCTTATGTATTAAGATGATGTTAGCATTTTTCTAAGACTCTGGTATTCTTCCCGTCAGGAGACACCTTGTAAACAGGGTGGCTAGTTTTTCTAGCGCAATCTCTTCTCCATCTTTCAGCAGATCTGAAGTTACCTGATCGTCACTAGCAGCTTTGCCTCTTCGCATGCTCTCCAAAGCTTTTCTGACTAGTTCTATCATTACTGGTGGGGTTTCATTTGAGTTACTGCTAGTTCTCATAGTATTAAGGTGTGGTTGTTTCGGCTACTGTACAGATCTCTGTAAACCTCCTCCGCTATTTTAACTATCCTATTCATATTGGTAGTTATTTCGGATTGTTTGTCCCTTAGTGCATATATCCGATTTTTGCCTATCCCAAGTTTCCTCTTCACTGTTTTGACGCTTCCTCCATTTTTGAAACCGTATTCATTTATCTCCATGTTATAGCTTCTTACATCGGATACCTTACGCCTAGTAATCAACTTCAAAAGCTCTGCCAGTTCTGTTTTGTCTGTTGTACTTGAGACTTTCAAGATTTGACGCTTCTTAATGAGATTCGTCGTTTCCTGAGAACGCTTGCCAGTGTCCTGTCTAACTACCCTGCCTCCAACTTCCACTGCACACTCCGTAGTGATACTCGTCAGATTATTATACATTGTATCTACGCTAAGGTTGGTTTTCTCAATAAAAGCCGCGTACCTGTTCTCAAGCGAGACTCAGAATTCGTGTCCTTTCCCTCTCAGTGCTAACTCATTGATAGGCTTCTTGCGTATCAGCTTCGGTCGTTCCTTCGTTAAATCTAGGCAAATTCGGGACTGTATCATTATGGTCACAGCATCGTACCTTGCCAACCACTTCCACATCATGCACGATGCCTGGTTGTGCACTCATTATAAAGTCTATTTCGTTCTCATTTTCGTCATTAGGGCTACTCTATGTCCACTTACGGTTTCCTTGTTTTCAGTAGAAGGTGTTCAAAATCCATAAATTATTGCGTTCTGTGAATTCTACTAGTAGCTGTCTTTTGGCATTTCCAGTACCGATGGCATATTTTCCTACTGCCTGCTTTTCCCCTACCTTTGCATTAAAGTCTCCCATCATTATAGTATACTGTGTTTTTACCTTACTGGTTCCCGATTCCACATCTTCATAGAAGCTTCCCACTGAAGCGTCATCCTGGCAGGATGTAGGCGCATAAGCCTGTACCACATTGATTTTGTATTTTTTATTGAGTTTAATTACGTTAACTACCACCCTTTCATCAATGCTATAGTATTCCTCTATGGAGCCAGCCTTGTTTATGTGAATCGGGAACCCCACTCCGTGTTCTCTTCTGTCAGCCAAGCCCCGATCGCAAAGAACGTGCCCATTCTGTAGCACCGTATAGGCCTCATCTGTCCTCCTAACCGCACTCAGCCCTATTATATTCCATTTAACACCCTCTGGCTCCTCGAATAGTCCCGCTAGACTTGCTTCACTAGATAAGATTCTAGCGTTAAACGTTGCCAAGTTCAGGTTCCAATGGCGGCCTGTCCGGATCTAGAGACTCTTAGCACGCTCTGCTGCGTTGCAGCTCTGACCGCCGCCGTAGTCAGTTGCTTCGCAGCTGCTGTGGATTGAGGGCCGTGAGTTAATTGACGTATGCATGTGGGAGGTAGTGGCCAGCTACTGCACCATGGTAGCCAATCCTTTTCTGGTGAGGGAGTGCCTTACCGCCGGTTGTCACCTGTGAGGCCGCACCCCAGGCCTCTTAATGCACTTTTATCACCACGCGGATTATTTTTCGTTTTATCCTGTCGTGAACTGCGCGGTAACGGGATTCGAACCACGGACCTTTTACATGCGAGGCGGATGCTCTAACCACTACGCCATCGCCGCACCCCACATGTGGAGAGGTAGTGGCCAGATACTGCACCAGGGTGGCAAATCCTTCTCTGGTGAGGGAGTGTGTTACTGGTGGTGTTCAGCGGTGAGGCCGACTCCCAGGCTTCCTAATGCAGTGCCATCACCTCGCGGATTTTCTTTTTTCCGGTTGGTAACTCCGTGGCACCGGGATTCAAGCCACTAACCATTCGCATGAGAGGCTGATGCACTAACCACTACGCCATCGCCACCATCATTACGTTATTAGGTAGTTTCATTTAAATAAGAATGCACATGTAGTGATCAGCTGCCTCTCCTGGACGCGCGGAATCACGCTTCTTATCCATGATTCAATACGCAAAGTGCCAATAAACTCTGCGAGTAGATTCAACTATCCACCGCATCGAATACAACTATCGAGACGCTGTACTTTAGTAAATGCATCGCTCGTCAAGTGTTATCATCAAATATTTTAACAGACCCCGACATCAGGAAAAATGATGTAACTTACAGCGGCTACTTCGTCCAGTTCACTGACAGAGGGAGGTACGTCGTCAAGGCTCACGTTTTGGGAAATAACAAGACCCGAGAGAGCAATCCGAAGGTTAGCCTCAGCAGCTTTGACAGCACCAGTACGTTTGCCATGTCATCTGGTAAGCTGCGCTCGTGCTCGCATTAAAGTATATTGAACTGACCAAGACAGTTACAGCTTTGCCACAAAAGTTAAGAAATGAATGCAATATCAACAAATTGGATTATGGCGCTAGCCTCCGCAAGGTTAGCACTTTATGAAGTAAGGCTAGTGTAAAGTAACGCTTGCGCAACTAGCTTAAGGTGTGGGTTCAATGAGCCTGTTGGTACTCCATGACTAGCCAACCTCTTGCACAAACTTTTATTGCGATAGCCATTATATGTACACTCTCCACTGAATTTTTCCGCCGGCATCGACGTCGACATCGCCGTCACTCACCGTATGTGTGTACGTGTCTATGCAAATGTAAACGCAAGAAAGAAAAACAATCGCAAAAAAGACTCCAGCACGCGGAATCAAACTCTGAATCGTGAATGCGAGGCGTTAACCACTGAGCTACCAAGTAGCTTTTTTCATTTCTTTATTGAAGAGCCACCGAGTGGCACTTCCTTCAACATTCGAACGGCAAGCTATTTATACGCCTTTTCACCCAAGAATTTCTGGATACCACCATTGTCCTCTCTGGGCTGTTGTTAGTGCGCATAACCCCCCAGATCTACTGCCGAAGCTGTAGTATCTGCTTTTGTACTTTCGTGCAACATCCCAGAAAGAAGGAAATCCTCTGCGTAAACAAAAGGTCCATATCTACTACTTACCACTGCTTACGGGCATCTCGGGGGGAGTTATCATGTTTTCAGCATTATTTACAACATGGCGCAATGAGCCCGCATCGCGATATCGTCCCGAAACGCCGGCGTACACTTTCATCTTCCATGCGTACTTTGACCCTCGGACAGGAGGGGTGGATGCTCACTCGCGCGCTTTTACTTGTACTTGGGAGGATCATACAACTTAGCTGGCCTTCTGCTTTCACTGGAACGACTCTGTGCTAGTTACCGGGCGCACAAAGGTCACTGGAATCGTTTCGAAGCCTCAGTTTGCGATAAAGGTGCGCTTTCCAGACACAGTGAATTAAGAACTGAGACGCTTATTTGCGTTCATCTGTACCTCACGAGTATGTTTCGTGCGGCATTTGTGCATGAGTGCGTTTTGTGCGTCATGTGTGCGCGAGAAACGCGAGCACACGTTTCGATCGGCTTGCCATTTGGCGCGTAACGTTTCAATTTGTTGGTAACGCGTTCAATGCTTCACCTTTCTGGCTAAGCTGTGACTTTTCTTTTAAAAAACAGACAAAACACAGACGCGCACAAACTTCCAAGCAAATTGCAGATACGTGGTAATTTTTACGTCGCCGAGCTGTGCGTGTTAGCTTGCTCCCGGGCGCAATTAAGCCCCCTAAATAGCTTTTATTTTCGGGGGGTCGTGGACTGCCTCTCTACTGATCTGTGAACCGGGCAGCGTAACGTCACCTACGTGACATTAGATATGTATTGATCTTCTCGATTACAAACTCAGTTAAAATCTTGCGCCCGTCTGTACTTCGTCTGTTATCTAAACCATTTTGCGCAAGAGGTCGGTTATCGTTGCGTAAGTAAGGCTTGCGTAAATATAAGTAATCGATCAATCATGTTTTTATTTCAGCTGGTTAAAACAAACTGGTGATGGCGATAAAGAAAGCATCGAACTTAGCGTCACTTGACGGACCTCGATATTCGTAAATGTCAGCAGTAGCCACAAAGTGAAAGACAATTACTTCTCGGAAAGTTCACACAAAAGACTATGCATCTACAAAACAAATAAAAAAGAAATTATTACAATTGGTGCTACCGACGCAACTGTACTAATCCTAATGTACAACTGTAAGTAAAGGCTAAGCCGAATTAAGGCTTTCTTGGCGTCCGACCAGAGCAAACTAAATAAAACCAAGGCGTAAGGCACAGTCGCTGCAGAGAGTGAGGCCATCTTAGTGCTTACTATCGTTGGAATGCAATATGAGCGCTGAGAACAGAAAAGGGAAAACTGTATCGCCTGTCTGATTATCACAGCGACGGTAGGGTGCGCATATGTATGCTGAGATTACGACCAAGCGAGTCGCAGTAGCTGACATACCAATAATTTACCACAATGTAAATCACACACAAATATTTCCCTATTAGCCCAATTTGCTTCATTAATCCCAAAAGCAAGTAGTTCACGTTAAAGAACCCCAGGTGGTCAAAATTTCCGGAGCCCTCCACTACGGCGTCTCTCATAATCATATGGTGGTTTTGGGAAGTTAAACCCCACAAATCAATCAATCAAAGCAAGTAGTTGCTTAATGAACATTATGGCGAAGCAGCCCCAAACACGAGACAGTGAACACCAAGGGCCCACAACGTTGTTTTCTGTGTATACATTGTCCTGTAAAGTCTAGAAGACAGGCCGCGCAAACATGACCAGAAGAAAGAAATCAAAACACCCACTATCAACTGTGCACGTGCAAACGGCGAAAGAAAAAAAAGGCCCCGAAACTTGTCTGCGCACGCTCGAAGGCGTACCTATCAAACCGGCACGCCTGGGAGTCCACGAGACTTCACTGTTAAGGCTTTTGGGTTCTTCTTTGCACAGGCTTATGGAAGATGGGCTCACGCATGTGCAACCACTGTTATTGATGTGCCACGCATTCATCATCAGACGAGTGTTTCCATTCTTGTGACAATATAAAACTGTGAATTCATCGAATTTCGGGCTGCACCCACAAAACATAAATAAATAAAGGAGCGCCTCTGGTTATAGACCTGTTCGAGTTACCTCTAGTAAACACTGCAGCCGTTTTGTCTTACATGTAGAACTGTCGCAGCTAAAAAGAACCCCACGCAGCCCACTTGCACTGCAATCAATGATTTAGTTGGTGCGCTTTACGAAACAGTTGTTGGTCTACTTTTAGTCTATTACTTTAAAAATTTTAGTCATTTGCAGCCGTAAAAACAATAACGTCGTATCTAGTACCTACGTCCTTCAACCTAAAGAATCTATTTTCACGCAAAACACCAAGAAACCTTTTTTCACTCTCTCTAGACGTCTTTCGACGACATTCGCAGTGAAGCGTGCAGATACGTGGTCATATTTTTAGGTCCGCTCCGCAACAGTGTCCACTGGAATGCGAGAAAAACCTTCTAAAAGGCACGGAACCTGCTAAATAAAGCCCGTTTTTTTTGCTCATACGACATCGAGGGGGAAACCGTGGACGTGTTTGCATGCCCAGCCTTTGAGAATGAATATATATTCACGAAAAAGCTCGGCCCTATGTTGCACTATCCCTTATTTTACGCCGTTCTGGCATAGGATTCTCGAACGTGCACCAAAATCTAAATGCATGGTTGTCTTCGCATATGGTGATGACAAATGCCGCCATTACTAGGGCTGGATTGATGGCATTCGTAACACGGACTTCAAGCTAATAAAAACCATAACGCATTGCCAGACTAATGGAATCCAGACTACTTCAAGGAAGCCGACTCGCCCGTCGAAGAGAGCCCGCGCAAGCCCACCGGTGCCTTTCAGAGGATCGTGTTCGCAGGCTCCTTCCAGGTGACTGAACCCATCCTACAGAGTGATGCCCCCAGGTGATATCTAGAATCCTAAAGTGGTTGAAGTGCGCTCGGGAGCGAACCATACTTTGGAGGTGCAGGTCTCGTGGAAGTGGCCTAGAGCTCACATGACATTCGGAAACGGTAAGCGCGTGCAGGAGTTTATACTATTCTGCTCACTGTGAACCTCCTGAAACCTAGTTAAGCTTGATGCAACACTTATCTGGAGTATAATTCAATAGCGCATGACGCTTTGCGAATCCCATTACGCAAAACTTTAGAATGCAAGTACCAGCAGAGTTACGGCCGCTCGTATCAGTGGGTGCGCTGATAGCAACGCTGAGGTCGACAAAGGGGCAAGAAGATGCGTGCATATGTCATCGCGGGTTATTTCCTTGGACATTTTTTTCCATCACTATAGGCTTACTTTCAGTGTGATTGCCTGCACGTGCGCTGACATGTGGTGGCACACAACGGTGGCCACCAGAACTACGCAGCTGAGAATGCTCAATTCCGCCTACGACCGCGGACTTGCAAACATACATGGCCTTATTCTTTGGCAGAAGTAAAAGAGATCTTTAGAGCATTGACTAAATTGCAGGCCGCGTGCTGTGCTATAATATTCGGCTCGCGTGTTCTTGGGAGCCTCGACTACTAATCCGCTACGTTTTCTGAACATGCTCAAAGAGTATTGCAGGACCCCTCCAAAGTTCCACTGACGTTCTCTCCCGCTTTTTTCAGCTTCAGCTGTGGATATTAGAGCCAGCAAGGACGTGACCAAGCTAGGTAAGGAGTTCGAGAAGCAGAAACGAATGACGGCAGCTGACGTTGTCGAAGGTAATCTCGACCCTCTCCCTGCGGGCCACAAACACGAGGTCACCTTGATGTTCCCAAGTGAGTGGGCAGAACGTGAATCCAGCGGGGCCTTATGGTGGGCGATATTCCTGGCGGCTCCTGTAGCTATTAAGACGATCGAGACCAGGGACTGCTTCGAACGAATACGGTTTATTGGAAGAAGTGAAGTAGCGCGCGCTCGCTCCAGGCAGCAGTCTTCTTTCTTCTTCTTCCGGCGTTTGGTGATGATATTTTATAGGTTCCCGCCCGCCCAATTTGAACTGTGATAAGCTCTCGCGGGCTATTTGAAACAACCTTCCATTAGGTATATGTGGTTCACCGATCTTCTTAGAAGCTCTTTTTTGCCTGTGCAAAGGAGACGAGCTCTTGTTATTCCGTCTCGCCCAGGGTAGAGCTTTTCAATCCGGCACATTTTCCAAAATGTTCTTGGAGCCTTGTCCTCAACCAACACTATGTCACCCTGTGAGAGTGGTTTTGCTTGCCGTGTCTTGGCTTTGACCGTAGCTCCTATTTCCTTGATATATTCTTGATGCCATCTTTTCCACCAAGTGCGCACGAGTTTACATCTGCGTCGCCATGCGTCTTCAATGTCACCGTTGTATAGTCTTTTTTGTCCGCCTTGAAGCTGTCGCCGTCCACCTATGATGTCTGCCGGTGTTAGTGGCATTGGCTCGTCAGGCTCTCCATATACGTAAGTCAATGGTCGATTGTTGAGTGTTCCTTCAACTTCTGCTACAATAGTGCGTAGCTCCTCTACCGAAGCTGTGCTTTTCGATATTATTTTTCGCATCGACGTCTTCAAGCTTCTTATGAGGCGCTCGTAAAATCCTCCCCACCATGGCGGGCACTCGGCTATTGTTTTCCATTTAATTTGTTGGCCACTGCAGTAAGTCTTTAAGACTTCGTTGTTAATTGTTTCGAACATTCTGTTGATTTCCTTTCCAGCTTTTATAAATGTTTTGGCGTTGTCCGAGTATATTAAGGCTGGTATTCCCCGTCGAGCTGTAAATCGTCGGAATGCTTGTAGAAAACTCGACGATGACAAATCGTTGGTAACTTCCAAGTCTACTCCTCTTGTTACCGCGCAGGTGAATATCAGTACATATTGCTTCACAATCTGGTACTTGTCCTTTGCGTAAAGAGGTCCTGTGAAGTCAACTCCCGTAACTTTGAATGGCTCTGCTTCAGTGACTCTGTCTGCCGGAAGTGGAGGTATGTCTTGAGTTGCCGGTCTGTAGTTATGCCTCTTGCAGACGACACATTTGTTTAGAACTCTTTTCACTGCTTGTCTACCCTGCAATATCCAGAACTTAGTTCGAAGTTGCGATAGCGTCACTTGAACTCCTCCGTGTGATACCATTTTATGCACATGACGTATTAGCAGTTCCGTAAAATGCTCATCCTTTGGAATTACTATTACGTGCTTGTTGAATTCTTGGCTGCACTGCAATCGTCCTTTCTGTCTGATGATTCAATCGTCATCAAGGTAGACTTCATGTCCATTAATTTCAAATGATCGATTGTTTGAAAAGACCTCACCCTTTGTTTGTCTCAGTAATATTTGGGCCTGTCTTATCCCGTATTTCTCTGCATTTGTTACCTCTTTTCCTGTCAACGGCCCTTTGTGATTTTCCTTTCTTGTGTTGTTTATGAATCTGAACACCCATGCTGTCACTCTTATAAGCCGTCCGTATGATGAATACCTTTCGATTTCCAAGATTGGCGCAATTTGGGGTCTTCCCATGCATTGGTGACATTGTGTTTTATGCTGTTCTTCCACGTCTGTATTTGTGCCAATTATGCTTACTAAGTTCTTTTCCAGTGATGTTATCCATTCGGGACCATTTCACCATAACTTTGACGTTATCAATGCCTTTGCGCTTATTCCTCGTGTAAGTAGGTCAGCAGGGTTGTCGTCACTTTGAGCAAATGACCAGCTTGCTTGAAGTGTTTTTTCTCTAATTTTTGCGATTCTGTTGGCAACAAACGGATCTCTTTTGCTTGTTCCCTTGATCCAGTGCAGCACAATCATCGAGTCCGTCCAGCAGTGCATTTCCTGAAAACTTTCGTTGAAGTGACCTTTGATGTAGTCGCATAATCTTGATGCTACCACCGCTGCCATCAGTTCAAGTCGCGCCAATGTCAGCTCTTTAATTGGAGCTACGCGGCTTTTTGCTGTTACTAGCCTTGACTCTTTGTTTCCATCGTGGTATACTGCTATCAAGTATGCTGCCGCTCCGTATGCTAATGGGCTCGCGTCGGCAAATACATGCAGCTTGTATGCTTGTACTGGTTGATTCTTGCTTGCGTAGCATCGTGGGATTTCTAGAACTCGAAAGTCCTCCGCTTCAGACATAAGGTTCTTCCATTTGTCGCATTAATCTTTAGGGAGCTGGTCGTCCCACGTGACGTTCATTTTCCACAGTCTCTGCAGTGCTATTTTCGCGCGTATTGTGAATGGCGACAACAAACCGAGTGGGTCAAATATCTTCCCTGTGGTTTGTAACACAGCCCCTTTTGTCAAGTGCGTTGTATCTGTTAATAAATTCCACTTTTCAATAGGGAAGCAAATCATGTCCTTTGAGTGTTTCCATATCAAGCCCAGAAGCATTGTAAATCCTCTAGATCGAATATCTATGTGAGAATCGTCTCTTTTGTTTTCATCAATTATTTTGTTTAATCGCTCTTCATTGGATGTCCATTTTCTCAAATTCATCGCTGCCTCTCTGAACACTTTCTTTGCCTCTTTGTACAACTTAACTGCTTCATCAAGCGTTGCTGCTCCCAAAATGACATCATCCACGTAGATCGCTTTCTGCAGTGTCCTTGTCGTATCAGGAAACTGATCTTCCACTTGTTTCAAATGGTGTTTAATTGTAGCTGCCAGTATAAATGTGCTTGGTGTTGTTCCGAATGTTACTCTTGTCATGCGCCATATTTGCACTTCATTCGTTAACCTTCCTTCAGCGTCATGCTTCCACCACAGAAATCTCATTGCATCTATATCCTCTTCATGTATAGAGATTTGTAGAAATGCCTTTTCAACATCTCCAACTAACGCCACCTTTTCTTTTCGGAAATTAATGAGCAGCGATAGCATGTCCTCATTCAAATTGGGTCCTGCCTCTAGGTTCTCGTTTAGAGACATGCCTTTTCTAGAATGTGATGAGGCGTCAAACACTACTCGAACCTTTGTTGTGGCTCGGTCTTCTCTAATGATCGCATGATGTGGCATGTAGTAGCAAAGTGCATTTGGCTGTTCTGATGGCTCTTGGACCTCCTCTGCGACTCCTAATGCCATGTACTCTGATATAGCTTTGTCGTAGCGATACAGCATGCCTTCATTTTTTTTGCAGCCTTTTAGTCAGTTGCTGTAGTCTTTTTATCGCATTTTCCTTGTTGCTTTCCAAGTTTACGTTTTGTTTCCATGGCAAGCTGACTTGATAGCGACCGTTTTGTTGTACAATCTTGCGCTCGAATTCTTCGACCACTTCATTTCCGGTGTTATCCAAATTATTTCTTGTGATCCCCATTGACTCCAGGCTCCAGAACTTCTGTAGCTCTTGCTGGAGTTCTGTCTCCGCAGCTTCGACCTTCAGAACCATGAATGCTTGATTATGCGTTAGTTTTGTCTTGCTTTGCTCTGACGACCCTTGCAGTACCCATCCCAGTATAGTTTCTACAGCCATCAGTCTGTCCTCGATTCTTTGAGTTCTACCAGTAAAGAATTCCCACTAATAGTCTGAGCCGATCAGTAGTTGTACAGAATTTGTTGCAGTCGTCTTGGTCCTGTGATCAGCCACTTGCATATTTAGCTGTTTCATTTTCTCGCTGAGTTTCTTAGTTGGAGTCAACTACGAGGGGCTCACGTCCAACAGGTTCAACGTCAGGCGTGTTCTTTACTTGACTCCTCCTGTAAGGACCACAGGGGCCACTACCACCACGGTGGTTACAACGACGGAGGTAACGACAGTGGTCGGCGTAGAGGGGAAGCCAAACTCACGTGGCCTGTCACAACCATTGGTTTGGTTCCTAATAAGCGGTACTGCAGTGGTGATCGTCATTGCCGCTGTGCTGGTCGTGCTATCCAGATCGAGCGCGAAGAACCACATCCTGTAAAGAAAAAAACTCTGAAAAAAACATGATGCATGGCAAGTTTGGTGATGTCACACTTCATGTTCTTTCTGTTTTCTGTCTTTCATTTCACAGTAATTTTGATTATTGTGACGACGCGGGATTGACGAGCACACAAAGCGCCTCAAACAAATACGCTTTATCGATCACAGGAACAAGACTGCAACGTCTTCGTAGTCCTTTGCCCTCGGACAAGGACACTCGCGCTGCTTCATTGTCGCCACTACTGGCACATAAGCGCGGCATTATTCAACCTTTCAAAAAAACATCGCCCCGATGTTAAACGTTCTGGAAGCAAGGCAAAACCAAAACTGCACAGTTAGTCACTGAAAGTAAGGCTTCATCCGAAGCACGTCGGCAATTTCTGGAGAATGTCTGCGGCGCTTCAAACACTGAACGCCGTCCGGAACAACCTCGAAGTTGACCTTACTAATGCGTCGCAGAACCTTGTAGGGTCCGCAGTATCTTCGCAACAGCTTTTCGGAGAGCCCTCGCTGACGAATAGGTGTCCAGACCCATACGTTGTCGCTCACGTTGTATATGACGGGTCTGTGCCGGAGGTTGTAATGTTTGGCAACGTCGTCTTGTTTTTGGGTCATTCATAACCTGGCGAGTTGTCTGGCTTCTTGTGCTAGCTGGGTATACTCATCGGCGTCTGTCTCATTGCCATCATTTTCATGATAGAGCATTGCGTCTAACGTTGTCGTAACTTTGCGTCCGTAATGAACACTGAAGGGTGTCTTCCGAGTGGTCTCCTGACGAGCCGTATGGTACGCGAACGTGACCTATGGCAAAATTACGTCCCATTTCTTGTACTCTGCAGCTACGTACATGCTTACATCAGCCAGGGTCTTGTTGAGGCGTTCGGTGAGTCCGTTGGTCTGGGAATGATACGCTGTTGTCTTCCTGTGAGCTGTAGCACTTAGTCGGAAAATGGTGTCCAAAAGCACGGCCGTAAACGCAGTACCTCTGTCGGTGGTGACAATTGCGGAACCACTGTGTCTTGAAACGATGGCTTCGATGAAAAATTGTGCCGCTTCGGCTGCCGTTGCCCGTAACAGAGCACCTGTCTCCGCGTATCGGGTCAGGTAATGCGTGGCGACGATTATCCACCTGTTTCCAGTGGCAGACTTTGGGAAGGGGCCCACAAAATCCATGCCAATTTGTGCGAACGGTGTCGCCGGCACTCGGACAGACTGTAGCCAGGCCAACTATATAATGTCTGTCATTGCTTTTCTGTACTTCTATGGAAATTTTCTGTTCCTGGTACCTTCCTTTAAAAGAACAAGCTTTTTGTATTTTAACGCAATCTTTTTGTTAATGCTTTTTCTATTGTCCTACAGAAATTCTTCCTTGCTAGAATGGATTTCAAATAACAAACTAGTTTCGTAAATGCACACAATATTCCCAATAATGCTTTGTTCACCAATTTTACACAAACTTTCTCTGCTTTGCAGATTGTTCAAGAATTATTTCACGATCTCTGTCTGTTTTCATATTGCTTGAAGCCTTCCATATTTAGGGAAATGTATTTCATGCTCTGCTGAACACAGCATGTATCTTTACTAAGATTTGGATACCTGCACAGTTTATGTACCGCAAGTTGCAAACTTCGCCAGCGAAGAAAAACACTAAAGCACTAAAAACAATGCAGAAACAGCACTGATAGGGGCAAGCATGGCGCTAGCATTATTTCCAGCGTGTCATATTCACTAGTGTTGAAGGCAACTGTATCAACTCTCATATTTTATTCTTTATTAAAGCTCAAACACTGTATCAACTTTCAAATTTTGTTCTAAATTAAAACTCAAACCCCTGATTAAAACTTGCAATCATCCAGGGCATTCACAAGGGCAGCCACCATTGGCGATAAATAGTACTGCTTCTTTGATCTTCGTCGTGCCTTTGTGCTTCTTTCTGGGTATGATTTCCGCAATTTCTCTTACGAAAACAAAAAAGGTGAGACTGTTATTCTAGAAAGGCCACTGGGCTAAATAATTATGTGTACTCCCAATGTTCAGATGCTGCCTGAAGCATGAGTTTTAACAAATCACAAAAGTACTCAAAATTACCACTATAATGATGTTAACATATAAGAAAGTTCCCCGAAAATCACCACTTGTGGAAAACGAGGCACAAGTGTCGCGCTACTTGCTGATTTCACCAATGCGAAAAGACAAAATTCATCGACTAATGTATGAAAGAAGCCACAAGTCAATAAAACTAAGGACAGCCTAGCGAAGGTCTCCTTCTGTGACATTGTTGCTGGATTAGAATCACTGCTTGATCGTATCTATTTTCAGAATAACAGTGGCCTTTTGAAGAGAAAAAAACACTGGGGAACTCCATCATTTAAAGGTAAAACACTACTGTGTTAAAGTGGTCCCATTTCGCTGATTTTGCTTGTGGAAAGACATTCTTGTATGATCCTTCTGAATTAGGGCATATATCACCTTACACATTCATCAGCACAGCACATAATGTGAAGGGCTACACGTCATAAAAAAGTAAGGAGGGACTTGAGGAGCTCGGCCTTTGAGAGTATGACACAACAGCATTAGCTGCCATCTGGCAGCTGCTCTAGCCCATACTCTCTCACAAATCCACTCATTATGCTTCATTTGCGCCTTTTATCTCGCACATATCCTTTAGCATGCAGTTGCAAGCAAAAACATTGGGAGAAATACAGCATAATGTGTACATAAAGCCCTGCTTTAACCAAGCGATACGATTGCAGCTGAATCAGAGGTAACGTGTCTGACTCAGCATTCAAGGGTACTGCAGGGTTCCATCCCTTTCAGCTTCCCACTTTAAATTGAAAAACTGAATGAGAGCTCGTACAAATATGGAGAAGTTATTTGAAACCGGTGTGTCACAAGCCGTATGAGCAATCGGTGTCTGGTCATATATCGACTGCCACCTTGTGTCTGGTAATTTTAGTTTCCTGGCAAACTTGCTGTGTCCTACCATTCGTTTGCAGTGTCCTTGCATACAGAGGAAACCCACAAGAGGCTCGTTATAGCCTCGAAAATTGATGACACTTAAGGTAAAGCCCAACAGTAAAAGCGAACCCACTTTTGAAGATAATGCTGGGTAATGGGGCTCGTAAACTTTGTATAGGGTGCCACAAACGAAATACATGGCAAAATTTGACTATGCAATTGAAGGCACACCACCAGCCGATCGCTTAGGAATTGTCTACCTATATATGCTAGGGTGCAAGCGTTTCAAACAAATCAAAGGAGGTTGACCGTGCACACAGCTATGCCATTGCAGTTTCGTTGTCCTCGCAGCTGGATATCGTATTTTTAGCTGAATCTGCAGTGTAGGATTCCGTAGGTGGTAGAGAAAATATCGGCGATGCCTGTGTTATAGTCACGTGATTGTAACACCGGCCGATAACGTGCGTAACACGAAGAGCTGCCAGGAAATATTGTTACGGAAAAGAAGAGACGCCGTATCGACGAGGCTGTGGAATAGATGTATTTTAAACCAGCGGTAATGCCGTGGCCAGTTCACCAGCAATCTAGCGGGGACCACCCTTTGTCTGCCTCGTCAGGCACACACGCGCGGCGCCCCCCTAGAATCTCAGTATGCATGCATGTAGCATAATCCGCGGCGGCAGAAGCACCGTCTCGACGTATCTAAATGTCAGTCACTAGGAGAGTGGTAGGGATTCAAGCGCGCAACATGTACAATATCGGTAGCCTGTTGGGCACATGAAGGCGACGGTGGGACAGGACCTATTTCGTATGTCACAGGAGTAACCATACGAAGTACTCAGTATGGACCTGTGTAGCGAGTAAGCAGTTTTTCTGACAAGCCAACTGGATGGGTCGGAGTCCAGAACAGGACTAAAGAACCAGGCGGAAAGTAAACGTCGCGGTGTCGTTGGTCATACAAACGTCGTTGCTTCTCTTGGGAGGTCAGAAGGCGAGTACGGGTGATTTCGCATGCGTGAGTGGCCCCAGTGATACCGTCCATGGCATATTCCCTGGTCGGTACTGCAGGGGACGGTATGACGATGTCTAGAGGGAATTTCGGTTATCAGCCAAACAGCAGTAAAAAATGAAATGTAACCGACAGTGTCATGGCGCGAAGAATTATAGGCAAATGTGACGTACGGCAACGCAAGATCCCAGTCCGTGTGGTTGGTAGAAACATACTTAGCGAGCATGTCTGCAAGAGTTCGATTTAGACGCTCCGTGAGTCCGTTGGTTTGCGGATGGTATGTCGTGGTCAGCTTGTGTCTCGTTTGACAGGACTTCAAGATGTCGGCTATGACCTTCGACAAGAAGTTGCGGCCACGGTCTGTAAGCACCTGCTGCGGGGCTCCGTGTTGCAAAATGACGTCCTTGAGGAGGAAGTCGGCGACGTCTGTGGCACAGCTTGTTGGAAGAGCTCGTGTGATGGCATACTGCGTGGCGAAGTCAGTGACCACAGCTATCCACTTGTTACCCAAGGAAGACAAGGGGAAAGGGCCCAATAGGTCCAAGCCAACGCGGAAGAATGGTTCTGACAGAATGTCAAGTGGGTAAAGGCGTCCGGCGGGAAGTATCGATGGCGCTTTGCGGCGCTGACGTTTCTCACAAGCCGCAACATTTCTTCTGACTGAGCGTACAAGCCCTGGCCAGAAGAAGCGTTGGCGTATTCGGTCGTAAGTGCGTGACACATCAAGGTGACCGGCTGTCGGAAGGTCATAAAGTTCATTTAGAACTTCCGAGCGAAGGTGTTTCGGAATGACAAGCAGCAGGGCCGGTTCATCCGGCTCAAAACTTTGGCGTTATAATACACCATCGTGGAGCACGAATGAGTGATGGGACTGATTGGAAGATGGTGATTCGAGGCGCTCAATGATGGCACGCAAGGACGCATCATGGCGCTGCTCGTCACCGATGGATGTCACTCGCGAAAGGGAAAAGACGCAAGGCTCAGTGTCGGTGTCAGGCATAGTGCTCGACTCAGCAACCAGGTAGCGGGACAGGCAGTCTGCGTCCTCATGTAGGCGTCTGGACTTGTACGTCACCGTGTAGGTATACTCTCGCAGTCACAGAGCCCAGCGCCCGAGCCAGCCATGCTACATGCATGCATACTGAGATTCTAGGGGGGCGACGCGCGTGTGTGCCTGACGAAAAAGACGAAGGGTGGTCCCCGCTCGATCGCTGGTGAACTGGTCACGCCATTACCGCTGGTTTCAAATACATCTAATCCACAGCCTCGTTGATACGGCGTGTCTTCTTTTCCGTAATATATTTGGTGGAGGTGGAACGTTCCCCGTATACACGACGAAGAATCGCAGTGGCCGCACCGTTCAGTCTCCGGCCATGGCTACCAATATCAGCAACCCATCAGCGTCTCCATCTGTAGCTTCCGCCACCACATACATGACGATGCCCCATCCCCGTGATCCCGGTACATTCTCCGCACAACCTGGGCTTGACGTTGACTACTGGCTAAGTATGTACGAGCGTGTTAGCCAGACACACCAATGGGTCCCTACAATGATGCTCGCCAACGTAATATATTAAAAAATTGAATTGCTGCAAAAACTTGAAGGAAAACAAGGAAGACGAGAAAGAGCGAAGTTTTTTTATCTTGTCTCTTTCCTGTCTCCCTTGTTTTCCTTCAAGTTTGTGCAGCAATTCAATTTTTCGAATATGAACTAACTATTCTGCAAAAAAGTAATGTTGTAATGTTTTACTTGGACGGTTCATGGACGTCGAACAAAACATCCCACGTGTTTTGTTCGACGCCCATGAGACCGAGCTCACCAGCTGGGATATCTTCAAGGAGCGACTACGCGACCTCTTTGGGGACCCGTCCGGTCGCCAAATGGAACCGCGAAAAGAACTTCACACTCGTGTGCAGTCCTCAACTGAGTCGTATGTTTCGTACATACAGGACTTGCTCCCGTTGTGCCGGAAAGTGGACGAGCAAATGATAGAGAGTGACAAGGTGGGCCACATTCTCAAGGTCATCGCGGACGACGCCTTCAACTTGCTCGTGTATACCAACGTCCCGACCGTAGATATGATTACTAAGAAATGCCGCCGCTTCGAAATGGCCAAAAGCCGCCGTGTTCTGCCTCAGTTTACGCGGCTACCAAACACGGCTGTTACATCAACCTGCACCAATCTCGGTTCCGCACCACCCATGCAGGACAGTGTGACACGAATAGTTCGACGGGAGCTTGAGGCGCAAAGTCCGGCACCATTTCCTCCACATCCGCTCGAACATGGCGCCGCACCAACACCTCCGGTGGTCTCCGTTAGTCCGGCCCTCGTGAGGCAGAAAATTGCAAAGCTCGGTACTCCTGTGACCTGCTCTGCCTCCCGACCCACCTCAAGAACAATGACAATAAATGCACCACGCCATAACTTACACTTTATTCTGCGATCCCGCATTCCGACGCACTGCAGACGACAGACCGATCTGCTTCCGCTGCCATCGAGTTGGCCATATCTCCCGATACTGCCGCAGCACTTGGACGCCCTCGAACTAGAGCCCATTTTCCTCTTCTCGCCCATATGAGGACTCCCATCGATATTCACCCAGTCGTGTGTACCCTTCTTCCGACGTCGGCAACAGCCGCTCCATCGCTCGTTCGCCGTCACCTCAACGCCGCCTTTCCCTATCGCCCCAACCACGCCGCTATCCTTCGCCGGTCAACTATGGATCCTCTCGGACGGAAAACTAGATCATGCAGCTCCGGGAGGTAGTGCTGCATCAATTGCGACTGATCAAAATCCTCCGTTGACGCTCCCCACTAATACGCACTTGATTGAGGTGTATGTGGACGGTATTTCTTTGACGGCGTTAGTTGATACCGGAGCTCAAGTGTCCATAATGAGTGCTTATCTGTGTCGCCTGCTCGAAAAAGTCCTCACGCCTGCAGCTACTAAAGCCCTCCGTGTCGCTGATGGTGGAACTGTGGCCATCACTGGATTGTGTATTACTCGCGTTAGTATTGCCGGCCGCCATGTCCCCGTTTTATTTACGGTGCTTGAAAATTGCCCTCACGACCTAATCTTTGGCATAGACTTCCTATCGACGCATTCTGCCCTCAACGATTGTGCCACCGGTACTCTCTGCCTAGAACTTCCTCTTCTACCGGATTCTCACCCTGAACTCCCGAACAGCTTGTGCACCACTGATTTCTTCTGGATACCACCTAAAGCTCTCACATTCGTTGAATTGGCAACACCCTCTCCCGTGCTTGACGGTGATTGCATCGTGACGCCGATTTCTGATGTTCTCCTGGCGCGTGACATTACTGTCCCACACTCCGTCGTAACCATGGCCTCTAACCGAACATATTTACCTGTTATCAATTTTGGTTTCCTAAAACAAGTGCTACCTAAAAATATCGGTAGCCACGCTAAGACCCTTACTTGATGACCACGTCACCTGTTTTGCGGCAGATGTATGTCCCGACCACCCACGTCACTCGCAGGATGCCACGTGCCTCGATGCAACATTACGTTTCATTATCGCCCCGGACCTCGAACCTGAGAAGTCAGCCGCGCTCTGCCGCCTTCTGGCTTCATACTGCGACATATTCGATATACACAGCCGTCCACTCGGCCATAATTCACTCGTCGAGCACCGCATTAACACAGGTGATTCGAATCCCATTCATCGGTGACCATACCGGGTGTCTGCCCCCGAGCGCAAAGTAATTCAACAAGAAGTCAGCAAGATGCTAGCCAAAAGAATTGTTGAACCCTCTTCGAGCCCTTGCGCGTCACCCCCCTAGAATCTCGTATGCATGCATGTAGCGATATCAATGATGTACCGCAATCTCTACAGGTGTCAAGGGCACTGATGCCCGCAGACTACACTGTTCTAGTATTTACCGTACATTAGCAGCGCCACAATATGGCGTAATGACCGATTTGTCAAACATTTCGGAATGGTATGGCAAGAATCAGCTTGTTGTTAACTGTACTAAACAAAATACGTAGTGTTTCACTCTCGAAAAAAAACTGAATTTTTAACCTAACAATAAACGTTCCTATTCAACAAGTTTCTCTTTTTAAATATTTAGGCGTCGGTTTTGATGAAAATTTACACCGGCACCAGCAAGTCGAGAGTGTGTGTGTAAAGGTAGCCCATGACTGCTATACTATAATGAAAGCTCGTTAATATTGCCTACAAGCCATGCTTCGTACATTATACTTTTCTCTGTATCACTCTCATATCAGCTGCTGCTTGGAATCAAGGGGTGTTTAGTACAAGAAGTATCTAAAAACTCTTGAACGAATTCAAAAAATGTACATTGAAAATCATTAGCCAAAGAGAACCAGTAGATAACATTTTCTAATCTCAACACATTCTTTCAGCTGCTATATTGCGCGACTACAAATGGCTTTTTTCATAAATAACATAATTAATGAAAATTCCTTTTTGCTTGGTAACATTTTCTCAATTCCTACATGCAATACGCGACATGCATATAATTACAACTGCGATCTGCCGGAATGTTACAATATTTATGGAGAAAGACTGATCAAATCTAATGGAACGAAAATACGGAACGCGATTCCCCTTGAGAATAAAACTGTACATAATTTCGGTCTAGAATGCAAGTCTTTTTTACTTTAGCCAGACAAGATATGTAAGCCTACGTGTATGTTTGATTTGAGAAAATGTATGGGTGTATGGCCTGTATTCATATATTTCATTTCTGTTGTTTTTTTCTTAAAGCTGAACAGTACTTTCTCTATACTACACATTGTATTGGACCAGTCACTATAGCCACTTAAGGCTATCGGTCCAAATATTATTTCTAACTGTTATTGTTTTCATAAAAAAATACAGTCCTTCGTACGACCAACCGACCATAATAGTAACGATGAAAAGTGCTGTCTTTGCCATAACGCGCACTGCGCTGATAACCCAAATTGCTCGGCCGAGGCACGTGAAATTCGAATTCTTTAAATTGTAGATACAAGACGATGTTCCTGAAAGAATCCCATAGCTAAAATTCAGGCCAGAACCCAAAGGTGCGCTGGTGCTGCAGCCCGCCATAGCATAGCAATGGAATCATCATTTCCCAGTGCATTGCGGACACGACCGAAAAGGCTGTGGATACGGCTACGTAAGGCTTTGCTATCAACCTCTGTAAGTTTCCATCTCATAATATAAATAACCATATGGCGCTAATATAGGAAGCGCAGAGAGGTATGAGCACAGCTTCTCAAAACGCCGAGTTTGCACACCCGTCAAGCGCAGAATATTCTGAGATGAGTCCTTTGAATGCACAGTCTGAAGGGTGCTCTCGAGAAGGCATCCAGAATTAAAGAGAAGACATAAAGGACATTATTCAGGAGACGGATGATATGGACACGAACCTCAAATGTCTAAAGCGTTTATATACGCGATCTAAAAGAAATCTGGTACACCAGAACATTCAAAAAACAAAAAAATACCAGAAGGACAAGCTTCGGAAAACGAATTTTCCAGAAGAACGTACATCAGATAAGACTGTTGCCGACTAAATTTACACGAAATCATAGGGTACTTTAAAACTCTACGTCGGAACGGCCCATCTATTCACTCAGCTATAACAGGTCCATTGTATTTGTCTTCTACATTCGCTCCAGATATTATTGCATTGCAAGAAACTTGGCTTTCCACACATCACTCTTTTCTCTTACCTAACTTTAACTCTTTTCAACTTGACCACCCATCCAACGGTGGAGGTCTAGCGTTTTCTATAAGCAGTAAAATTGGTTTAAAGATCAAAATCTCATATAAAAGTTTGTCTCCTGAATGCCAAGTTTTTACCTTGGAAATACACTGCCAAAATGCCTGCCTATGTCACTAATCAACGTCTACTTTCCTGTGGGCCTACAAGACACACAATCGTTAAATATGGCTGGTAACTGAGTGCAAAGAAAAAAATCCTAGTTGTGGATTTTAATTCTCCTTATGTATGCATGCTGGGGTTTCAGAATTGACCAATGTGGCAAACGATTGTAGGACTTGTCTATGGACAACAATTTATCATGCCTGAACGCTAAAATTTCCACATTTCTTTGAGGTCGATCACGCTCTGTCTTGGATATAAGTTCTGTAAGCTGGGCTATTGCTAGCACTTCACGGACAGCCCTGGGTTGCGCCACAAACAGTGACCACTTTCCTTTATTTTTTTTAGATCACTTGCTTCATCATTATGTCATCATGTTCCCATGCTCGAATCTTCATAAACTATTCCAAATTTAAAAATGACCTAAAAGCAGCTTCAGTTTCTGCCTCTGAAAACAGCGATGACACTAACTGTATAAATTTAAGTTCAGTACCTAAATGAGCTTACAAAAAGTGAATTTGCTGTGGAATTGGCCAACAAGGTACCCTATATTCCATGGTGGAATTCCGGCTGCACACGCCATCTCAGACGACGACATGCAGCTTGTAAAAAGCTTATTCATATTCCCTAAGAGCAGGTCAGTATAAATTTATTGCCGCGGCATTTAAACGCATGGTAGCCCAAAGCGAAAGAAAACTGTGACAAAAGACATTTCGCTTTCCTTTCGAACTCTAAAAATAAAAAGGCTTTACTTCGATATACGAGATCTCGCAAAATTATGCCATCTGCAGTAAATACTGATTATGATGGGCTATCATCGCAATAAACGACACATTATTTAGTGTCAATTGGCAGAGATCTGGAAATTAGCTTTTCTTCGACTGTGTCATTCAAATGGCAAAAGTCTGCCATAACAACCGGCTTCGAAAAAGTAACACTGTCTGAAGCATCCAACGTGATTATACATTTACCTTCGTCAGCTCCTTGTCCTGATGGAATCACGGTTCATATGATTAGAATTTTATTCAAGCTATCACTCGGTGACGTCTTCAATATTATAAACTACTCATTAAGCAACGCTTGAATACAGTATCACTGTAAAATAGCGACGATACATTAAAATGTTTAAAAAAACACGCATTAAGTTTTGCCATAGCAAATATCCGACCAATATCACAAACATCTAACATGGTTAAACTCATAGAGAGGGTCCTAAATGGCCGAAGAAATATTTGAATGGCAAATGAGTTGATGTTAAAAGCAAACCAAACTGGTTTTCGTAGTGACGGCTAAATATGGTGTGCCCATGTTGATTTGGAATGTTGATATACAGCTTGCTTGGAAAAGGAGACATCACGCTGCGTTAGTAACCCTGGACATAGCGTAAGCTTATGACAGCGTCGAGCACTCAATTTTACTGAACACTCTGCAGAGCTTAACCCTTTCAATCCCTTTGGGTACAAATGTACACGCCAACTTCAATGGCACGTCACGCACCGCGTGTTTGATCAAATGACCTAAAACTAACTGTGCACACTAGTGGCATCCCCCTGAGTGGACAACTGGCCATCATCTAACTTCAGTATGCTGCGCGTTGCTGCAGAGGATCCCTTTGCTGGATACATTACCATGTTCGACGGTTGTTTGACGTGACACGTTCTAGGACCAACGTGGAAAGAACTTTTTTTTGCTCGAAACAAACACAACCAAAAAACAAACTACGCATGCATTTCGGACCTGTTATTGGATTCTTATCAAAGTAGTGAAGCTGACTGGTGACATAATTATTACATAATTAGTTAGATGCTCATAACTTTCGAATAACGCGATCGATGCTCTACCACTGAGCTACCACAGCGGCCTATTGATGCTCATAACTTTAAGTACTAAAACTTCCACAAAAACAACGCCCCAACACATCACAAACTCCCACAAAAGAACACACCATCCTTGTCCAGTCACAAGGCTGATGCACAAACGTAGCCGAAGTCGGGCCTTTGCTCGCAAGCTGAAGGAGGAGACAAGCATGTGGAATAACAAGTTTATAGCAAGCGAAGCAGTATAGCCTGTTCAGAGCCAGCTAGCTCGGCTGAGTTGAGTTGGCAAGGGTGACTGCTCCAAACAAGAGGCCGTTCATCTATTGTCTCTTTTCTCCTGCTCGGCAGTAGTACCGAGGTTCACATCGTTGTCCCATTTCAGTGAAGTCCTCCTGCGTAGACGGAGAATTGACAGCTCGTCGTGAAGGTGGCCCAGCACAGCATCATGCATGCTCTCGAAGACAGTCTAGTTCCCTTGGGACCGATGCTTCGGATGGTCCACCTGAGTAGGCGGGATGCTGACACGTGCCTGCATGCATGGCTAAGCCAAAGAATAAAGTGTTTCCACGGGACCGCAGTTTAAAAGTGTTAGCGGGGATTAATCACGAAATTTCTCGAGACTGACCAGTCTCCCATAGAACAAAGCGTTGCCCCAGGACAGGACCTGGGGCACCACTCATAAATAGGCGCTCCGCTAGCAGGATTTGGTTATGCACCAGTCGCTACACAACTAAATTTTTTATGAGGAGTAGCTATGCTGTACGCTACCTCCCATGTGAGGCGCCGTCCCTTCTATTTTCGTGAAATTACTTGAAGAACCCGTCAGAAGGCGCTGGTTCGCGCGCCATAAACTCGGTGGCGCCCGGTAGCGCGTGCATTCATTCAGTCACAATTAATGGGAACGCATCGGTATCAGCAGTAAACAGCACTCTGACTCGTCCGCAGATGCTGCTCGGCACGCTCGAGCCACTGTAGCGAAATGGCCGCGGCGCCAAGTCAACCCTGAACCTCGTGCAAGAGAAGCTGAAGCTCGGCAGAAATACCGCCATGCCGCTTCTGAAGAGACCGCGGCTCTTCAGATCAGAAGCGGCCTTCCGTTTGTTGCACTAAGTGGAACGAATTTAAGGGAACGCCACGTCACACCTATAGCTGATTCGCATGCCCATCAAAGTGCCCTTTACGGGCAGATGTCTTCTTTAAACACTCCTTGGGTAACTGCCACAAGCACACTTACAGGGTACCTACTACGCAATAAATAATTTTTTTAATAATATTGCGCGAATGTGGACCCCACGATACGGCAATGTTTAATATCAGCGTAATCAGCGGTACTACTATCGGCTTGATATCGGTTTGCAGCACACGTTATCAGCTACATAACGCTGATAGCGCGTAGGAATCTCTTAGTAAACAGCGTAGCAAAGGGCGATGACACTTCTGGGGGTGCTATCACCCCATGTAAAGTCGTTCGTGCCTCGTGGCGCACACTTGTCTCGCGAATAAGCCAAATTTGGGGTTAAAGAAACAGGGCAAGCCCTATACCTACCACGTATTTTAGGCTAGGTTTGTGCAGCTTTTCCTATAACCATAAGAATTACAGTTTTAATTTACTATCATTGTGATTATAAGCCATTCCTCTCCTTACGGAAGCAGATTAGCACTGATAATTGTAATGCTCATGTGTTGTAAATGTTTTGCTTCAGGTTTGCTAATGTTTTGGTAATTAAAAATTGGTAATACGTATAACATTTCACATTCAAGAACTGCATTTTCTCACCCAACGGTACTTCTGCTTCAGCATATTCCCTATTATGTTTTCTAAATACTGGCCGAAATCTAGGTTTCTAGATATTGTGGTTGCTGAGAAACAAGAACAAAAGTACAAAAATTTATATTTTAAATAATTGCATTTAAAGTTGAAAATGTGCACTATTACAAAAGTACAACAAGATAGCAGCAAATTGATGGACCCGCTTAATAGACACCAGCCAGATACTCATCACCCCTATCTTTTTTTTTTGTTTGTTTCAATTCGTGTTGAAACGTCTTGCCTGGCGAGCCTCCACTGTCACCTGCTGAGCTCTGTCAGCAAAGTAGTGTCGGCGCAGGTCAATTCTGAGCAGGTCCTGCACTGTGAAGTGCCCTGACGAAATTTCGAAGGAGTTGGGCATGTTATCCAAGGCTATATTGTCATCATTCAAAGTGAGCGAAACAATTTAGTGCATATTTTCAGTGTTTGGTGCCGTAGACAAACGTTTTTGCACCGCGCTCCCCCACGGTAATTCAAAGACTCGTTAGAGGGTTTTGAGATTTTCTAAAGAGGCATTTAGCAAGAAATTGTGGATGAGCTAGCTTCGGATAATTTGACCTAATATCCTCAACAAGAGATGCTTGAAGGCGTTCTTTACGAACCAATGGTTCGTCATTCAACTGGACTTGATTGAATTTACACGAAGCGTCGGAGTTTTTTGAGCAAATTTAGGCCATGGGATGTATCGATATCCTTCGATGCTGTGTGAAATTAGGTGGCCCAGACAGCTCTAACGTGTCTCCTAAGCTGGCTATATTTCTTTCATTGGTGAAACGATAATAGTTTTGGTGATTGCCTAAGATGACAGCACTAAGACATCCCCGACCAAATATTGATTTCCAGACAGAACGCTTGACGCCACTGCTTTTTCTTTCGTTTTCGCACTTCGGGGCACATTCTTTTCTGAATGTGCCCAATGAACTCCAGCGTGCAAACTGTAACCCCTCCATGTGGCTGTGATGCTCTAACTGCAAAGACTCTCTTGCAACGCAACAATGGGAGCATGACCGACCACCACACAGGTTTTGAAACATGTCACTTTCAGACAAAAAAAATATCGCACTGAGACAAACAAATAACTTATTCTCGTTCAATCTTCCGTCAGTCTCTCACAAGAAAACAGGGAATAATGCTTTAGATTATTTAAAATCCTCGCATTACCAGTCCTCTCCACATGATCACAGACATAAAGTACCCCCATACACCCTCAGAACTGGTCTTTTTAAACATTCGTTTTTTTTCACGAGCAATTACCGAGTGTAAAAAGCCCCGGCCGATTCGGCAAGCCGCAAGACTGCGGATTCTGTTTATGAATATATATGGTTGCCACCAAATTAATGCCTAAAAAGGCGCTGCCGATAATATTCCAAATACTATCTGAAAAAATTCGAAAAAGAAAAACTGGTCTCTTATACTCTAACATTACGTGAATCGTTGTTGATATTACTAAATAACTCAGTTATGACGTGAGCGTTCATAACACTGTGGCCAATGACTTGAGAGAAAAATAGAGGCGACCAAAGCTATGGGAATGAGCAATTTGCCATCGCACGTTTCACGCCCAACCAGTGCAAGATTAGTGATATTCCGAAAGCTGACACAACAAGGGTATTATTTCACGCAGGACAGTTACACATACACGGACTGACGTAATAATTTGTCATGTTTCTAGTCCCGTTTGCGTTATCTCCGGCTTGTTCCGCTTTGTTTCTTTATATGCCAAACCTGCATGCCACTGTTTTGCTGACTATGTGCTAATAAAATATGATACCTACCCGTCGATCCAAACTGCACGCGATACCGTTATTGTATCCTTGAATATTTATGAAATCTGATCAGTGCACCTAGCTATCACATAAAAGGTACGAAAAAGGGGTCCATGTTTCACACGCACCTTCAGTTCACAGCTGAAATATACTGCGCTGATCGTCTGGGCCTATCTATCTACAGTTGAATTTCGAGAGGTACGTACAACTGTCTGTGACCATCAATTTTCCTTTATTCTATCCTACGTAGCAAACATAAACAAATAACCGTACAAAATAGTGAACCTGTTTTGAGGAAATAAGACTGAGAGCACTGCAATGTTTATTTTCACTTACGTCTGTCTAAGCACTGCTTTTGAACATATCGAAACTGTCGTTAATTGATTGATGTGTAGGATTTTGCGTCCCAAAACCACCATTAGATTATGAGAGACGCCGTAGTGGAGGGCACCAGAAATTTCGACCCCCTGGGGTTCTTTAACGTGCACCCAAACTTGAGCACAAGGGCCTGCAGCATTTTTGCTGCAGCCGGGATTCGATCCCGCGATCTGCGGCTCAGCAGCCGAGTACCTTAGCCACTAGACCACCACGGCGGAGCCATCAAAACTATCATCCTTTAGGCTATCAAAACTATCATCTTTTACGACACATCTCAGAGTAATACAAGTGATCTTTTGATTCGCAAATGAGCTATATGTTCTTGCGTGGATACGCGTTGTACTTCTCTAAATGGCTGACATTTATTTGAGGAAATACAAAACGCTACACCAATCCAGCCAACACTGCATTAAAATTATAACTATTTTTTTCGAACACAAAATGGCGCCAGGCGAAATCATGCAGTATGAACACCTACATCAAACCGAGTTCTTCAAGCATTACCTCTTCGTAAAGCTTGGATAACGTTGCACTATAGCGCAACTTTTAGCTTTTGTGGCAGTAGCAATTATACGAACACCCTCGACAAGTTCTTGTATTCGCCATCATGTTCCATCCAAAGTTCAATTCAAAACATCAGGGGACCCTAAAGCTTCACTTTTAGGAGTTGAAAGCGATAGTGATATCGTGTTTCTAGTGCATACTTCGAACACTTTGTGCATGAAACCTTTTCGAACTTGCTATATGCACCCACTACGTAGTCTTAAGAGAATAGGCGCAGTAGCGTGTGTGCCTGTTGTAGTAGGTCACCGGCTTTAAACCACAAAGTCATTATGATAGTAACATGTTCTGACGCCCACTGGCTTTGGGCGCTCGTATCGCGCATTGATACTGCAATATTTCATGTTGCATTGTGAAGCACGTATACAGGACGCGTGTGTTTATAAAGCATGAAACCTACTTTCACTGCATTTCCGGGGAGATGAAGTTCTTTCCACTGTTTTCGCAAGCATAGACTTGACGTTGGTCTTGGTTCGATCATATGTAAAGGTATTAGATTGGCATACAAAAGTTCAACCACAAATTTAATTGTAAATGGAGAACTCTCACAGCGCATACAAGTACTTTCCTCCGTGCGCCAGTGGTGCCTTTAGGTCCATTGCTCTTCGCTCTATTTTTAAAACCATTGTGTCAGTAAGTGATTCACCATGCAGGGATTAATGGGTTCAGGTTGCAGTCATGTGAAGTGCGTGTTTTGGCATACGCCGACGATATTGCCTTTTTTGCAGTTGATAGAGAGAGCGTCACTTCGTTATCAAAAATCACTCAAAGGTTTTGCGACACGAGTGGAAGTTTAATGAACAAAGAGAAAGGCATTGGTTTATGGCATGGTAATTGGGACCTTACACCCAGTCCCTTTGGAAATATTCAGTGGCTCACGACGCCTAGTCGTTACCTAGGGGGACCATTGGACAGGTATCAAGACAGTGAAGCATTTTGGCTTGGAAAGGCTGAAGAACTGCGCGCAACCGCCGAAGGATGGGGTGGTCGTGGCTTATCAATTTTCTCTCGGTCAGCTGTATGCAACGTGTTTCTGGCTGCTAAAATTATGTACCTTTTGCAAGTACTTAGTTGTACGCGTAAAAGCATTCACAAAGTCCACAGGATATTCGCCACGTTCATCTGGAACTTTACGTGGGAGAGAACATCTAGAACGAACTTGTTTCGGCGAGTTAAGCAAGGAGGGTTGTCTCTGTGCCATCTGTTTCTTAACCAAGTAATATCACGTTTCCTGCTCATTAGAGATCAGAGAGACTCTTTTTACGTTCTTTATTTCAAACAACGCTGTTAGACCACATGCCTGACCTCTTTGTATCTTCAGACAGGCGAGAACGACACACCTCGTCACCGTTCTTGCGCGAAGTTGTGTTCTCATATCGCTTTTTAAGGGCGAGGTTTTCGATAGATTACCTAACTAATGTGAAAAGAAAGCGCCTTATGAAAGACCTAATACAGAATGTTTTTCCTGTGCCCCTGTACCGCTCAAGGTATGAAAAAGCATATGGTGATGACGTACTAAAGCGAGTGAAAAACATGTGTATACCACCCAATGTGAAAAACCTTCTTTTTTAAACTTCATACGGGAACCTTGCCAGCAAAACGTGGCTTGAAGAGAGAGGGGTGTATGTACCATAGGGAAGCAGCTGTCTCCTGTGTAACAAACCTACTGTCACCAACTGGCCCAGCTTTCAGCCCTTCTACAGAAAAAGGTATGTCGTTAGGAAGTTTTCAATTGCAACTGTTATTTAAAATGAACAAAATAATGGTTCTGCACGCTCTGTGACGCACTTTCTGCTCCTCTTTCTTTAACACGGATAAACACCCTTTAAGCCACAGTGAGGAATTACTGTACACACTCATCACCCCTTGCAGAGCCTCCTCAGGTCTTCGTCCGATTTCCTGCACCGTGCCACCAACGGCCGTGTCTACTTTAAGCACGTGATGATCAACTTCCCGAACACGTGGCGCAAGAGAAGCAGCGCCTGCAGCGTGTCTTCCAGCTGGTTCGACAAGAGCGACGTACGAGTCAACCTCTCCGGTTCAACCGCGGAAGAACGGCCTTTCACGAAACAGTCGAGACTCTGCGGGAAGCGCGGAGACTACATTAAGCTGACGCCAACGTTCTTAGCCGAACTAAAAGCGTCTACAGCGAAGACGTTCCGAAACCCAGGTAAACTCATTGCGCAAACTCATCGAGTCTTCAAAGGAAGCCCCTTACGCAAAAGAGACTGTGCGAAAACCGAAGCTTTCCATGAATCAGTCGTGTACTCTTTCTTATACCAGCGTTTCGTGGAGTTACGCGAGGTCGGATCCAAAAGAGTTCGGATCCAGAATAACTGTCAGCCTCGCTTCCCATAGCATAAACTTTTGTTGGCATTGCATTTCTTGCTTCAACCTAAAGATGAATACGTGTTTTTTTTATTTGCCTTTTTGTATAACTCTCTCTCTCCTTGTCGCCGAGTGTCCTTGCGATTTGTGCTTGACGCGGTACTGCCAGAAGATTAAAGGGATATCAAGACTGTTTATTGGTCTAGTTAGTACTTGCTCAATGACATATCTTAGAAGGGATACTGGAGGCAAAAAATTAATGTGAGCTTGAAAAGTCAATGTTCGAGAACGACTAAACGGCGAACAGCGCTTCAGTCATCGAACAATTAAGGTAAATGAGACAATTTGCGCAACGAGAAGGGACATTTTCAGACACAAGCCCTATGTACTTTACGTTAGATGGGCCTGAGTACAATTATCAAAAGTACTCGAATCGTATTTGCAAGATGTTTCAGAGCGCGTACAAATGAAAAAGAACAGGGTAGACAGAAAGAGCGCTCTTTCTGTCTACCCTGTCCTTTTTTCTTTGTGCGTGCGCTGAAACATCTTGCAAATATGACTAAGCACCAACTAGCCCAAGCTTCCACTATTGTGAGTTACTCGAATCACCCATGACAGGAAAGAACATTTCAGTGTATTACAATACGCAACGATATACAAATCGTGTACTTGAGCCTGTTTCGCACAAGAAACAGCTCCTTGACGATACCCTTGGAAACATCGCAGTTTCCGTTTTTCACCGGGCTTGTGCTCCGCTAGAACTCCTTGCTCATTGCGCCAACACACGGAGCAACGGGCAGTAAATCGAGTAAAAAAATTGGCATAACTACGTCACAAGGCCGTTATAACACGCGGGTAGTTTGAATTGCGCTAACCGTGCACGGAAAACTAAAAGCATGATTTTTCTTTTAAACTCCGGATTTTCTGAGCCTGAAAAAAACTATACGAGCTTCATGCAACGCTGTGTCAGCAATCAACGCAGAAAAAATTTCTTCCCTTTAGCGTCCCTTTGTGGGCTTTAGCGAGCTGCATGATCCAGAAAAGACCGCACCTAAAGGCTTCGGCCTGATGCTCGGAAGGATGGCTTGCTCCTCACCTTATTGTGCACACTTGCAGCATACGTGTTCGTGCATGAGTGGGCCCATTACCGGTACGGAGTCTTTGACGAACATGGCTGGCGGGATGACAAAAAGTACTCACGCACCTACTGCCAAGACGGAAAGGTGAGCCCGTGATCCAGAGCGCCATATTGCTAAGCGACAGACGTGTGCCAAGGCCTGTTTGAACACTACTCCTGCAAACGTACGCATTGTTTTTTTTACTGTGTTGAATTGCATTGCATTTTATCGTGTTTTTTGTTTATTTGCAGATACTGCAGGCCCTTCTCAGGCCCATGCAGGAGTTAAAACAGAGAAATACATTGACAAAAGTTCGACATACAACTTCGCAATACATCAGTGCCGCTTGACGTAATATTAAAACGTACAACACACATGAGGGGAGGCGTAAATATGCTTACACAATCGCGTGTAAGCAAGCGATACGGTATGCATACGGTAAAATAACACAATGATAATGTCTTCCAATTTCGAAACGACACTTTAACCAAGGCTTATAATACAAATATGCTGAGAAAACACCTCTAATGACACAGAGTTGACCGTCTCTTTAGGTAACATATTCCAATAAGAAATTCTCGAGAAAACAAAGAAAACTTATGCAAATTAATGTGACTAATCGGCTGCCAAATAGTCTTACCGTGATTACTTTTCGATGATCGTTTGAAAGGCTCTCGGATGTACTGTTTTCGCGACACATTAAAGAGACCGTAGTAATGCTGATAGACGAATTTTAGTCTAGATATGATCCCACGCTACTCGAGTGTTTGAAGGTTTGCCCTATTACGTAAAGTGGTTACACTCGAGTGACGCGAATAAACAGAATAAATGAAGTGCAAAGCTAAATTTTGTACTCTTTCAATTTTACTTATTAAGTATTACAATACGCAATGACGCAGAAGACGCAAATACACAAAAGTGTTCTAACTGCCCATCAACCCTTTTGTTTATTTTTAAATATTTTAAGTTAAAGCGCACAAATAGAAGTACGGGACTCTCACAAGCGCAACAGCATGGTATTTTTGTCCTTGGTAAATTTAAATTTCTGTCTGAATCTTCAAAATACAGCTTTTGTCAGTGCCTGTTTAAACGTATTTGTCACACGTAGGATCATTTCTAGTAAGTTAGGGATTCATGTTATTTACTCTTGCCTTTGATTGCTGTTTATACTAGTCTTCACTTGAACAGTGTAACAGTATGCTTATATATTTACCTTTAAAAAGCTACAGAAGTTCAAAGGAACATGGGCGGTTGAAGAGCCAAAAGTTTGTGTTCACAGTTTTCTCACCTTTTGGCGGTTATCTTATTTACCCATGTTTTAACGTAGGGTACGCATACATGTACTTCAGCGTACTTGTGCCTAGCGAACCAAGTGCTGCAATAATGTAATTTTCACAAAAGAAGGCTTTTTTTGTACTGTGAATGTGTGCACTAGTTTCGTTGCCTGATGGTGGCACCCTGGCGTCGTCAAGTCGTAAGCATAGAGTTTTTTGCCAGGTTAAACTTCAAAATTGTACTTTGTGCACGTTGTAAATAAAACTGAACTTTGACGAAGTGTTCAGCTCGTGAACGTAAGCTTTCTAAAAAATGACGATTGAATTGGATTGGATAAACTTTTATTTGGTCCTCCAAAACACAGATCACTGTGTTGCGGGCAGCTCCCACGTGGGGACTGAGATGCCAAGCTCCTCAGCCGCCTCGCGGGCTTGGTGAACAGCCCAGAGCTGATCTGCCAAGGACGAGCTGCGGATTGCCGCCTCCCATCTGGCAGAGGTGATGTGCGATAAATGAGCGAATTTGGTGCACTGCCAGAGCATGTGTTCTAATGAAGCTACTTGCCCACAATGCGGACAAAGATTACTTGGGTATAGGTCAGGGTACATGATGTGTAACATTTTCAAAGTAGGGTACATCCGCGTTTGCAAAAGCCTTAATGTAAGTGCTTGGGGCCGGGTTAGATTTTTGTGAGGTGGAGGAAAAATCCTTCTAGACAGGTAGAAATGTTTAGTGAGCTCGTTATATGTTGTAAGAATTTCCCGGCTATCCCCTTCACTGGTAGAACGCATCCCCGGGGAGGCGCGGTTGGAGAGTTCTCGCGCCGCCTCGTGTGCTGCTTTGTTGAGATTGGGAGGGGAATCGTTGATTTGTCCGAGGTGAGCTGGGAGCCAACTCAGAAGATGATGTGTTATGTTCTTGCCTTGCAGTATTTTCAGCGATTGTTCACAGACCGTCCCCTTGGCGAACGCCTGTAGTGCTGCCATGGAATCACTGTAGACCATTTCAATGTTATCCATCTTGAGTGCTAAGGCGATGGCCACTTGTTCCGCAATGATTGGGTCTTTCGTCCTGACCATCGCTGAGTTGACGACATGGCCAGCCCCATCGACTACCACTGCCACAAACGCTTTCCCATTGGCGTAGGAAGCCGCGTCAACAAATACGACCCCTCGCTCCTCGTTTGAGACTTGACGAAGTATAGTCCTGGCCCTCGCTACTCTTCTTCCGACGTTGTGTTCTGGATGCATGTTTCTCGGTATAGGAGATACCGTGATAGTCTCCCTGATGTTGTCAGGGATATCATTGTAATTGCGTCTGATTGCTATTGGGTGTTGACCCAGCTCCTGCAGGATCATTCTCCCCGACCTTGTAGTAGATAACCTTGCAAACTGTGCTCTCTCTTGGGCTTCTGCTATTTCTTCGAGCGTGTTGTGTATGCCAAGCTCAAGCAGACGCTCGGTGCTGGTATGTATGGGTAGGCCCAGGACCTTCTTGATAACTTTCCTGAGGAGCACATTCAGTGTCTCGGACTCTGCTCTTGACCAGTTGTGCATTGCTGCCTCGTATGTGAAGTGACTTAGAACAAACGCATGCATCAACCTGATGAGGTTGTCTTCCTTGATCCCATTTCTTTTGTTGGCCACTCTGCGTATGAGGTGCACCGCACTGTCTGTTTTCCGAGTTAACTTGGCTATAGATTTGCTGTTGGCGCCGGTAGACTCTATCAGCATTCCCAGGACTTTGATGGAGTCGACCCTCTGGATGGTATCCCCTTGATTTGAACGGAGATGGATGTCTATCTGGTTTAACGGCTTCCATCCCCTGGGCTTCGGTCCCCGGCGTGCAGTCTGATAAAGCAAAAGTTCCGACTTACTCGAGGAGCACTTGAGCCCGGAAGGGCGAAGGTAGTTTTCTACGGTGTCAATCGCCTCTTGCAGAGCGCTCTCAATCTGCCACTCGCTTCCACCTGTGCACCAGATGGTAATGTCATCTGCGTAGATGCTGTGCTTCAATCCTTCAATGCTCGATAATTTCTTTGACAGTCCAATCATGGCAATGTTGAACAGCATTGGTGAAATCACTGCCCCTTGTGGCGTGCCCCTTGCTTCTAGTTCGATTGCTGCGGTCTCGATATCTGCAATCTTCATCACGGCTTTCCGATCTGTAAGAAAGGACCATACGTAGTCATAGAAGGCTTTCCCTAGACCAAGCTTGGAAATTGCTTCGAGTATGAAAGAGTGGTGGATGTTGTCAAACGCTTTTTCTAGATCTAGGCACAGAATGGCTCTCACGTCTCTGGTTTCATTGTCAATGACCTGGTGTTTGATAAGCTTCAATGCATCTTGTGTGAATAGCCCTGCCCTGAATCCAACCATATTGTGTGTATATATGTTGTTATCTTCCAAGTACTTGTTTATCCTGTGCAGTATGGCATGTTCTGCGACCTTGCCGATACATGATGTCAAGGATATTGGCCTCATGTTGTCCAAGTTAGGGGGCTTTCCTGGCTTAGGAATAAGGGTCGTGCTGGCCAGCTTCCACTGCTCTGGCACCCTACCTTCTTTCCATGCTGAATTGATCATATCCCTCAGCGTTTGAATTGAATCGTCATCAAGGTTACGCAGGGCCTTGTTTGATATACCGTCCGGGCCAGGGGCCGACCTGCCGTTGAGATCATGCAAGGCTCTTCTGATCTCCTCGATGTTAAAGTCGCCCTCAAGACCTGGATTTGGCGTGCCCTGGTACTGTCTACTTGGTGGTGCCAATCCTCTTTTGATTGGGAGGTACTTATGCACGAGCTGCTGGACAACTCGCTGTTATGTAGTGCGCCCTATCTCTTTATGCAAAATTCGAGCGATAACATGCTTTTGATTTGTTTTGGTGGTGTTTTCGTTGAGGAGATGCTTTAACATATTTCATGTCTTGCCATTGCGCATCTGACCATCGACGGAGTTGCAGATTTCGTCCCATTGCTGCCTCGATAGTGCGCGACAATGTTCCTCGGCATATCTGTTTACCTCAGCTATCTTCTTCCTCAGTCTTCGGTTCAGTAGTGCTTGCTTTGCCTCAAGAAGATGAGCAAGCCGGCTATCCATTCTTTCAACCGGAAGATCTGTGGTAATGGTGGAGGAGACGGATTCGATGTCATCTTTAATCTGTTTGACCCACTGCTCCAAGCCTTGTCTGTGGCCATCTTGTTCCCTTTCCATCCTTATCTTCCTGAACTTATCCCAGTCTGTGAAGTGGAATTCTCTCTGCTTTTTACGCTCCACGGAGAAGGTAGTGGCAAGAATGCAGTGGTCACTCCCTAGGTCTACAGCAAGGTTCATCCACTGGGCCTTCTTGATGTTCCTTACAAGTGTAAGGTCCGGGGTGGAATCCCTGCTGCAAGATGTACCAAGCCTTGTTGGTAGGCTGGGGTCTGTGATTAGGGTGAGATCAAGTTCACTGGCACTTTGCCAAAGTCGATTTCCTTTCCCAGTGTTGTACTTGTAACCCCATGTATGATGAGGGGCTTTGAAATCAGCTGCTAAGACGAGTGGACATTCCCCGGCGATATTAACAGCTTTCTTTAGAACCGTCTTGAACCCTTGCTTTTGTTTCTTTGGACTGCTGTATATATTAAGAATGAAAATACTCTGACGGTTACTGGTACCCGGCACAATCTCTACCAAGACGTGTTCCAATCGGCCTACTTCTATCTTGAGGTCATGGGTTACGTGCGTTAGTTTGTTGCATACGAAGGTGCAGACTCCCCTCCCTTCAGTATCACCTATTACTGGCCGGAATCCAGGCAACGTTACTTGCGGTGAAAGGGTCTCTTGTAATAATATAATATGAGGCTTTTCTTGGCTGCTCCTGATATACTGCTGCAGGGTTGCCTTCTTTTTAAGGTAACCTCTACAGTTCCATTGCCAGATACGAAATGCTTCACGTAGCGCTCCCATCATGGTTATCACATGGGCGGCCAGAGCCTGATGCTGCACCTGTCGACAGGTTTGGTACCACTAGTATTGGTGGCCGAAGGGGTGAGCTTGGTGCATGAGGAGGCCTTGCTGTGTTGTGCAAATATGCTTCGACCTTTGTAATGCGCAAAGTCATAAGCTCTTCCAGTGCCGCCACGCTTGATTGTAGCCTACCCATCTGCTCGCTAAGATTGGCTACTACTTTGCTGAGCGTGTCAAACACCTCTTTCATATCTGACATGGTCGTTTGTTTGGCTTCCACGTGTTCTGCCATGACTGCCCTCTTTTTCGCGTTTCTCGAGTCCCCCACGTTTTCAGCCACAGGGACATCAACTGGCTGAGGCATTGGCTGTGAAGATTGCGCGCTGGTTAGCATAGTGAGAAGAATTTTTATTTCCTTTAACTCAGCTGATAGCCTCTCATTCGATTTTGTAAGTCTCGCGTTTTCTTGCTCTAGCTGTGCAATTCTATCATGCTCTGGCAGCTTACCTGTCATCATCTCTGCCCCGCCGTTGCGCATTCGCTCAGCCCAGCTGCCTTTCGAAGTAACTGCAGGCGTCCTCCCCGGGTGTGAAGCCGTGATCTCGAACTGAACGCCAGGTAGCTGGCCATTCGGGTGCCGCTCAGGCTGATCCCGACCCTGATGGTGACCTTGAGAGCTCGAGCGCCCCCGTGATTGGGAGCGGGCCTTGGGTCTAGAACCTCTTCTGGAACGCGACCTCCCCCTGGAGTGGGGCCGTCTTTCCTGTTCTTGTGTAGTCTGGATGCTCTGGACACCGTAGGCTGGAATAAGCTGCTTGTCATTGATGTCTGGACTCGATGTGATTGATGCGTCCCGGGCTTCTGCGGCTGCTCGCGATCTTTCCCAACGTCTGCGTCTGACGACGTATGGCACTAAGAACCTGTTCTTGCACTCCTTGTCTGCCGTGGGATGGTGACCGTCGCACAGCCTGCATCTTGGATTGCACTGGTGCAGGCTATCTGGGTTCTTGATTTCGCAGCCTCTGCAGATTGTTTCAGCTGGGTTCGGACAGACGTCAGACCGATGTCCAAGCTTTCCGCAGACGTAACAAATATCGATGTTCTTGCGGTAAAGGCAGCACTGCAAAAGTGAAGGTCCATATCTCACGAATCTGGGCACCTTGTGTCCTTCGAACGCTATGATGATTGTCTCGGTGTCCTTGATTCTCTTGGCCTGAAGCGCGAGCGGGTTGTTCGTGTTCACAATCTTTCGGCTCAAAATGTCCTGAGTATCACATACGGGGATCCCGCGAATCACTCCTTTACAAGTGTCGTGGGGTGCCGCGGCGTACGCGCTAACTTCGAAAACTTTGCCTCCAATGTCAATTTGCTTGACCTTGAGGTATCTTGAAGCTCTGTCTTGGTCCAGAGTGCTTGCCACCATAATGTTCTGCTGCAAGTTGGAACAGATGATGTCCTGCATGGCCTCTTCCTCTTTGACGCCGGCTACCTGTACTATCGCGTCTGCCATGGGTCCAGTGCCAATTCTCGAGATATTTAATCCTCCACGTGGTCGAAGCACAATTTTGCTGAAGTCCTTAGGTAGTGGTGGCATGCGTCCAGCTCGCACGATTGTATGCTTGGTGTCATACCTACTACGACTGGCTCGAGCGTCTCCCGCAACGCCGGCCTCGGTCGAATCCTTGGCAGCAGGAACGCTAACCGCGGCTTGCTTATTCCTTGAGCGTCTCGTTTCGGCTTCCTTCCAACCCATTTCTTCCGTGCAATCCTCTGGAGAGATGTCCTCTCCATCTACTTGATATTCCATTCTCAGTTGCAGGTACTGGAACGCGCAGAGCGTTGAGTCGCGTTGGCGCCGGGCCGGCGCATCGGCGACAATCGCCTCCTTGGTTAGGCCTAAATCCCCCGGTGGCGTTGCCGTGTAAAAATGTCCCGAAAAACGGTTTAAAAGTCAACTCACCGGCACAAAGGTGGTATCTGCTGATTTCTTAAGAACCTAGGCACACGATGAGAGTAAAAACTCGGCGACCAATTCGTGAATACCACAGGAAAGCATTCCTGAAAGCAGGAGCCGATCTTCGCGCGTCCGCACTGGTCGGCACCTAGAGCGTCCACCAAAAATGACGATGCAACAGTGGATTCATTAAGCTTTTTTTGTTATTCTCTTTGTGGTCTCTCAGGTCAAACTGAACGCGTGCTCGACAAAGTTTCGCTGCATCCCGAAACTGGCCTCTGGAGAGATATGCACGAAGCTCAATAATACCTCGTGCAGACTTTCTAAGGACTGCGTTATTCACGTCTACACATTGGTGAAGGATTCGGTGGAATCGTCTATCTTGTTCATGCCGTGTGTCGCAAACGTGAGTACGCCACGTTTTTCGGCGCACGCTCGTTGACTCTTCTACGAACAAAGAACGCTCCACAAACAGCAATAACTGCGCACGCGCAAAAGCTCATGATGGCGGTCATGTTTAATTTCGTAAAGTACACCGCATTTCGTTGCGGAGACGATTGATATAGAAGCGCCCGTCCCAACTGGCATAGTGTCACTTCTGTAGAGGTCTCAGCAGGAAAAAAATATTGTGTGTACGCTTAGTGGTTGGCATCGTTGCGAGTGGCACACTTCGGCATAGATTCATATTAATGTCTGGGGTTTTACGTCCTAAAATCACCATATAATTATGGAAGACGCAGTAATGAAGGGCTCGGTAAATTGCCACCATTCGGTGTTCTTTAACGTGCCCTGACATACAGGGTCCTCCACCATTTCGCCTCCATCGAAATGCGACCGTCGCGGCCAGCATCGAACCCGCGACCTTCAGGTCAGCATCTCAGCACCTTAGCCGTAAACACTGCGGCATCGAAGCAAACACAGCCCGCTTCGGTGCCACAGTGGTTGCGCTGCTGGGCTGGTGACCCGAAGGTCCCAGGTCCGATCCCGGAGGCGGCGCTCGCTAAAGAACAGCAGGCGGTCAAAATTTCCTAAGCCGCCCACTACGGCATGACTCAATTACGTCGTGGTTTAGGTACGTAAAACCCCAAGAATTCAACAAAATAAGTTACCGTTGCTAGTGCACGACTTTGGAGCGGCAACTTCTGCCGCGCGTGTATGCTTTTACTCATCGTATCCTAGTGAATCTTCAAGAAAGCTAAATTTTATATTAAACTGTGAATGAAATGCCATACTATGAAGTGGTCGGCAACCTTATTCATGGGTGCGGCCATGTTTTCCGGACTCGCGCACGCACACTTCACACCCCATATTCTAGTACGCGCAAAGCATGTTGCGTACAACGGAAAGTTGGACAGACTAAAACACTGTATAGTATGTGTTGTGTTCCAAGCACCCCTGTGTCACGAGCGAGCTCCGAACCCGCGAAGGACCGGTTGCTGAAACTACTTCCAGATGTTGACTCCTCCCCTTCCCCCGCTCGGCGCAAACGAGCCACCGTCGTTTCCCCCGGCAGTTCGGCCGCCACCTCCATCCGAATAGGAATAAACTTGTTTTTAACCGTTCGAGGCTGTCTGAGCTTTTTGGACTACCGCGACCAACGCGTACATCTATGGGCCGATGACAACACCGGACATAACAGTGGCGACGAGGATGGGATTCGAACCCACGCGGGCAAAGCCGCTGCAGCTACTGTGCAGGAGGGAAGATCGACTGCCCCACCTGCTAACACCACTATGCTCCCCTTGGACGTTATGTTGCGTGACCATTTTGTGTGCGGACTACGTGACGCAGGCCTACAACAACGCCTGTTCGCGGAGACGGGTCTCACCTTCTCCAAAGCCTACGACATCGCCCAACGAGCGGAGAGCGCCGGTAACCAGCAGAGGGATATTCGACGGAACGTCGAGCCGGTGCATCACACCAGTCAACAGTCAGTTCATTCCACATCTAAGGCGAAATTAAGCAGAAAGACACAGCGCTGTTGGCGATGCGATGACATGCACGATCCCCAGGTATGTCGATACAAGACAGCAACCTGCAATTTTTGCCAAAAACTGGGACACATTAAAAGGGCATGCATCTCGAAGCGCAAACAGCTCGTACCGAAGACTTCAGTGCAACGTAACAACAATGTCGGCGCACATGAGGGCCAGACGCAAGATACAAGCCGAACAGCACTAACGTTACCGGCACTATATGACTTAAACGCCGTTGTGAACCTCGGAACGAGACCGAAGATTACAACTGATATTATGGTACACCAGCGCCCTATCAGATTTGAGGTGGATTCCGGAGCAGCATGTACGCTCATCAGCGAGGACACTTTTCGCGCTACTTGGCGTGAGAACGCGCCAGCGCTCCAGCAAGACGACACGCAGCTGAGAACGTGGTCCGGACATTCCCTTCCACTGCTGGGATGTGCCAACGTAGACGTGTACTACAACGGGCAGACCCATCAGCTCCCCTTGCTAGTCGTCCACGGTTCTGGATCAAGCCTTTTAGGACGAAATTGGTTTACCCCCCTTGGAGTGGTCATTGGCGGAGTTCACCACACACCCATTTATCCGTCAGTGGAGCAGCTTCAAGATAAGTACAAAGCGGTTTTCTCCGAAGAAATACCAGGGAACAACGGACCTCCAGTCACACTGGAGCTGCGGGAGGATGCGACGCCGAATTTTTTGAAAGCTAGGTCGGTCCTTTTCGCCCTACGAACGTCAGTCGAGAATGAGCTTGACTGACTGCAGGAACAAGGGATCATCGAACCGACGCAACATTCCGAATAAGCTACACCACTCGTTGTCGTCCGAAAGAAGAACGGTACCCTACGCCTCTGCGGAGACTACCGGAGCACTGTCAACCTGGCGACAAAAGCATCTTCCTACCCACTGCCGACATCGGAAGAGGTTTTTAGCACGCTTCGTGGTGGAAAAATCTTCAGCACCTTGGACTTGACACAAGCCTACCAGCAGCTGAAGGTGAGCAAATCAACGTCTGAACTGCTCACAATAAACACTATTAAGGGCCTTTACAAAGTTAAAAGGCTACCATTCGGAATATCTGCAGCGCCAGCAATCTTCCAGAAATTTATGGAGTGTACACTTAGCGGGATCCCAGGTGTTTGCGTCTACTTGGACGATGTTATTGTCGGTGGCGCCTCCAATGAAGAGCACACAGAACCCTTGGAGCTCATTTTGGAAAGACTAGCAAATGCTAATTTGCGCATCAGTAAAGAAAAATGTGTTCTTGCGGTGCCTGAAGTGAAGTTTCTTGGACATCAAATTGACGTGCAGGGTATCCATCTCATTGAAGACAAAGTGCGTGCAATCACCGAAGCACGAGCGCCTACTAACAGGCAAGAACTGCAGTCGTTTTTGGTGCTATTGACGTTCTACGACCGGTTCTTAGAACATCGAGCTACAGTGGCCAACGATCTATATCAGCTCCTGCAGAAAGAAGTCCCATGAACTTGGTCGCCATGCCACCAAGAGTCATTTGTTGCCCTTAAGCTACCACTTCGCAAGTCTACTGTTCGGCGACACTACGACGAAAGAAGACCCCTACTGCTATCCTGTGACGCATCACCATACGGAGTGGGAGCAGTCCTCTCCCAAGTTGACGACCAGGAACGGCAAGCCCCGATCGCTTTTGCTTCGCGCACCCTATCGCAGGCAGAGAGGAATTATTCCCAGCTAGATAAAGAGGGACTTGCCATCGTCTACGCAGCAGATCACTTTCGGCAGTACATTACCGGCAGGAAAGTGACTTTCATAATAGATCACCGGCCCTTATTGGGTATTATGGGTCCCCAGAAGCCAATGCCACAGACATTGTCGCCGCGAATGACACGATGGTGCATCAAGATGTCGGCGTACGATTACGAACTCGTACATCGCACGGTTAGAGCATCTCGTGGTTAGAGCATCCGCCTCGCATGCAAGAGGTCCTTGGTTCAAATCCCGGTACCGCGCAGTTCCCAACCGGATTAAAAAAAATCCGCGTGTTGATGGAACTGCATTAAGAGGCCTGGGGTGCGGCCTCATCGGCAAAACACCGCCGAGAACGCACTCCCTCACCAGAGAAGGATTGGCCACCCTGGTGCAGTATCTGGGCACTGCCTTCCACATGCTTACGCCAAATAACTCACGGCCCTCAGTCCCAAGCAGCTGCGAAGCAACTGACCACGGCGGCGGTCAGATCTGCAACGCAGCAGAGGGTGCTAAGAATCTCTGGATCCGGACAGGCCGCATTAGAACCTGAACTTGGCAACGTTTAACGCTAGAACCTTATCTAGTGAGGGAAGTCTAGCTGTACTATTCGAGGAGCTAGAGGGTGTTAAATGGGATATAATAGGGCTCAGTGAGGTTAGGAGGACAGATGAGGCCTATACGGTGCAACAGAATGGGCACGTCCTTTGCTACAGGGGCTTGGCAGACAGAAGAGAACTGGGAGTGGGGTTCCTAATTCACAGAAACATAGCTGGCAACATAGAGGAATACTATAGCATTAATGAAAGGGTGGTAGGTATCGTAATTAAACTGATTAAAAGATACAAAGTGAAGGTAGTACAGGCTTACGCGCCTACATCCAGCCATGATGACGCTTCAGTTGAGAGCTTCTATGAAGACGTGGAATCGGCAATGAGTAAGGTAAAAACACAGTATACTATAGTGATGGGCGACTTTAATGCAAAGGTAGGGAAGAAGCAGGCTGTAGACCAGGCAGTAGGAGATTATGGCATCGGTACTAGAAACGCCAGAGGAGAGCTACTAGTAGAATTCGCAAAACGTAATAATTTATGGATTTTGAATACCATCTACCGAAAACGAGAAAACCGCAAGTGGACATAGAGGAGCCCTAATGGCGAAAATAAGAACGAAATGGACTTTATAATGAGTGCACACCCTGGAATCGTGCAGGATGTGGAAGTGATTGGCAAGGTACGATGCAGTTACCAAAGAATGGTACGGTCTCGAATTCGCCTAGACTTGAAGAAGGAACGACAGAAACTGATACGCAAGAAGCCAATCAGTCAGCTAGCACTAAGAGGGAAAGTACAGGAATTCAGAGTGTCGCTGCAGAACAGGTACTCGGCTCTTAGTGAGGAAACCAACCTTAGCGTAGATACAATGAATGATAATCTGACGAGTATCATTACGGAGTGGGCAGTGGAAGTTGGAGGCAGGGTAGTTAGACAGGACACTGACAAGCTTTCCCAGGAAACGAAGAACCTAATTAAGAAGCGTCAAATCATGAAAGTGTCAAGTACAACAGACAAAATAGAACTGGCAGAGCTTTCGAAGTTGATTATTAGACGTAAGGTATGCAATGTAAGAAGGTATAACATGGAGAGAATTAAACACGCTCTGAAAAACGGAGGAAGTGTCAAAGCATTAAAGAGGAAGCTTGGGATAGGCAAAAGTCGGATGTATGCACTAAGTGACAAAGAAGGCAAAATAACTACCAATATGACTAGGATAGTTAAAATAGCGGAGGAGTTTTACAGAGATCTGTACAGTAGCCGAGACAACCAAGACCTTAATACTATAAGAACTAGCAGTAAGCAAGATTACACCCCACCAGTAATGATAGAAGAAGTCAGAAAATCTTTAGAGAGCATGTATAGGGGCAAAGCTGCTGGTGAGGATCAGGTAACATCAGATCTGCTGAAAGATGGAGGACAGACTGTGTTAGAAAAACTAGCCACCCTGTTTACGAGGTGTCTCCTGACGGGAAGAGTACCAGAGTCTTAGAAGAACGCTAACATCATCTTAATACATAAGAAAGGAGATGACAAGGACTTGAAGAATTACAGGCCGATTAGCTTGCTCTCTGTAGTATACAAGCTATTTACAAAGGTAATTGCTAACAGAGTAAAGAAAACATTAGAATTCAATCAACCAAAGGAACAAGCAGGATTTCGAACAGGCTACTCAACAATTGACCACATTCATACTATCAATCAGGTAATAGAGAAATGCTCAGAGTATAACCAACCACTATACATAGCCTTCATAGATTACGAGAAGGCGTTTGATTCAGTAGAAATATCATCCGTCATGCAAACATTGCGGAATCAGGGCGTAGATGAAGTATATTTAAATATTCTGGAAGAAATCTACAGGGGATCAACTGCTACCATAGTGCTTCATAAAGAAAGCAACAGAATACCAATCAAGAAGGGTGTAAGGCAGGGGGACACAATTTCCCCAATGCTATTTACCGCGTGCTTACAGGAGGTTTTCAGAAGCCTAGAATGGGAACAGTTAGGGATAAGAGTCAATGGAGAATACCTTAGTAACCTGCGCTTCGCCGATGACATTGCATTGCTGAGTAACTCGGGGGACGAATTGCAACTCATGATTACGGACTTAGACAAGGAGAGCAGAAAGGTGGGTCTTAAAATTAATCTGCAGAAAACGAAAGTAATGTACAACAACCTCGGCAAGGAGCAGCGCTTTGAGATAGGTAATAGTGCACTTGAAGTTGTAAAAGACTATGTCTACTTAGGGCAGGTAATAACCGCAGAGCCGAACCACGAGATTGAAGTAACTATAGAAGAATAAGAATGGGGTGGAGCACATTCGGCAAGCACTCTCAAATTATGACAGGTAGATTGCCACTATCCCTCAAGAGGAAGGTATATAACAGCTGTATCTTGCCGGTACTTAGCTACGGAGCAGAAACCTGGAGACTTACAAAGAGGGTTCAGCTTAAATTGAGGACGACGCAGCGAGCAATAGAAAGAAAAATGGTAGGTGTAACCTTAAGAAACAAGAAGAGAGCAGAGTGGATTAGGGAACAAACGGGGGTTAACGATATCATAGCTGAAATCAAGAAGAAGAAATGGACATGGGCAGGGCATGTAGCGCATAGACAGGATAACCGCTGGTCATTAAGGGTAACTGACTGGATTCCCCGAGAAGGGAAGCGGGTTAGGGGGAGACACAAGGTTAGGTGGGCAGATGAGATTAAGAAGTTTGCGGGTATAAATTGGCAGCAGCAAGCACAGGACCGGGTTAACTGGCGGAACATGGGAGAGGCCTTTGCCCTGCAGTGGACGTAGTCAGGCTGATGATGATGATGATGATTATGACATCGCACGGGAAGAAACCCCAGAACGCCGACGCACTAAGCCGCCTGCCGCTAGACACCACAATAGATGAACCACCCCCGCCGGGTGATATACTCATGTTCGAGGCGCTGCCGAACCCTACGCTAACAGCTGACACGGTAGCAGCATCAACGCAGGAGTGCTCTGTCTTGAAGGAAGTCTACGAAGCTATACAAGAAGGCAACGTGCACAAGCTAAAGGGTGAACACTTCAACGCTTACCGCAAGCGAGCTGCGGAGTTGAGCACTCATCGCGGTTGCGTCACCTTGGGATCAAGAGTTGTAATTCCAGTGGCACTTCGCGAACAGGCCATGTTGCTTGTTCACGCAGGTCATCGAGGCATTGTTGCCATGAAAAAGTGCGCCAGAAGTTATATGTGGTGGCCTGGTATCGACCATGATATAGAATTAACAGTTCACGATTACCAGCCTTGCCAATGCAACCACAGAAGCCCGCCAAGAGCCCCCATTCCTGAATGGGAAAGACCAGACACGCCTTGGCACACCCTGCACATTGATTTTGCTGGACCTATCGAAGGGTGCTCGTTCCTGGTGGTTGTAGACGCATACACCAAGTGGCTGGAGGTGAAACAAATGGCTACAACGACATGGTCAGCAGTTATCGACACTCTGCGGTCGTTGTTTGCAACGTTTGGCCTACCGCGCAAGATGGTCTCGGACAACGGCACTCCGTTTGTGTGCACGGAGATTCTCAAGTTTTACAGCGACAATGGCGTCTCGTCTGTTACATCAGCTCCTTACCACCCGGCTACGAACGGACAAGCCGAGCGCTACGTGGCTGAGCTAAAGCGCGCCCTTACTAAAGACCAGACTGGGACAATGCAACGCCGCATCGCACGCTTTCTCTTCAGACAGCACAACACTGTTCAAAGCACTACTGATCAAACGCCAGCGAAATTGATGTTCGGACGAAAAATGAGAACCCAGCTGACAGCAATTGTCCCGGAGCCCTCAGCGAAAGCTACGTCGGAGGAAGAAAAGCTCCCGCATAGCAGGAGAATTGAAAGTGGACAGCGCATATACGCCCGCCAGTTCCACAGAAAGCCCGGCTGGGTTGAAGCGACGGCACTCAAACGCATAAGTTTGCGGTCATGGCTCGTCGACATTGGTGGAAGGGCCACAGGCCGCCACCTTAATCAGCTACGCCGTTTAGGTAATTTGCCAAGGGAACCTCCCATTCGAGCAGCCACCTCGACGGAAGCTTCGTTCCACTTGCCTCGCATCTCACACCAGATGAATCGGCGCCGCCGCCCGTCCCGCCGCCCGCCGGCCCTTAACACAAGAAAAACGACACCCAGCCAGCGGAGGCTTCTCTTCCTAGTGCGTCCAGAGCGTCCACGCGCCCACGGCGGCCCCCAGATCGCTTCCAAGCGACAAGCTAAGGAGGGAGGAGATGTTGTGTTCCAAGCACCCCTGTGTCACGAGCGAGCTCCGAACCCGCGAAGGACCGGTTGCTGAAACTACTTCCAGATGTAGACTCCTCCCCTTCCCCCGCTCGGCGCAAACGAGCCACCGTCGTTTCCCCTTGCAGTTCGGCCGCCGCCTCCATTCGAATAGGAATAAACTTGTTTTTAACCGTTCGAGGATGTCTGAGCTTTTTGGACTACCGCGACCAACGCGTACGTCTATGGGCCGACGACAACACCGGACATAACAGTGGCGACAAGGATGGGATTCGAACCCACGCGGGCAACAGTATGGTTGTCGAATGTTCGGTCGTCGTAAGGCAGCTGGCTTCTGGCCATAAGCGCCGACCAAAACTAGACATCGCAAAACGGAACAGTGACCGGATGTGCACACGATTACAAGCCTGTGCCGCAAATGAGGATGTTGCTGAGACGGGTATGGGATTTCCACACATAAACTACACTCACGTTCTAAAACCACAACCTACATTGCAGGTGAGCCAATTCTGTGACTCTGGCAAAGGATCGCGCCAGCAAAACCGTTTCGCTCCCAACAAGCATAATGTGATGTGCAAGGGAAAATCCACGTGGGAAGTGATCAGCGAGAACGAAGACTTCAAGAAGTATGGACACTTCTCTTTCAGCTCCAAGCCTAACATCATGTTTAAGCTCGCGTATTCCTTCAGTGGCACCACGTTGCACAACTGCAATGGTCCCATGACAAGACATTGACTCCAGCGGTGCGGAAGAGTATGATTAGGCACCATACGTGCAAGTACAGCCACGTCTCCGTCTGTGCATAGAGCGCGCGAGCAACCAGCATTACTCTGCGGAACGACACCTTGCAGCAGTTCTGGGTTCTCACGTGGTGTGCCCAGGAACATGCACGGCCTAACATACATGCTGACCAAAATTGTACGACTAACAATGTTGAAAGGCGCACTTGCTTCAGTGGTGTGTTATCATTCGCGTAATAACAAGAACGTACACGATAACACGCAACTATAGCGATGACTCGCGAGATAGCGAAAGGTGCGTTTTTTTAGGTGCGTGTTATCCCTCCAAACTCGTCTTTTTTTCTTTTTTTCCGAATCTAGACGTTGAAATCACCCTGAAGGAGCATGCATCTTCGGTTAAACAATTATTTTTATATATAACTGAAGTTTGACGTCCCAAAACCCTCGTGCGATTATGAGACGCCATACTGATTGACATGTGGGGTTTAACGTCCCAAAACCACCATTTGATTATGAGAGACGCCGTAGTGGAGGGCTCCGGAAATTTCGACCACCTGGGGTATGAGATGCCATACTAGAAAGCTCTGGAAATTTAGTTCACCTGGAGTTCTTTGATTGATTGATTTGTGGGGTTTAACGTCCCAAAACCACCATATGATTATGAGAGACGCCGTAGAGGAGGGCTCCGGAAATTTCAACCACCTGGGGTTCTTTAACAATCACCTAAATCTAAAAACACGGGCTCACGGGCCTAAAGCATTTTCGCCGCCATCAAAATGTGGCAGCCGCAGACTCGATTCAACGCCGCAATTCGTTTAAACAAGCACAATTTTCATTGACTGATTGATATTGTTACGGAGCTCGCAAACACACGGAAGAGAGGAATGAGCGTATTTCCTATATTTACATGCCAAAGTGACGCTTCAGAGCTGCCAGTCTCTCGCGCGGCGAGTCCACTTCTTTTTCATCGAACTGTTGTCCACGACGGTAGAGCCATGCCCACTGCCTCGTAATATCACCCCCGGCGAACAAAGCGCCGTCACGGCGCCCCTAAGTCAATCAGGACTGGCAGTATAGTAGGGCTTTAGGCGCGACACATGAACAACATCAGTAGATGGTGTAGCAGAGGATGAGTGCGGTTGAACGGGAGTGATGAGGTAGTCGACGTCGGTGACCTTGCGGAGAACTTTGTAGGGTCCTGTGTATCGTGGGAGGAGCTTCTCGCACAAACCTTCACGTCGATACGGCGTCCAGAGTAGGACAAGAGAGTCATCAGGGTAGTCAACGTCGCGGTGCGAGTCATCGTAGCGGACTTTTTGTGCGGCCTGAGAAGCACTGAGCCGAGTGTGCGCGATTTGGCGAGCGACGCGGGCTCGAGAAGCAGCGTCCTGCGCATACACCGTTGGTTGGATAGTAGCAGAAGGAAGGAGTGTGTCGAATGGCAACGCAGGGTTGCAGCCGTACAAAAGAAAGAATGGAGAGTAGCCGGCGGTGTCATGTCTTGACGAATTATATGCAAATGTAACGTAGGGGAGCATTGCGTCCCAGTCACGGTGGTCAGCAGAGACGTACATAGACAACATGTCTGTAAGAGTTCGGTTGAGACGCTCCGTGAGACCGTTAGTCTGGGGATGGTAGGCAGTAGTAAGGTGATGTTCGGTAGAGCAGCTCCGGAGGATTTCGTCGATAACTTTTGCGAGGAAGCAGCGGCCCCGATCCGTCAAAAGCTGGCGCGGAGCTCCATGCCGCAGAATGACGTCATTTAGGAGAAAGTCTGCGACGTCTGTAGCGCAGCTAGTTGGCAATGCACGAGTTATCGCGTATCTGGTCGCATAGTCGGTTGCGACAGCGATCCACTTGTTGCCTGACACGGACGTCGGGAAAGGTCCGAGCAAGTCGAGGCCGATGCGGAAGAATGGTTCCGGGGGAATGTCGATAGGTTGGAGCAGGCCAGCCGGACGGAGAGCAGGACGTTTCCGACGCTGGCAGCGCTCGCAAGCAGCGACATAACGGCGCACAAATTTATACATGCCAGGCCAAAAGAACCGTTGCCGCACGCGGTGATAGGTGCGTGAAAAACCCAGGTGTCCCGCCGTCGGTGCGTCATGCAGATGTTGAAGAATAGTGGCACGCATGTGTTGGGGAATAACTAACAAATATTCCGGGCCATCAGACTTCATGTTGCGACGATACAGAATGTCGTTGCGAAGGACATATTGACGGAGAGAAGGGTCGGAATGTCCTGAAGATACTCGCTGAATGACCTTCTTGAGGGTTGCGTCCCGGCGCTGCTCTGTGCCGATGTCGTGCAAATCAGATATGGCGAGCACACAAGAATCGCCTTCATGGACAGCGAGGCTAGCAGGGTCCACCGGATAACGCGAGAGACAATCAGCATCTTGGTGCAACCTGCCCGACTTATAAATTACGTCGAAGTTATACTCCTGGAGACGTAGAGCCCAGCGACCTAGGCGACCAGTTGGGTCCTTGAGCGACGACAGCCAACACAGAGCGTGGTGGTCCGTAATAACTGAAAACTCGCGGCCATACAAGTAGGGGCGAAATTTCGCTACAGCCCAGACCAACGCAAGACACTCGCGCTCTGTTATCGAATAGTTTCGCTCAGATGTGGAGAGAAGGCGGCTGGCATACGCAATAACACGGGTTTGGCCTCCCTGGTGTTGAGCGAGGACGGCGCCGATTCCGTGAGCACTGGCGTCTGTGCGTACTTCAGTCGTCGCAGACGGGTCAAAGTGAGCCAGTATTGGTGGTGAAATGAGCAGGTCGATCAGCGTGGAAAACGCAGCTGCTTGGTCTTGGCCCCACGAGAAGGGCACGTTCTTTTTGAGAAGATCAGTTAGTGGTCGTGCAATTGTAGCGAAATCGCGTATAAAGCGGCGGAAGTACGAGCATAAGCCCACAAAACTCCGAACATCTTTGGTTGAAGAAGGCAGAGGGAAATTCTTGACAGCGCTAATCTTGTCAGGGTCAGGTCGGACGCCAGCAGCACTTACAAGATGACCAAGGATCGTGATTTGTTGTCGGCCGAAATTGCACTTTTTCGAGTTCAGCTGGAGTCCTGCTCGACGAAAAACGGCTAAAATGGTCGACAAACGAGTTAAGTGAGTTTCAAATGTTGGGGAAAAAACAATCACATCGTCGAGGTAGCAAAGACAGATGGACCATTTATAACCACGAAGAAGAGAGTCCATCATGCGTTCGAACGTTGCCGGGGCGTTGCACAGCCCAAAAGGCATAACCTTGAACTGATAAAGGCCGTCCGGTGTGATGAAGGCAGTCTTTTCTCGGTCTAAGTCGTCGACAGAAATTTGCCAGTAGCCCGAACGCAGATCAATAGATGAGAAGTATCGCGCGCCATGAAGGCAATCAAGGGCGTCGTCGATTCGTGGCAGCGGATATACGTCTTTGCGGGTTATCTTGTTCAAGGCACGGTAGTCAACGCAAAATCTCCAGCTGCCATCCTTCTTTTTCACTAAAACAACAGGTGACGCCCATGGACTTGAAGAGGCCTCTATGACTCCTTTGGAGAGCATTTTCTCGACTTCTCGTTGTATGACCTGGCGTTCGGACTGGGAAACACGATACGGTCGCCGTCTAACAGGATTAGCATCGCCGGTATGTATTTGATGACGCACGAAGGACGTTTGCCCTAAAGGGCGGTCATCGAAGTCGAAAATATCTCGGTAGGTAGTCAGAACGTGGTGAAGTTGCGCCAACTGACAGGGCAGAAGATCAGGGGCGATCATCATCGTGATTTCGTCGCTAGGTGCGTTTGCTCGGCTGGCTGCAGTAGGGGACGAACAGTCTTCAGGGTCCAATGCCACGATGCTACATGCATCAAGTGGGGAAACGTGGGCTAACGAAATGCCTTGCGGGAGAACTTGGGTCGAACTACTGAAGTTAAGGAGCGGAAGCTGAACGTAGTTGTCCACAATAGTCACGATTGTATGCGGCACAGCAACACTTCGAGCCAAGAGCACATCCACCAATGGAGACACTATGTAGTCACCGTCAGGAAGAGCTGGTGATATCGTTAAGGCAACACACGTGGTGGCTTGCGGTGACAGCCGAACATAATCAACAGCGCACAAGCGGTGTGACGGTGAGGACGGCACAGGTCCAAGTCGAGGCAGTTCAAGTTGAAGAACGCCGGTTGCACAGTCGATGAGAGCAGCATGGGTGGACAAGAAATCTAAACCAAGAATTAGGTCATTTGGGCACTGCTCAATAACTGCAAAGAGAACAGATGTGGGGTGATCGGCGATAGTGATGCGTGCTGTGCACATTCCTGTGATGGCAAGACTTCTTCCGTCGGCGACACGAATAACGCCAGGGGCAGCCGGTGTGAGCACTTTCTTCAGGCGGCGACGAAGTCGGGCACTCATCACAGAAATATGCGCCCCAGTGTCAACAAGTGCAGAAACAGTCAGGCCGTCAACGTCGACGTCGATCAAATTTCGTCGTGTCGGCAGTACAAGGAGAGGATTTGAGGTCGGTACCGAGGATGCAGCTTCACCTCCAAGAGCTGCACCGCTTAGTTTCCCTGGTGAGAATTGAGCGGGGAGGTCGGGCGTCGTCGTAGAGGAGAAGGGGACGACGGGCGACGTCCTGGCGGCGAACGAGACTGGTGACGTCGAGGCGACGGTGAGCGGCTGTGCTGCGTATCAGGGGCATCGCAGGCGTAGGAATCGACGGGCAGAGGCCGGCGGTAGTTGTCGGCGATCGGCTCAGGAGGTTGGAAACGACGGTAGCTATCGGTGCGGCGAGCAGTGTTATACTGGTTTCGGGACGAAGACCAATGGTTGTGGCAATACCGTGCGACGTGACCTATGCGGCGGCAGTTAAAGCAGATCGGCCGATCATCCGCAGTTCTCCATTCGGCCGGATTGCGAGAGCGTGGATAAGACCTTTCTTGGGGTGGTGACCTGGGGCGAGGCGGCGACCTTGAACGGAAGCCAATTGGTCGAGACTGAGCAACGGCGCAGACATCGAAGCCCAAATTGCTCAGTTCTTCCCGCACAATCGACTGTACCAAGCAAACCTGAGGTACTTGCAAATCGACGTGGCCGTTGGCGGGAAGAGTAGGTGTAATTGCTTCGATTTCCCGCCGGACAATTCGCGTAATTTCAGACGCTGGTGAAGACTGCCGATGGGAGGACAGTCCATCTTCGCAGGAGGACGTCGCTGCGGTGTTCGGCAGTCGAGTAAATGATCTTGAAATCCGCCTGCTTTTGGCCAGTTCAAAACGCCGGCATTCCTCAATAATTTCGTCGACGGTCGCACAGTTCCGGCACATTAGCAGGTTGAACGCGTCGTCCGCTATGCCCTTGAGGACGTGGCCAACCTTGTCAGACTCCGACATGTCGTTGTCAACTTTACGACATAGAGCCAGCACGTCCTGTATATATGAGATATACGGCTCTGTGGACGTCTGAGCACGTATAGACAACTCCTTCTTTGCAGCCGCCTTTCGACCGATGGGCTTCCCAAATAAGTCGCGAAGCTTTTCCTTGAAGGTGTCCCAACTGCCGATCTCCTCCTCATGGTTCTCGTACCAGACTTTGGCCGTGCCTTTCAGGTAAAACAGCACATTGGCCAGCATAAGAGTCGGATCATACCGGTTGAGAGCACTGGTGCGTTCGTAGTCGGCTATCCAGTCGTCGACATCAACTTGGTCCGTACCGCAGAACGTTCCAGGATGCTTCGGATGCGTCAGCACGTACGTGGGTGGGGGTGGGGCCAGTGGAGGCGTTGCCGTAGATGGTGCGGGCGTCGCCGAAGCCGATGGAGAGGTGGCCGTGGGATCAGTCCCGTGTTCCATCACGGAAACTCCGATTTGACGACCACTGCGGAGCTCCGTTGTATGGCGCTTCGTTACCCAGCACTCCCACCAATTTGTTACGGAGCTCGCAAACACACGGAAGAGAGGAATGAGCGTATTTCCTATATTTACATGCCAAAGTGACGCTTCAGAGCTGCCAGTCTCTCGCGCGGCGAGTCCACTTCTTTTTCATCGAACTGTTGTCCACGACGGTAGAGCCATGCCCACTGCCTCGTAATAATATGTTGGGTTTAACGTCCCAAAACCACGATATGAATTCGGGAGACGCCGTAGTCGAGGGCTCCTGATATTTAGACCACCTGGGGTTCTTTAACGTGCGTCCAAATGTGAGCACACGGGCCGATAGCATTTCCGCCTCCATCAAAAATGCAGCGACCGCCGCCGGGATTCGATCCCGCAACCTGCGGGTCAGCAGCCGAGTACCTTAGCCACTGTATACCCCCGCTTTGGGGTAAAGCACAACGTTCAACGTTGCCACTCGTGCAAAGCAGGTCAGCAGGTCTGTTAAGCCGCACATGCTCCAGGGCACACCACATCAGAGCCCGCAACTGCCGCAAGGTGTCACCCTGATGACCACGATTTTGCTTTCCTTCATATGAGCTGTTTTGTGATGTTTTTTATCTCTTCTTTGATGCTATCGTTTTTTTGTGCACCGCAGTGTTGAGATCGAGACACCAGGTGGGAAAGCGGCGGTACGTACGCACTTTGAACAGGCGAAGTCTCGGTTATGCGCCGAGAATACGGTGATACTTCAGACAAAATATTTCAGCATTACGGATAGGCGGCAGGTTGTTTAGGGTTCATAATTGTGATAGCGCAGTGCCAGTGACGAGTACACAATGAAAGAGAAGTACATAAGGCATGCGTTGTGCTCTCAAGTGAAGTTCTTTTTGTATTATTGAAAGTATTGCTTATAGGCACTTCTCTGTGCGCAATATAATATCAATACTGCAAGTGCTCTCTTTTTTCTGGTTACTATGGCATTAGTTATCTGGTGTCCAGTATAGTTATGACAAAATATTGGTAGTAACGGTACAAAAAATGCGCCATTGTGCATGCATTTAGGAACATTACGTTTGAGCAGCTTCGTATTTTCTAATGACGCATGCGTAAGCTAGGTATACAAACTTCGATAAGATCTCCATTGATGTGTACAATGCACGTAAAAAAATTAGTACACTCCAGCAGAGCTGATGTAAGCTGATGACAAAGCAATCTACTCAGCGAGAATTGATTCCCATGTAAAAAAAAAACAAACAAATGTAACAACATTGCTGAACATCAATTTCAGCCAACTTCGAAAAGCATAGCGAAAAAGCACGCGGCTTACAAGTCGAGATAAGCGCCGTCTAATGAGCACTTACGGTTTATTCAATGAATGATAAATTCTGAAGTCCTCTTCCCTTTAATTTTAGGCATATATGGTTCCATGTACTCCAGCAGCCTCTATACTTTCTTTAAATAATGAATCATGATAAGTAAGGCGAAATAAAATCAGTGGCTCCCTAACGCATTCGATTAGGATGTTTCTCATCTCGGCGAATTGTATTGATTCCCCCCCCCCCCGCACCTCTTTTCACGCCATCAGAAATATTTCTGTACGTAACCTAGTTTTGTAATGCCACCTCTCCTAGAGGCATTGCGGGCTCTCTGGATCCCACCTGATTTTTCACCGTTTTTTTACCATTGGCCAAGTGATGACGCTACGATGACGTCATCAAGTTACTTCATTATGACGTCAGAAATGTTATAAATACCTGACGTCACAATGAAGTCGTATAATGACGCAATGTCGTTTTTTTTCATCAGTCGTACTGGAAAGAAAAGGAAAGGCTATGGGAGGTCAATCAGATAGTTTGCTACCCTGCACTGGGGGAAGGGACGAGGAATTAAAGGAAAGAAACAAAGAACAAGAAAGCTCCGCTGGGGTACGGGCGCCTGTTCATTGCACGCCTACAAGCGGTCCCTGGAACCCGGGTCACTTTGTTAGCCTGCAACGCATAGAGCCACGATCCGAGGATCTCCTCTTCGGGCGCTTTTTACAGTTTTATGAGGCATTTAACAATTTATACTTAATAATAAAAACAGACCACTAATAACTAGAACGCGTATTGTTCCGTCACCGTCTCGCCATGCTTGCAGCCTGCTAAGACCCAACATCTCCAAGCGTATCGAGGTCTCGTTCGATGAGACGCAGCAGACAGAGAATCTGCCCTAACGGATCGTCTTGGTTCTCGACGTCTCCGCCAGCATGGACGTAAGCAACTGATGCTTTCAAAAATCATATTGGTAGAACGCGGTGGTAATGACGGCTAAAGACACTCAAATTTACTGCAGCTTATGACACAGCCGCGTCTCTTTCGAAAAACTTTACGTTCGTGCTAGGGTAAATAAAGAAAAGCAGGTTGCCCCTTCTTGCAATTAATCATAACGTGATACCTAAATAGTATACGATGATGTAACGGAAGTTTCAGGTTTATTTAGCGTTAAAATACAATAAGTTCAAACCTCGGGCTACAGGCATACAGGCTCGCACTCTGCATTTCAAGAATTGGAGGAAGATTTCTAAATATACACGTACGAAGCACACTCGCATATTCGTCTTCCTCACGACGTGATTTCTGTAACTGAGTATGACGTATAGCTTCTGGACCTGGCCAAAATGACGTCGTTATCAAAAAACATTTTTCAACGAACAAGTCAGAGAGGCGTTCTCCAGCAATAACCTCTGACCGAACGTCAAACGTAGACCAAAAGCAACTTGTGTACAGAGAGTAAGTGCTTCGCTGAAGTTTCTACGCCGATCGGAATTGTCACAACGGGCGTTAGGTAGATAAATAGCCTTATTAACGGCACAACAAGGTCATTGAATTCATCTTGGCGGTGGTTCGAAGGGCGGTGGGCAAAAACATGCCCCAGCCATTTCGGCCCAGTTAATCGCTTCTGCTTGAAGACGGTAGTCATTTGACGACAAGATTGACTCGCATACCTTGAGAGAGAAAGTTGGCAGTATTACTCTTGGCAGAGGCTTACCCTCAGAAACCCAAAGAATGTGATATATTGGGGGTCCTTTATGAAGCTGCAACGTCTGTAGTTGTATGTATCCCAGGTAAATTTTAGATACGACGAGGGCTGGGAAAACAATTTGTTTGGATTTACCCCCCGCTCTCATAAAGGTCAGTATGCAGGGCCATATATTTTGCAGCTCTCTATAATCAGCTCTCATTTCGTAATACATGGTGATGCCTTCCTTTGGGAAGTTCATAAATAGGTAAAGGTCGACCTATCGTCGGGCTTCACAGTGGGCCACCTCATTCCCTGAATTCGCCACATGAGCGGGCACCCATACAAGACGTATCTTACTAGATGCGAAGCAGCTCTTTGACTCACGAGTGTAATGCCGTCGTACGTGCGTCCGTACGAACACGCCACAACGCGTTCCCCTCACCGCTGGTGTTGGGCGTTGACAAGAAAGTCAGCCGCAGCTGCGCGTTGACGTCACACTCTCCTCGCACGCTTTCCTCACAGGTGTGCGCTGACGTCACTCTCTCCCTCACCCGCAGCACGCTCGCCGCAGCGCCTCCTACTGCCGGCTCCTCCGCCCGCTCGCAACACATTTCTATCTCGCTTCACCCTCTCCAGAACCCGCAACAATCGACCGCATGCTTCCAGCTCGTTTATCTGCGATCAAACTTACAAAAAACCCCACCCGCCTCCGTTTTTTTTGCATTTGAAACAAACGTTTACTTAAGTAAACACCACACCAAGTTTCGCTTCAAACCGTTCTTCCAGTGCCCACGTCGACGCTTGCTTAAACCACGTCAACGCCGTGCACACAGTGGCTGCTTCACCTCCCAACAGGGTTCGCTTCGGGGAGATGGTCAACAATTTTTTGCTTAATTGTTGTTTTCGATGATATCGGTAACGATCGGCCTAAAACAGTTTATTATGTAGTTCGCAAGCACCCTTTTAGAACCACTCAAGATGTAACTAGTAGTCCGAATTGTGGCGGCCAGCGCGACGGTGGCTTCCTCTGCCTTCAATGCAGAGGTTGTTTATACGGTGGTCACAGTAATAGGTTCCCCATTGCCGGTCACCTCGCATATAATATAACGGTCGCTCTCCTGTCGACAAGCGTGAACATACAGTACGTTTAGGTGATCTCGAAAGGTTTGTGCGAGTTTTTCTGGCTTTGCCTCTCATCTATCGTCATTTTTGGTGCATTTCTGCCAGCATAGCGATAAATCTGTCCCAGCCAGTTCTTTTCGCACAATTTTCGGATATTCGGCTTGAAAAATGCTAAAACACTGGTGATGGCCATATCTATATATATATATATATATATATATATATATATATATATATATATATATATATATATATATATATATAATATAGAAAAATGTTTTGCTCATAAAAGACCCGAACAAGTCAAAGAAGAACAGCATGAAAACACAGGTATACGACGGTAAACTAATGAGTTCAAGTAATGCGCGAATAAATCAACTGTCATAAATGAGCGCACTAGGTAACAGTTCTTTTTGTTGTTATATTTCACAGAAAAGGCAGTTTTAAATGACACGCGGTGCTCGTGCGGGACTAGCTGAACAGACAATGTACAGCCAATGCATTCTGTATTCAATTACTTACGTGGGTGTGAACAGTAATGAAGAAAAGGCAGGTACATCCTTAACTTTCACAGATGCATTCTTAACTTGAGTGCTGGAGTTAGGTGTGGCCGATGAAAAAAACGTACACGAAACACAGGAAGGAATAAATTCACCAAGTTTAAAGAAACACTTTTTGCACAAGCTCACCTGACCTGAAACAAGATTTCGTTTGATCTTGGTGGGTTTTAAACTTTCCTGTGCCTCGTTGAAACAAAACCTTGTTGCATGCTATCATTAAAATCTTTGACTAACAGGCTGACTGACTGACTGCTCATCGCTACGTCATTCGAACCTTGTGGCGCAACCATCATTCACATGAGCATCCGTAACCAAGGCCGAAAAGCACTACAGTTTGGCGATAAATACAGAGTATAGCTAAAGAGAATGCTCGGTACACCAACGAATATTTTATTGTTGTAAAGAACACAGCAGCTAAAGACTAAATGATTTGCTGGGGCGAATTTGTACCCGGAAAAGAAAACGGCAAATTTCAAAGCAAGTCAATGTGTAAACTGATAGCAGGCAGACAAGGGACGGCTGTCGAGCGATCTTATCAGTGAAATGCGTCGTCTTCTATAAATCAGTCATCAAACCTTCCAGCGTTATCGCTGGCACTCCGGTAAAAAGCGCTCGAAAAAACTTGAATACTCGCGTCCTGCGCGTAATTTTGAAGCAATGATCTAGAACGATTGCGAACCTTCCCAAACATTGCGGCACCGTCATCGCTGAGCATTGCTAACAGTTTTAACGGGTGAAATCAGAATACATTAAACAAAGCAAGAAACGCGAGTGACAATATGATTATCGGGACACTAAAGAGCAAGAAGATTTCCGCGTATTAGTAAACTACAAACTGCGGCGCCACCCTGACAATCCCACACAAAGAAATTCCGAAGGCGTCTTGTAGCTTGCAGTCAATGAAAATGAAGTGCATTGTAATCGGTGGGTGCCATAAACTTTGCGAAGTTTCAGGAAATTTCGTTGAGCCGGTGACACGAAAATAGCAAAAATAAATTTGGTAACGTTTTCCGTCACGCGTGGTGATCTTGGCGCAAAATTTGAAACTAATTTTAACCTTGAATTTCTCCGTTAATAATGAACTAATCACTGTGAAACTTGTGGCGTCACAGTTCTCAGAGTGCAGTTTGTCAATCTAAACCAATTACTGTCCCTTCATGGTATAAATAAATAAATAAATAAATAAATAAATAAATAAAAAATAAGTAAATAAATAAATAAATAAATAATAAGTAAATGAATAAATAAATAAACCGTATTTCAACTCCATTCCTCTGACAGCAACAGCACAGTTTTTGCTCACCCGAAAGCAAAAAACCGCAATAAATACCGTCGAAACGCATCGTTCATTACTTTTTCGTTGAAAGCTACAACATATATACCAATTACATAAATTTTTATTTAAAATATATTTTTTACACTGAGAAATCTGTTCGGAACGACAAGTTAGCACTTTGCGGCTTCACCTATTGCGGCATTACACGAGATAACACCTGGGTCACTCAATAAGAAGCTTTAGAATAGCGCACTGCAAGCCCTTGCGGTGCGGTCGCTGCCACTGCGCATGCGTCGTAACGCGAGCCGTCATTCTCGCTTCAGTCCACTCGCAGAAAATCAAAAATAGTGCGGCACGTGCGGCCCGCAAAGCGCTGGTGTAGAGTCTATGGTGTACCCTCTATGCATTCGGGCTTACGGGAAGGGGCCTAAGTTATGAGATTTTTCCCTGGAGGGGGCACAACAAACACTATTCTAAAACTCATATGACACCCACAACGCCCACAATGCCTTGTAACGCTATTCTCAAACTCCGTATTATCGATGGCTGCCCCAGCTAAGACTACCACAGCTATCTGTTCTATTTACGTTGTGCTGACGCGTCGCCTGATATGATTATCTCGTGGCCATTGCTAGTATCTGCCTTTTAGTCCAAGCGATTGCGTAGTGAAGTTCATATATAGATTGTATTCTCAATTAAACGGGGACATCTATACTGCCGTACAGGAAATTCATCCTCTAAAACCCTCTAATTAATGCCCGGTCACAATTATTACAATGTCCAATGCTGCACTAATATCACACAAAGGATGGTTACATGGAATATTTTTTTATTTAAAATTGATGAAGTAGGAGACGTTGGTGTCACTATAGTGCAGGCGGCTACTCTTCACTTAGCACACAAAATATGTTGTCAAAAATATTGATACAAAACAGCCGCTAAACACGGCTGCAAGAAACAGGAGGACGAAGTGGGTTTTTCCGTTGGATGCTGGTCTGACGCCATCTTGCTCGTCGGGTTCTCTGCGCTATAAATAGCTCATTAAACAAGGTACTCGTAACATTATTGGTGGAGGTGCGGGGATCTTTTCAAAGAAAAGATACGTGACCTGTTTGGCGATTCATCTGGTCGTCAGCTCGCTGCGAAGAAGACTCTTGCCACATGGGCCCAGTCTTCTACCGAATCGTACGTCTCTTACATTCTTGACGTCTTGGCCCTTTGTTCCAAGGCCGACCAGTCCATGTCGGAAGACGAAAAGGTTAACCACGTCTTGAAAGGCATTGCTTACGATGCTTTCAACCTGCTGGTTTTTAACAACGTCTCGAGCATCGACACAATCCTTAAAGAATGCCGACGTCTCGAACAAGCTAAAGCCCGCCGCGTAGCCCAAAGCATCGTGCGCCTTCCGAACACAGCGCCCACTTCTTCCTGTGACGACGCCTTCCACCAGGCACCTCGATGTGACAACCTTACACGCATCATTCGTCGAGAGGTCGAGGCAGCACAACCGGTAGCCACGCCATTACCGACGCCTGCGCCTTCCCCGACCACGATCTCTTTAATACAAGCGGTCGTTCGTCAAGAGCTATCGAATGTCGGCCTACATCCTGTTCCTACCGTATACTCTGCTGAGCCTTCTTATCGTACCCCTTCTGCACCTCGCATACAACGCAATCCGTCCGATTGGCGTACTCTTGATGACAGGCCCATATGTTTTAGCTGTCGACGCGTTGGTCATATCGCTCGTCAATGCCGCAGCCACTGGGTTCCACCGTCCCATTATGCACCTGAGTATCACACCACTTCTGCTCGCCAGGCATCCCCACCACTTTCTCCATCAACGCCGACCACATTTTCCGCTCCTACAGCACCTCTGAGCAGACCTCGGTACGACCGGTCACCGTCCCCTGCTCGTCGTCAGACCCGGTCGCCCCCACAACGCCGTGCTGCCTCCCCGATCTATTCGGACTGCAGGCAGCGATCGACGCCGTGGAGACCACGCTGAGAGACACGGGGCTGAAGTGCTCGCCACAGAAGTCCCAGTTATTGGTGCTCCCACCACCGGGAAGATGGAGAAAGCGGGCCGCGGAAGAAGCGGAACGCAACATAGTCGTCTGAGCCAGCGACGGCACGCCGGTCCCGCACGTCCAGAGCCTCCGAGTACTAGGCATGTACGTGGACGCCCACCGCACGAACGGGACGGCAGCCAACCACATAGTAACGAAGATCGGGATAGCGACGAGACTCGTCAAGAGGGTCACGTCGAGGTCCCGAGGAATCCGAGAAGCGAGCCTCCTGCGACTGCTGCAGGCCTTTGCAGTTAGCCACGCAGCATACGCGGGGGCCTTTCACAAGTGGACGGAAGCGGAGAGGAAGCGAATCGACGCGGCCATCCGCAAGGCGTATGCGGGTGCCATGGGCCTGCTCAACGGCACCAAGACGACGGCCTTGCTATCTCTGGGAGCGCACAACACGCTCTCGGAGATCGGCGAGGCCCAACGTACTGCTCAATTGACGCGCCTGGGCCGCACCGCGGTCGGCAGGCGGCTGCTGGAACGAGTGGGCCTGTCCTCCCCCGAGGAACAAGACCACGAAACGTCTCCACTCACGGAGTCAACCATGCGAAGACTGGTGGTGTATCCGCTGCCAAAGAACATGGGTCCCGGCGAAAGCGAGGGACGACGAGCGGCGCGAGCCAGGGCGCTGCTGCTGCAACATCAGAACGACGAGGGCGCCGTCTACGTGGACGTGGCCAAAGTCAAGAACAAGGACGCCTACGTGGCGGCGGCGGTCGCCGCAACGACGGGCAAGATCGTCACGTCATGCAGCGTGCGTACGCGGAGCGCGAGCCAGGCCGAGGAGATGGCGATAGCCTTGGCGGCGCGCTCCCCGGGCGTGCGGACAATACTCAGTGACAGCAAGACGGCCATCCGTAGCTTCTCGCGCGGAGCCGTGTGCGGGGCGGCTGCTAGGGCGTTGGCAAGCGACGAGTCCAAGTCGAGGCTGACGCTAAAATGGTTCCCGGCTCACATGGGTAGGGACCTGATACCAGGATCTCCGAACCGCAACGAGGAGGCGGATGCCGCGGCCCGTGGTCTCGCCACGTGCCGGACCGCGGCCGCGCCCGCCTCCGAAGACACGACGGCGACCAAAGAAGAAGGCGAGGAGCAGCTGCTCGATTACGGCGACATCCTCGCGTGGTACAGGGAGCAACGGCGTGGCTTCCCGCCTCCGCACAGGGATCTTACCCGGTGGGAGGCGGTGAGGTTGCGCCAGCTCCAAACCGAGACTGTGCTGACCCCATCGCTAGCGCGACACGTGTGCCCCGAACTCTACGTGAGTGAAATGTGCAGTGTGTGCGCGAGCGCGAGAGCCACCCTGGCTCACATACTCTGGGGATGTGACGCAGACAGCGCGGACGGTCCGGTGTTACCGCCGCAAGTAGAACAGCGTGTGGGGTCTACGGACCCAGAAGACCAGCGAAGGGCCGTCCGGCAGCTCGAGGTCGCACTGGCGCTGCAAAGGCGAAAGGGGGACACCCTCAGTAACCCGAGCGGCGACGGGGCACGAAGGCCTTGAGGTCTAGGCCCGCGTGACATTAGGACTTCTAGTGTAACGTGAGATAGGGTGAACCCCACGCCCTGCGCGGCCGGAGGGAATCCCGCATGCTGGAACCCAATAAAGTTTATTCTCTCTCTCTCTCTATTCGCAGCATCTCCGACCGGAAAACTAGGCCGTGCAGCTTTTGGAGGTGGAGCTGCGTTGACGACCTTCGTGAGAAATCCTCGATTAACATTAACAACGAACCGGAACCTTTTGGACGTTACTGTCGACAATATTCGTGTCAGTGCATTGATAGCTACTGGCGCACATGTGTCCATTATCAGTGCTACCCTTCGCCGCCGACTTAGAAAAGTTGTCACGCCCGCCCCCAACCGAGCTGTACGAGTCGCCGATGGAGGAACTGCCCCAATTCTTGGCATGTGCTCTGCGCGAGTGTCTATTTGGGAGAGAAGCACTGTCATTCTTTTCGTCGTTATCGAACATTGCCCTCATGAACTCATACTCGGTATGGATTTTCTAGCCACGCACTCTGCCCTCATAGACTGTTCAGCTGGCTCTCTCCATCTCGATTTACTCCTCTTTTCCGACCCGACCAGCCCACCGCATCCAGCCTCTGCTGCATTGATTTCACGCACCTCCCTCCTAACTCTGTCACACATGTCGACTTATCCTCCACGCCGCCAGTACCTGATGGTAATTACATGGTGGCCCCGATTCCTGCAGTGATGCTTACGCATGGGGTTGCTGTGCCGCATGTGATTCTGACGATTAAGAGAAACCGCACCTTCCTTCCACTGGTCAACTTTTCACTCATCACCCAAGTTCTGCCACAGGGTATCTCCCTGGCCAAAATTACTGCTCTCCAAAATGACCATGTTGAGCCCTTCAGAGTTGACGATTGCTGCAGCTCAGTCAGTGGTTCCACTTCATCACGTTCTTTGGGCGCCGACATCGAGCGAATGGTGTCATCGGACTTCACGTCTGAGCAAGCTGCAGCGCTTTGCCACGTTCTTGAGGGCTATCGTACCATTTTCGACTTTGCCAGCAACTCTTTGGGCCAAACGACCATTGTCACCCATCGCATAAATACTGGCCATGCAACCCCCATTCACCGACGCCCTACCGTGTGTCGGTGTCGGAGCGTGCAATATTACAACATGAAGTCGGCAAAATGCTTGCGAAAAACATTATGGAGCCTTCATGCAGCCCCTGAGCTTCTCCAGTCATCCTTGTTAAAAAGAAAGATGAAACATGGCGCTTTTGTGTCGATTACCGTCACCTTAACAAAATTACCAAAAAAGATGTTTATCCTTTACCTCTCATCGACGACGCCCTCGACTGCCTGTACGGTGCCACTTATTTTTCAACTATTGACCTTCGATAAGGGTACTGGCAGATAGCCGTCGACGAGATGGACCGCGAGAAGACCACATTCATCACTCCTGATGGTCTTTATCAGTTTAAGGTAATGCCCTTTGGACTCTGCAATGCACCAGCCACATTTAAAAGAATGATAGACTTATTGCTCCAAGGGCTGAAATGGTCCACCTGCTTGTGTTACCTTGACGATGTTGTTGTCTTTTCGCCCACATTCGACTCGCATCTTGATCGTTTGTCAGCTATTCTGGACGTTTTTCGTCGAGCCGGACTCCAGCTTACCGCCTCCAAGTGTCGCTTCACTCGTCGTCAAACTTCCGTGCTCGGTCACCTTGTCGATGCTCAAGGCGTGCGTCCAGACCCACGGAAAATTCGCGCAGTCACGAACTTTCCCGTTCCGAAGACCACAAAGGATGTCCGCAGTTTTGTGGGGTTGTGCTCATATTTCAGACGCTTTGTTAAGGACTTTGCGACCATTGCACGCCCACTCACAGACCTCTTGAAGAAAGACGCCTCGTTTACCTGGGGCCATGACCAAGCGTCATCGTTTTCGCAACTTACGACATTGCTTGCAACGCCACCAATCTTGGCTCACTTTGATCCATTAGCCCCAACCGAGGTTCACACGGACGCCAGTGGACACGGCATAGGAGCAGTGCTATTGCAGCGACAATGCGGACACGACCGTGTTATAGCCTACGCAAGTCGACTGCTATCTCCAGCCGAGCGCAACTATTCCATCACGGAGCGCCAGTGCCTCGCCCTTGTATGGGCAGTCGCCAAGTTTCGCCCATACCTGTACGGGCGCTCATTCCGTGTTGTCACGGATCATCACGCGCTCTGCTGGCTAGCCTCCCTGAAGGACCCCACGGGACGTCTCGCTCGTTGGGCTCTACGCCTTCAAGAGTACACGTTCTCTGTTATATACAAAATAGGGCGATTACATCAGGATGCGGATTGTTTATCCCGCTACCCTGTTGACGAAGCAACCGATACTGACGCTATCACGGACGTTTTTTCCGTGTCGCAACTGTTAAACATTGGCGAAGAGCAACGTCGGGATGCTTCTATACGACCCATCATTGACAAACTGGAGTCAACGCCTCGCGACCCGTCCCTACGAATGTTTTTGGTGAAAGACGGGATCCTATATCGCCGCAACCTTGATTCCTTCGGATCAGACTTTCTTCCTGTCATCCCAGCGCACCTGCGTTCCACTGTCCTGCATCAACTTCATGACGGTCCCATGACGGGCCATTTGGGCGTTTCTCGCACATACGATTGGGTACGATGTCGGTTTTTTTGGCCTGGACTTGCCCGCTCTGTTCGACGCTATGTCGCCGCTTGTGAGCCCTGTCAGCGTCGCAAAACGCCGTCTGCCCTCCCAGCCGGCTACCTTCAGCCGATCGACGTTCCCAACGAGCCTTTCTTTCGAGTTGGTCTCGACCTGTTGGGCCATTTTCCACTCTCCACAGCCGGAAATAAATGGATTGCTGTTGCCACGAACTACGCGACGCGGTACGCAATCACACGAGCACTCCCGACCAGCTGCGCTACCGACGTTGCGGACTTTCTGCTGTACGACATAATATTAGTGCACGGTGCTCCCCGTCAACTTCTCACCGACCGTGGCCGCACGTTCTTATCAGCTGTCGTTCATGAAATCCTGAGGTCTTGCCATACCAAGCACAAATTTACTACTTCGTACCATCCCCAGTCAAATGGCCTCACGGAGCGCCTTAACAGGACCCTAACCGATATGTTTGCCAAATACGTTGCGCCAGACCACCATGATTGGGACAATCATTTGCCGTATGTGACGTTTGCCTACAACTCATCTCGTCACAACACTGCCGGATATTCGCCCTTCTATCTACTATATGGCCGGGACCCAACTCTACTTTTAGACACGTTACTACCTGCGGCCACTGAATATGCTGGTGAAGCCATTGCCCGCGCCGACCACGCGCGCCAAGTCGCCCGTAACCGTCTACAGGCTTCACAGGCGCGCCAACAACAGCTCTACAATTCTCACCATAGGAACGTGCACTTTTCTCTGGGTTCTCTCGTGCTCCTTTGGTCACCTACTCGGCGTGTGGGACTGTCGGAAAAACTGTTGTCGCCCTACACTGGACCATTCCGTATCGTTCGCCAAGTGACAGACGTCACGTACGAGATTGTTCCGACCGATCCAACAAAGACATCGTCAGCTCCGAGCGACACCGTTCACGTGGCTCGACTAAAGCCCTATTGCCCCCCTTCGACATCATCTGCGTAAATTTAGCACCGGAACGGTGCTTCTACCGCCGGGGGTTATGATATAAAACAGCCGCTAAACACGGCTGCATGAAAGAAGAGGACGAAGTAGGTTTTTCCGTTGGATGCTGGTCTGACGCCATCTTGCTCGTCGGGCTCTCTGCGCTGTAAATAGCTCATTAAACAAGTTACTAGCTCATTAACAAGGTAACATAATAGCTCATCAAACAAGGTAACATAATAGCTCATTAATAGCTCATTAAACAAGGTAACAATATTAAGGGCACAAAATGCAGGAGAGTACAGCATACGACATGAAAGTACATCATTCTCCTCTGCATATATATGTTCAAAATTACGTGAACAGTCACATGCTTGTAAGTTTGTATCAGTCAAGTTATCCCTCAAGTTTCATGCGGGGAAACAAAACCAGCGCAGTACACAAGTAACATTTACAAATGGTAGGTTTGGTTATCTACTGTAAGAAATGTAAGAATGTACACAGTACACAGTGCACAGAATGTGGACAGGTGTTAAACTGCTTGCGATGTGTAGAGCTTCATGAGAGGGAAAAGTGAAGAAAAAAGCGCGGAGCTGTTATTGTCTTTCAACACGAAGGCACCGACACGGCTCCAAGCGGGGGAGGGGAGGAGTGAAAGAAAGAGGAGGAAGGAATGAGACAAGGAAGGGCGCATACTTACGATTTCTAAAGCGATCATCATCATCATCATCGTCACCACCATCATCATCATCAGCCTGACTACTTCCACTGCAGGACAAAGGCCTCTCCCATGTTCCGCCAGTTAACCCGGTCCTGTGCTTGCTGCTGTCAATTTATACCCGCAAACTTCTTAACCTCATTTGTCTACCTAACCTTCTGTCTCTCCCTAACTCGCTTGACTTCTCTGGGAATCCAGTTAGTTACCCTTAATGACCAGCGGTTATCCTGTCTACGCGCTACATGCCCGGCCCATGTCCATTTTCTCTTCGTGATTTCAATTACGATATCCTTAACCCCCGTTTGTTCCCTAATCCACTCTGCTCTCTTCTTGTCTCTTAAGTTTACACCTACCATTTTTCTTTCCATTGCTCGCTGCGTCGTCCTCAATTAAAGCTGAACCCTCTTTGTAAGTCTCCAGGTTTCTCCTCCGTCCTGTAATATTTTGAGAGTGCTTGCCAAATGTGCTCCACCCCATTCTTATTCTTCTATAGTTACTTCAATCTCGTGGTTCGGCTCCGTGGTTATTACCTGCCCTAAGTAGACATTATCATTTACAACTTGAAGTGCACTATTACCTATCTCGAAGCGCTGCTCTCTTCCGAGGTTGTTGCATATTACTTTCGTTTTCTGCCGATTAATATTAGGACCCACCTTTCTGCTCTCCTTGTCTACCTCTGTAATCATGAGTTGCAATTCGTCCCCTGAGTTACTCAGCAATTAAATATCATCGCCGAAGCGCAGGTTACTAAGGTACTCTCTATTAACTCTTATTCCTAACTGTTCCCATTCTAGGGTGCTGAAAACCTCCTGTAAGCACGCGGCAAATAGCATTGGGGAGATTGTGTCCCCCTGCATTACACCCTTCTTGATTGGTATTCTGTTGCTTTCTTTATGAAACACTATGGTAGCAGTTGACCCCCTGTAAATTTCTTCCAGACTGTTTATATATACTTCATCTACGCCATGATTCCGCAGTGTCTGCATGACGGGTGATATTTCCACTGAATCAAACGCCTTCTCGTAATCTATGAAAGCTTTTTATATTGGTTGGCTATATTCTGAGCATTTCTCCATTACCTGCAGATTGATAGTATGAATGTGGTCGATTGCTGAGTAGCCTGTTCGAAATCCTGCTTGTTCCTTTGGTTGATTGAATTCTAATGTTTTCATTAGATAGATATGTGGGGTTTGACGTCCCAAAACCACCATATGATTATGAGAGACGCCGTAGTGGAGGGCTCCAAAAATTTCGACCACCTGGGGTTCTTTAACGTGCACTCAAGTTTGAGCATACGGGCCTACAACATTTCCGCCTCTATCGGAAATGGCGTTGGCCTCTCCAAATGGCCAACGCCAGTCCGCAACCGGCGCCCCAAGGCCCCCCCGCCAACACAGCCTTCACAGGTAACCATCTTTCAACCACTGGTTCCCGATCACTTTAGTGGCGGTGCCCATGAAGACGTGGATGACTGGCTTGAGCATTATGAGCATGTCGCCAAAATTAATCTGTGGCCTGAACAAGAAAAGCTCTCACGCGTCTGTTTCGACCTTGACAGCGGTGCGAAAATTTAGTATGAGAACAAAGAAGCCAGTCTGTTAACTTGGGGTGACTTCCGACAACAGCTTGTCGATGCGTTCGCCAATGTCGATTGGCGCGACCGTGCGCAGCAGCCCTTGGAGCTACGTGTTCAAAAACCAAATGCAAGCGTTACTATGTTCGCTGAAAATATGACTCGTCTTTTTCGTCGAGCTGACCCCAACATGAGTTAAGATAGGAAGTTGAGCTACCTCATGCGCGGCGTTAAGGAGCAACTTTTCGCCGGGCTACTGCGCCACCCTCCAAGTACCGTAGTTGACTTTATCAAGGAGGCTACGGCGATTGAGCAGGCCCTTTATCAACGATGAAGGCAGTATCATCGAATGTTTAGCAGCGCCCCAATCATTGTTGCCACCATACCTGAGGATAAAAGCTCCCTGCGAGACCTCATTAGGGAGATAGTTCGCGGAGAACTGCAAAAGTTCCAGAATCCAGTTGCTCAAACCCCCGTTGCGTCCATCGCTGAACTGGTGCGCGTCGAAATCCGCAACGCATTTTCTACCGCTGTTCCTGGTGACGACCACCGTCCCCATGAGCTATGCCGATGCTCTCCGACGTTCACCATCAGGTACATCGCCGCCATATCACCCAGTGCCGACGGGCCCTTGGTCACCGACGCAAGAGCAGACCCTGAGCCGACCACCAAGCCAACCGACGTACCACCACGCGTCCACAGCAGCACCATGGACATCGTCGAGAGAAGGGAGGCTCAGACGTCCACCGCTCCGAAGAACAGACGCATGGCGCACAATCGATCGACGTCCACTATGCTTCAACTGCGGAGGTGCAGGTCATATTGCCCGTCATTACTGGAACTGCAATGATTCGTTCCGCCCTCTTCAAACATGGTCTGACGATCGACGTGCGAACGGAGAATACATACCACGCCGAGAGGACGCCTCTTTCCATGGAGCCCATTCTCACTTTTACGATACTGTACTTCTGACGAGGAGGCAATACCTACCCGCCAGCCAGGTTTGGGACGTCAATCCCGCTCTCCATCTCCCACTCATTCACCTTCGTCACACCAACGTACCTCCGTGGGCCTTAACGCAAGTAGGTCACCCAGCTCGCGCCGGGGAAACTGAGGGCGGCGAACTCTGGGGCTAAGGTTGCAGGCCATGAAGATGACGACGAAAGGCCCCCATTACTCGACGCTGTAAATTCAACAAGACGTGAGAGCAACGACATTGTGACCGCCTACCTGAGTGTTTTTTTTTGACGGCCAGAAAGTAACAGCACTAGTCGACACCGGTGCCGACTTTTCTATTATCAGTCAGGACCTCGCGATCCGCCTCAAGAAAGTGAAGACGCCGTGGACAGGCCCTCAAATAAGGACGGCAGGTGGTCAGTTATTTATGCCCTCTGGAAGATGCACAACGAGAATTGACATGGGAGGTTCTTCTTTAGTTGCGTCGTTCGTCGTTCTCGCCACATGATGCAAGGATCTAATTATTGGTATACACTTCTTACGAGAGTACGGCACCATCATCAATATCTCAGACAGTTCGATTACATTCCGCAACAGTTTGGGCGCACCTGATTGTACATAGGCGTGACCAAACCAATTGCGTCTAACTGATGACGATGTGATTCTCCCTCCTCGGTCATGCACGCTTGATTCTGTGGCAGCCGCGGCCCAGTTTGACGGCGAAGTAGTAGCAGACCGAATAACCTCGCTCCTCCTCACACAGGCATTTCCGTCGCAAGAGGTATTGTCAGTGTCGCCGCTGGACGCACGGACTTGCTTCTGACAAATTTTAGTGATGAGCGCCAGCACCTTCCAAAAGGCATGGCCGTCGCCTACTTGGACGATATCACAGACGCAGAAGTCTGCTTGGCAGTAGTCGACGAGGCGCCAAAACTTGATTCAACACCAGTTCTCGACGTTAGCACTAATTTGCCTAAGAACGAGCGAAAGAGGCTTCTTGAGCTACTGGCCGAATCCAAAGACTGCTTTTCGACAACATCAAGAGTTGGCCGCACGCCTCTAACCAAGCATCGGATAATTACCGAGGACATGGCGAGACCAAAACCTCTATCGCGTGGCTGCAAAAGAACGCGTAGTGATACAAGAGCAAGTCGACAAAATGCTAGAAGATGACATCATTCAGCCCACAAAAAGCACCTAGTCGTCACCAGTAGTCCTCGTTAAAAAAAGACGGCAGCCTGTACTTCTGTGTAGAACCGAAACTTCAATCAGGTTGCAAAGAGAGAAAATGTATCCACTTCCTCGTATAGATGACTCTCTCGACCGACTTCGACATGCTCGTTACTTTTCATCGATGGACTTGAGGAGTGGGTATTGGCAAATCGAGGTAGACCCAAGAGACCGCGAAAAGACTGCTTTTGTGACACAAGATGGCTTACACAAATTTAAAGTCTTGCCCTTTGCTTTATGCTCAGCGCCTGCTACCTTTAAAGAATTATGGATACCGTACTTTCTGAGTTGAAGTGGAAAACCTGCTTGATCTACCTTGATGATGTCGTAGTTTTCGCCGCAACATTTGATCAGCACCTTAAAATACTTGAGGCAGTTTTACAAGCCATACGGTCTGCGGGCTTGACGTTGAAGCCTGAAAAGTGCCACTTTTGCAAAGAAGACCTCGAATTTCTTCGCCACGTTGTCAGTCACGCAGGCGTTCGTCCTGATCCTGAAAAGATCGCAGCAGTTGCACAATTCCCGGAGCCGACTAATAAGAAGGCTGTCCGACGATTCCTTGGAATATCTGCGTATTATAGGCGATTCATCGCACACTTCGCACGCATCGCATCACTGTCAACCCGCCTCACGAGAAAAGACGTTGCTTTCCAATGGAGCAACGAAGAGGAAGCTGCTTTTAAGAACCTCCACCAGCGACTACAGACGCCTCCAGTGCTTGCCCACTTTGATGAGAAAGCCCCAACGATGCTACACACTGATGCCAGCAATATTGGTTTGGGAGCTGTGCTTGTGCAGCTGCAAGACGGCACTGAAAGAGTAATCGCCTATGTAAGCCGAACACTAACACGCACCTAGACTAATTACTCAACGACTGAGAAGGAATGCCTCGCCGTGGTATGGGCGGTCATGAAATTTCGCCCGTACTTATACGGCCGCCCTTTCAAAGTCATCAGCGACCACCATTCACTGTGTCGGTTGACAAATTCTAAAGATCCTACCGGGAGATTAGCGCGTTGGGGGCTCAGGCTGCAGGAGTACGACATGACTGTCGTACACAAGTCAGGGAACCGCCACATGGACGCCGACTGTCTATCCCGCTCACTCATTGAATCGGCAACTCTATCAGAGGAGGAGGAAACAGCATTTCTCGGTGTGCTTGACTCGACCGCTATTGCACAGCAACAGCGTGGCGACCCTGAGTTACTTGCCCTAATTATTTACCTGGAGGGAAGATCTCACAAGGCACCAACTGTTTTCATAAGAGCGCTGTCATCATTTTGTTTACGGGGCGGAGTATCATACAAAAGAAACTTCTCTTCGACAGGATCTGCGTATTTGCTCGTTATCCCAGCAGCCCTTCGCTTCGAAGTACTCGAAGCATGCCATAACGAGGTGACTTCCGGCCACTTAGGTTACACAAGAACGTTGGCCACAGTACGGCAGCGCTACTTCTGGCCAAGACTGACCCTAGCCGTAAAACACCATGTTCGTACTTGCCTCGACTGCCAGCGACGGAAGTCACCGCCGACTAAACCAGCTGGCCTCCTGCAGCCCGTGAAGGTCCCAAGAACACTATTCGACCAGAGTGGCATAGATTTTTGGACCCACTTCCTACTTCTACTGATGGGAACCGCTGAGTTATTATCGCGACTTATTATCTTACCCGTTATGCTGAAACAAGGGCTATCCAGAGAGGTACAGCAGCGGAGGTGGCACGATTGTTCATCGAGAACGTTGTCCTGCGGCATGGTGTACCAAGCGTCGTTATCACAGACAGAGGAACCGCATTTATGGGAGCTCTTTTGGAACAAGTCCTTCTGCTGAGTGGAACAACCCATCGTAAGACCACCGCCTACCACCCGCAAACGAACGGGCTTACAGAGCGTCTGAACAAAACAATTGAAGACATGCTTTCAATGTACGTAGACGTCGAACACAAAAATCGGGACGAAATCTTGCCATATATCACGTTTGCATACAACACTGCCAAGCAAGAAACAACCTGGATGGCCCCGTTCAGCCTAATTCACGGAAGAGAAGTACGAACCATGTTAGATGCGATGCTAGCGCACGAATGCCACGACATCGAACCGGACGCCGAGATGTTTACAGAACGAGCGGAAGAAGCAAGGCAACTAGCACGCCTGCGAATCCGGCAACAACAAGAGTATGACGCTAGCCGCTACAATTCTCGACGCAGAACAGTCATTTGCCAGACCGGCGACAGAGTATGGGTTTGGACGCCCTTACGGAAACGAGGACTCTCTTACAAGCTGCTAAGTAGATACTTTGGGCCATATCTAGTACTGCGACGACTGAGTGATGTTACTTAAGAGGTCGTCCCCGACAGTTCATGTAGTACGAGGCTTCGCCAGCACCGTCCTGAACTAGTTCACGTTGTGCGCATGAAGCCTTATGAAAAGTAGTGACTGCGTAAGACACTTCTTAAAGAACAGACAAAAAAAACTGCACTACTGGTTTAGCATCGGGGCGATGCTCATTAAAAGGGGGCAAATGACGCGTGTGTACTGGTGGACCAAAACGACGATAAGAAGATTTGGTGGACACCAGGTAGTGTAGCTCTGGCTGATCGAACATAAAAAAGATGATCTTGCTGTTCGGCTGCTGAAAGTCGCTGTGTCAACGCTTATCTGCCTTTGGTTCTGGTTCGCACTGTACCGCGACAATAATCTTCTGGTACTTTCGCAGCCACGAGCTTTATGACTCGAATGTTTATTGCCACATGCAGATATGCCGACGCGTCTAACCAGAGATCATATTATTTACGGCCGACGCTTTGTCCGTTGCTGCCACTGCACAGCGTGCATTGGTTGTATTTTGACTTTTCGTTTGCCGGGTACGTGTGCGTCCAAACGAAAAGTTTTGTCTTAACCTGTAGACTTCTGTGCTCTTCAACGCTGTGAACATGTGACAATATATTGTGCAAGTTATGTCTCTGAAATACGAAAATTTTGCCGCTCTTCATGCTATTATCAATACTTATTAGTTAGTTTTGTTTTAAATTGCACAATCATTTGCTGATGGCTTCATTAACAAGAAGGTTTCAACTGACACATGGTGAAAGAGCCGTGGGAAAAGAAAGCGTTGATTTCGGCTGTATACACTTCAGTGTCCGGTAATAATGAAAGAAAACCATAACTTGAAATCAACACAGAAAAACACTGCGCTTATCAATAATTGTGAAAATGAAGTTCTCAAATTTCGCAGTTTAAAATGCGCGTGATGCGAACACAGTTTATCGCGGTAAATTGTACGCATACTCAAGGTAAAGAACCTATAATGAATAGAGGAGACTTGCGAAAAAGAGAAGCGAGAGACAGGGCGATATCGCGACGCACAAGTCGTTTTGATACGTCCAAACTCCTTTTTTTTCAATTTTGAATTTCATGTTCAAACAACTTCGCGACTGTTTGACATCGTTCCTTTAAGGTTGCGCGCAAGACTCGGAGTCTATTTCATACGAGAGCCTACGTGGCCACCAGTGATAATGCCGGGATGCTCTATAATTCATGTGTAAAAACCCGACACGCTTGACCAAGTGACAGATAACTCGACAGCCAAAGGCTGTTGTCACCGCTAATCATTCAAAACACGTATAATTGTGTTTTAAGCGTCCGTTTCACAAGCCCAAGTTCGCCCGCATAATGAGTTTCGTCTTCCTTCGGCAACGTCACGACCAGGCGACAGTCACGGTGAATGGTTTGAATCTGTAGTCATGAATTTGTATCATCAGAGCAACACAGCTGACGTGTAGGACAGGGATGATAGTGTGGGGCTAGTACTATCACAGAAGTTGCCGACTTGTTCGGTAAAGCTATGTCAAAAACTTCTGTAATTCTCGCCAGTGCGCCCCTCCGGGGAAGGAAGGACGTTTTTGTATTTGGAACAGACTTCCGGGCACTGCTTTGAATAATTGAATCGTGTGTGCTGCGTCGTATGTAGTAACTCAGAAGTGCAACAACAACCTTTCTGTAATTCTCCTTTCATATCTCTTCAGTTCCATCACTTGCTGTTATTTTATTAACATTTCGCGTTGTGTTTACTTGTAGTTGCTGTGTAGCGTTCTTTTAGAAAATAGTTTGTTTTGTAGATGTTCTTTTCATCGTGCGTATCATTGTCTTTCCTCATCACTTTTGTAAGCTCTTGCCTTGTCTTCGATTTAATTAAAAGCACGTTTGCTTTTATCCAAATGTCCGTGTCAGCTGTATGAGTAGGTCAGTCAGACCCAAATATCACCACACATGCAACCCCGCACGGGTCTACTGATCTGCAAAAAATTTTGAAATGTACCACTTGGAAGCTTTTCAGGCGTCGCAGGCCGAAACGTAAAGTGGAAGCCTGTGAGTCTGCCGCACGCTGATGTTAGATCGGCGAGGCCTCACAAGAAGTGTGTAACAAGCCCCAACTAAAGTGTGGAGTGATCGGTGACAAGTTTGGGTGCGTTGGGTAATGATGAGTTGTTTTGTTGTTTCCCGTCATGCACACTGCTAGCATTGCTGCTGAGAAATCTGCAGATAGTTGATCTGTTATTGTTGCACTCAGTAGTTAAGATAGAATATGAACATTAAAAAGTTTAACCTTCATGTTAGAGATCGTAAGTTCGACAGCACTTGCACAGGTTACGCGCCTTGTTCGGCATGCTGCCCCGCCGTGGTGGTCTAGTGGCTAAGGTACTCGGCTGCTGACCCGCAGGTCGTGGGTTTGAATCCCGGCTGCGGCGGCTGCATTTCCGATGGAGGCGGAAATGTTGTAGGCCCGTGTGCTCAGATTTCGGTGCACGTTAAAGAACCCCAGGTGGTCGAAATTTCCGGAGCCCTCCACTACGGCGTCTCTCATAATCATATGGTGGTTTTGGGACGTTAAACCACACAAATCAATCACTCAATCATTTGTTCGGCATGTAGTACACAAAACGCAATTATCTCGTCTTCGGATTTGACTGCATCATATCAACTTGCATGTCTTGGCAATTAAAGGAGTGAAACTAACTTTGTTGTGCAGAGAATGTTCCACTCTGATAATTCAGGTGGTGGTGCCCTTCTAGTGGCGTGCACATTCCGAATTTATTCGAAACATACTTTGAGATACTTTTTTATATTGCAGCATAACTGCACTTGTACAGCTCGGTCCAGGCTCAGCGCCACGCAGCGCAACAGGTGAAAGCTAAGCGCATGCCAAACCGACGCAGAGGTGGTGCATGTTTCGGGTCATCTGCTACTGAAACGCCGCTAGCATCTATGAAGGTCCGACCACATACCCGCTGCAGCGCGTCAACGCGCGTCTTGTGACACGACGCTACACCCTCTCCCTATAGGGCAAAGATATTGCACGAAGCAGTGCGCCCTCTCTCTTCGTAGGAAGAGGATGCAGTCTTGCGTCGTAAACACGTGCGTTATCTCGCTGCAACGGGTATGTGTGGTCAAGCCTTAACTCGCGTGCGGCACCGCTGTCGAAGCTCTGCCGTCAATCGGCCGTCAAGAGTCGGGCATTCGGGCGGTGACAGCGTAGCAGTACTGCCATGCGCGAACAATTGGAAGGAGTGGGCCCCGTAATTTACGCCGCTGCCGCATTGTACAGTTTGTGATCTTGGTGATGTTTCATTGTGTACGGCTCCGTTTCACTCAGTTCGGCCCTTACTGGTTACGTTGTGATGCTTGCAAAGTTCTGCGTAGCCGTCCGTGAGCACCACCGTGAAGTGTGCGAGATACGATTGGAGGTCGCTGGGAGAGTGGCACTGCGCAAGCACTTGGACGCACGACAGCAACTCCACGTAAAACCTGTAACAGCAGCGGGAGCAACGCAGCGAAGGAACATTGAAAAAAAAAGAAGTGGCAGAAGAAGGTCACCAGTAAATGTCATAATTTATAGATGGTGTGTACCGTTAATATAAGTTCCTACAATATTTACTACAAGAATAACTATACGGCACTGCGACCATTCATGCATCGCGTGAAATATAAGTAGTGCCCAGTTTCGCCCAGTCTTCGTGCTTGAAGCTTCCGAGGCGCTAGTGGTGACCTTAGGAGTCCCAGTGGTCGTATGCTGTCGTATACTGCCGTCGTGGTTGGGCGTCATGCAGGCAAAACCACGAACGGCATTGTCCTCCACAGCGCATTGAGCACTTGCTAGCGCCAAAGAGTAATATTTTTCCTCTCGTTTCTCGAGTGCCTTGATGAGACTAAGTGAACAGCACCCTAGGGGCCTGGCTTTTCGTATGCTGTGGTCGTTTGGTGTAAAGCATCAAAGGACGTACCAAAATAGAGATACTAAAAAGGAAGCAAACTAGAAACACAAAAGTGAGAGAAATAAAGGCTAGTTATAGCAATAAAAAAAGATACAGCAAGAAAAAATTAATAACCAGGCAGAAATATATATTAGGACAGAAAAATACAGAGAAGGAAATAAAGAAAAACTGAAAAGAAACGCAGAAGGCTGCTCAACGCAGTACTTCTTTCAAGCTTGGCACCACTAGTACAATGCTGCCTTATTTTTGTATGTCTTTTGTTGCTTTTGTTTAGGGTAAAAGAATAGTTGGTCATGAACCAAGTTTGCTGATTTGAATGAACCAGTCTGTAAGGATGAATTGCAAAGCTGAACTTTTATGGAACCTCGTCTAGGGACAAAGCGGCTGCAAGCCATAAGAGCGAAGCGGAGTCTTCACGACAAAGCTTAGGCAAGTCCGTATACTGCCATAAGATCGAAGCGGAGTCTTCACGACAAAGCTTAGGCAAGTCCGTGTACTACCCATGGCATTCCAATGCACGCTGAATTACAATGCGTTGGTGCGCCCATGGACATGAGTGCCAGATTACCCTCTAGATTGCTGTTATGGAACTTTGTGGTACAAGCTACAGGGCACGGAGAAGGTGCATAAACATCTTGGTGGCGCTTGCCGTCACAGCGATTCAAAGACGACGCCCCCTCACGTAGATTCATTCGTCTATCGATTCGCAACAGCGCTACATGTCAGCGCATGCAACTGTGTTCCATCAAATAATAGAATGAATGAACGCGTTCTGCTGAAATGGCATGTAACTGCGGAGTGTCACAGCCAAGATTTTATTCTAGCGCTGCTCCGAACCATATATGACCGTTCATTAGCTCTCGTGCGTCTGCGTGTATGTAGATACACATAGAAGAAGCTGAAAAGGTCAAGCTTGGAAAAAAAGTTTATAGTACTGTTCCTCTACCCCTGTGTGTCTGATAGGAGGTACATCCACGTATGCAGGTTTACACTTTGTTGATTGGTGTTGATCGGCTGATGATGATGATCAATTATTCCGCAAATGATTTGCAACGGGCTGGCCTTTTAAAACACGTGCCTGTTGCGCAGTTGGTGTGATTAGACAGTTCCGCCGCGTGATAATACATCAATTAACCAAACTCCTTGCATTACATGACACCTGCATATATAGAGCTAAATATTACGAAGCAATGAGACCACAGGGGTAAAACGACAGGGACGAATAAGGATGAATAGACGTGCGCTTCCGGGCGTCTTCCTCTATCCCTAGCTGGATTTTCAGAGCTAGCTATAGAATCACTGATTGCATCAAATTAACCAGCCTTATTATTTGTGCCCTTAAACGCGCGCGTGGAAATCGTTGGGAATACGACGACCATGCTTAGTTCCTGGTTTTTTTCAAGACAGCACGAACCATTGCTTCTTTTTGAAGCCCAGCACCAAATGAGCATTTCTGCTTGCGTGGCATCACCGTGGTCTAGTGTAGGCCACGGTGATCTCTTTGGTTCATACGCATGCAGGGCTGGCACGTGCACCGCGCCTCACTTCGCTTGTCTTGAAGGTCAACTCCCGCGACATTTCGACCATGTCAAGGTTATGGTGTTTTTTATGTTCCTGAGGCACTCTTTAACGAGTACAATAGGTGAAATGCTAAGAAAATTCGAAAATAATTTTGAATAAGCAAAAGATGCAAACTGAAACCCGGCCCTGTCTGCGTTGGATGTATATCTTGGTAAGAGCTGGAGGCTGTATACTGGTTCCGCCGGCACGTAGTATAAAAGCTGTGAAAGCCAGACCAGCGAAGCGCCGGCCAAACACCACAGAAGAAGGAAAAAAAACTTTCCCGTGCTATACCCGCGCCAAACACCACCGCCGTCGCCTTTTATGTAGCCAGCACAGTAAATGCTGTAGTGGCTGCAGTAGCGGTGACATCGGCTGCGTCACTTCTATTGACATGCCAAACATGCCGTTATTATTATTGTTATTTACAATACTGCTAGCCCTTGCGGGCTGTAGCAGGGGTGGGAGGTGAACAGGTGAGCAATACACAAACAATGTTAGGCAAAAAACAAGTCCAGCCGTCGTTGAAAATCCTGTGAGGATCTACATCCTGTAAGTACCTCGGGAGGAAGCGCATTCCAGTCAACTATAGATCGCACCAGAAACAAAAACTTAAATACATCCACCCGCGGTACATAAGCTTGGACAGAAACTGAGTGATTGGTACGAGCCGACACTCGTCCTGGGGGGCGCAGGTATACACTGGGATCCAGCTTGCAGTTCTTATGATACAGGTCATAAATAAACTTTAAGCGAGCTATTTTTCTACGTGTAGCTAACGATTGAAGGTCAACCCTAGCAAGCAAAAGTGATACAGACTGTGTTCTCATGTGTCAGACAGTGTTGCCAATAATTATGGCAAGCGAGTTGAGCTTTCTAAGGCGACGTTTAAAATTATTTTACCAACAATCAACGCATCTCCCAAGTCTGTAATTTAACATGAATGACGGAAACATGCAAGGGAACGTAAACAGCGAATTTCATTGAGATATATTGGCCTCTAAGAACCGCCAGAGTTGGCCTTTGACGAGGCTTTCGGCGTTTCGCTCCGTTCACGGGGCTTGCAACGCTGAGTGATGTGCGTGGCGTTTGTGTGCTGGCAGCTTCTGTGGCGTTATGCAACGAATGTTACTTTGCTACAACTGCGAATAGCTAGAAGTTCACACGCAGTTGGCGTGGCCAACTGCGTGTGAAGCTTCTGGGAGCTTGTGGGAGCTTTCTGGGAGCACCTCAGCGCTCGCATTTTATGTCCTGGCCTTCCTAGGATTCCCTGCAGAAAAAAAAACAATGGAGGCCAGGACAGTCCAATGAAGTTTGTCATCTTCACCTCCACCGCCGAGAGGAGAAGGTGAAACACCGCCTCCCTCTTAATCCACGAAAGGGGTAAAAGGCACGCCCAATACAGCCTATGGTGAGGGAGAAAACACTGCAGATCGTGGATGAGACAGCACAGCACGAAGACGTTGAGTCTTACGTGGAAGCCAATTTCGCAGTCTGCTGCAGTGATGGCTATGCGGCGCCAGGCAGACCACGAGTTGTGAAAACAGCGGCATCAAGGCGCCACGAAGCACGTGCGAAATGCATCCACAGACGGTTCTCAGACGCTGGGTCCTTTGCCCGGGGCACCTTGACGACAAAGCAAGCCGCCTCGACGGGCAACAACTCTTCCTAATCTTTCAGTCGGTCAAAGGGTGCCGACGAGGGGCGCCGACGACCTGGGATAACTAGAAGAACGATTTCTTTGTGGTCTTGCATCTCTGGGAGCGCTGACTCGGAAGAAATCAGGGTAGGCTCAGCAACAATGTCTCATGCGGCAAAGCGGCGTCAAGTTAGGCAGGCCGATCATAACGCAAGTGATAATCTTGGTAAGCACACGTCCACTTTGTTAATGTTTGATAAACGCAAGCACATAGAGAGGTTCATTGCACTGCGAGATACTGAAATACAGCTGCGATATCATGATTATAAATTGCACACAAGAAATGAACATATAGACAATATTATAGGGAGAACACCAGAAGAGTAAAACTGCAATAAATGTACACAGCAACACATACAGTGCATAACGCGACATGGCAGTAGTTGCCCCATATGCTCGACTCCAGCATGTACCGGAAAAAAAATGTTGACTACATTTTGTTTCCCACCTTCTCACTAATTTTCTCCTTCACACTTTACATCGCTCTGTTGCGAAAAACAGTCACAAGCAGTTGTCGCAGCAAAAACGAAGCAATTTTAGGTGTTATGCAACTCGTTAATGAGGCAGAAGTGTTTTCCTAAGGATTACGTGCTAGCTTTAGCTAACAAACATTTTTCTAGTTTCACCAGTTCTCTCTTATTGTGCTCGTTATAGCTTCGAAAATTTGCGAGCGGCAGAGATAACGATATACTTCTTAAAAAAACCTGGCTCATTGATTGATAAGTGGGGTTTAACGTCCCAAAACCATAAATAATTATGAGAAACGGCGTAGTGGAGAGCTCTGGAAATTTCAACTACCTGGGATTCTTTAACGTGCACCCAAATGAGAGCACAAGGGCCTTGTTGTGAAGCGCGCCTCCGACGACGTTACGAAGGGCGCCTCGAAATCTCACCGCTGCAACCACTGTTTCGAAAGACGGCGACGCCAACACGGTCCCGAAGGCGCCACTCCTTCGAACTACGCCGGAAAGGTCACCAGCCGTTTGGTAGCGTAGGTTTCTCAGCTCGCGACTGCTTCTGCGCAGAGCTGATAGACGAGCGGACGAGAAGACGGTGAGTTAAACAAGGTTTATGTACAGCATATATACAGAGGCGTTAGGAATTCGGCACTGGGGCCGACAGAGACGCGAAGAGCCGAGCTCTTCTCTCTAACACATAGCTCTACTCTCAAATGGGTCTGCTAACACATAGCTCAACTCTCCATCACATAGCTCTTTTCTCTGACACACATGTCTGCTCTTCAACAGGTCTGCTGCTCGCGATGCGTCGCAGGGCTTTTTTTATATGCACCGGGTCCAACCCAAATGTCCAACTAAAAGCCGCTGGTCGTGAGGTCAGACTCCACCAATGGGGGTCGCCGCTGGGCCGCGTCATTCTTTCTCATCGAGTCTGGAGAGGCTGCGCTGCAGGTGGCTGCACCCAAGGACGAGTGACGTCGCCAGGCATTGCGTCAGACCCGCCACACAGGAAGGCGCCGGTTGCTGGCTCGACGGGCTGCTCGAGTGACTCACTGCACGCGCGCGCCAGAAAGGCGCCGTCGCGTGTTGACGCCGTTGAGTTGTTCATCACGTCAGGCGGGCTCGCGTGCTGGCCTTGACACAGATTGCCTTTTTCTGAGGCATGGACGTTCGCTGCGGACTCGCAGGCATAACAGCACCCCCGCCGCCAGACAATGCGCCGGAAAGACGAGCTGCTTCCATGGGACTCGGATGTCAGGCGCGCTCGTTCGCCACGTCCCTCCAGGTTCGCCTCCAGGGCCATGGGGAGAATGCAGCTCCAGACTCTGTTCCGGGAACACATCCCATTCTTGAGGACGGATCCCAGCTCCACTGGCTTGTCGCCACAACTTGTCGACCAGCTTCGCTCGTCTCTGACGATCCTTGGTTTCAGCACTTGTCGATGGTTGTGCAACTTGTCAAGAACGGATCGACAACAGACAACACACGACACAAGCAAGTGCGCTCGGTCACCCGACAGAACACCAGACAAATTATAGTACAACATATACCTAGCTACGTGTCTATCGGAATTTCGTTCCCTCTACATCAAGAGGCACATGTGGGACACAAGACTCTTAAAAAGACAACTCAAATTTGTACACGCAAAATAACATAAGGAAATAGAATAGAACATAAAGTTGGCTCCTTGAGCTCACTCTGGACGAGAGCACTCAGCAAAGGTCGTGATGAGGTCAAAATGTTGCCCCGAATCGTCAGCGAGAAACCGAAAGGTGGAGAAGGTAGTAACTAAACGCATGGCTCAATGCGTCTGCATTAGCGCTTAGCTTTCCTTTTTTGTAGCGAACGTCTAAGTTGAGCTCTTGGAGCATCATGCTCCATCTCAGTAAGCGGCCACTTTTAGGCGACGATACCTATGCGGTACTAAGGGCTGCTCGTACTTGCGACGATGCACATCTGTGTAACTACAATATGGGAGTCCAGATTTCTCATAAAAAGAAACATTCCTTCTCAGGTCCTCCTTTTGGACTTCACTTAACCTAGGCTTCAGGTTCAACTGCTCCAAGATTACCTCCGATCCCCTTTCGATTACATCACTAGAACTCAAAGTTTCTGCTCCCTCTTCCTCTGAAGCATTCAACAGCTGATTTACGACCGCTTGACGATGAACGTATGGTTTCATCAAGTTGTAAATTTTGTTCAGCTGCCTTCCTAATTTCACTTCATAATTGATATCAGAAAGCTTCGATATTACTTTGGCGGGCCCTTCCCATTGAACCTCGAGCTTGTTCCTTTTGGACCGCCGCAGCAGCATTACCTGACTTCCTACTTCAAAAGCGCGCTTCTTCGCCGATTTGTCATTGTATTCCTTCGACAACACTTGTGCAGCTTTCATGTGGCTTTCCACTAGCGCTTCAATCGAGAGCTCCTCGCGCTGCTCTTGAATGAGCGTCTATCGATCAACCTTCGGCAGCTTGCTCCAACTTTCCGCTACAGGCGAGAGCGTTGCAGCCCTCTCGCTCTGATTCAATGGCGCCATGTCGTCTCCCATTGCTACGAAAACCGCACCGGTCGCTTCGGCAACGGGCCGCTCGCGTGACTGCTCACATGACTCACACGGAAAATTTCCTCTCTGAGGTTCCGCTGACCCGCCGACAAGGTCAGTTGAGAGTTCACCGCATTGAACAAGATCAAGCTCCTGCGAAAGCTTCCGCGCTTGCGATCGCGTAAGGGCCATGTACGCTAAGTTGGAGAAGAACAATTTACCCTGCTCTTTGAGAAGCTGCTCTGAGTTGTTGGAGAAAAGATAAGGAACACGATCGGTAAGCGCAGCAGACACAGCCGCTTCGGTGCGAAGCTTACCGAACAGGCCTTCAATGACAACCGTGGCGATTGGTAAGCAAGCTCTCTGCTCCTCGGCGATTTGCCTGATCCACGCGCATTCTCCTGTAAAGTCATCCGGAGACACCAATGAAGAATGGAAAACATCCATGGTTGCCGCTGAGTCACGAAGTGCTCGACACGTTTGCCCATTCCCACTAATTCTTGGATATACGGCTCCAACAACCGCATGTTCTTTTCAGATTCTCGGATTGTTGCAAAAGCAAACTTTTGCTTACAGTTTATCACGATGTGCCCTTCCTTTTTGCAGTTGTAGCATATCAGTGGCTCCCGTGATTCAAACGCCCGTGTGCTATCAGTGCGTTGTTTAGGAACCTCACTCCATTTCTCCGCTTCTGTTTGCCCTTCCCCTACACTGTCCTTCGTATGAGACGGGTCCTTCTTGAAATTACGGTGCGGAGCGGGTTTCTGTTGATCGGGTTTCTTCGAAAAACCCTCTTTTCTTTCACTCTTTTCAACGTGCACTGCCCTGCTATGCAACTTTCGGCGAGTATAATACTCCTCAGCTAACTCTGCTGCCTTGTTTAGCTGTACTTCACCAAGTTTGTCCTGCAGCCAAAGTTTGACATCCTCCTCGATGAAGCGGTAGAATTGCTCCAATGCAACGCATTCCACCACTTTATCGCGGTCGTCATAAACACCTTCGCCCTTCAGCCATTCAATTAAATCGGCTTTAAGACGAAACGCGAAGTCAACGTGTGATTCATTCCCCTTTTTAGCATACCGGAACTTTTGCACGAAAGCCTCGGGTGACAACTTATAACGTCTCAAGAGCACTTCCTTAACCTCGTCATAGCTCTCAAACGCTTCCCTCGACAAGCAAGTTATCACGTCGGACACTTCGCCGGGAAGAAGAGCTAACAGGTTCTGCGCCCAAAGAGACCGCTCCAAAGCGTTTCGCTCACAGACGTGTTCAAACTTGACGAGATACTTCGCCATGTCCTCGCCTACTACGAACGGTGGCAATTGGTCCCGAATTCTGTAACCGCTGACCTGAATCGTCGGAGAAGCTACGCTAGGCGCCTGCGAACACTGTAGGATTGCCAATTCTATTCGTTTCAACTCGAGGCGCTCCTGTCTCTCGGCCTCCTCGCGGCGTTCACGCCTTTCAGCTTCCTCGCGGCGTGCTTTGATATCCGCCCAGGCCTCATAGACTTCCTCACCCGACACTCCCTCATCCTTCATGATCTCAAAGATCACTTGCTTTCGTTTCGCACAGCCCAAAGTAATGCCGAGTTCCTCACAAATTTCGATGAGTTCCTTCACTTTATGGTTCTCCATCGTTCACACTAGCCTCTTGCTGTTTGCCCCTGTTAACAATTTACTTGCCGTACCCACTATAAGTCAACTAGCAAGACGCGCAAGCAATTTTTCACACTCCCGTCTACCCCCTCCGCATTAACTTTGGTTTCAAAACACATCCACTTTGCTTGAAACGATCAAAGCTCACTTCAATGCTTCACACAGCCCTTCTCTAAACTACTACAACCTGAGCTAGAGTAGTCTGGTGAACTGAGGAGAAAACAGGCACTCACCGCATCGATGTCGCTGACGCCGGCCGATTCCGCAGCTGCCAACTACTGTTGCGAAGCGTGCCTCCGACTACGTTACGAAGGGCGCCTCGAAATCTCACCGCTGCAACCACTGTTTCAAAAGACGGCGACGCCAACACGGTCCCGAAGGCGCCAGTGCTTCAAATTCCGCCGGAAAAGTCACCAGCCGTTTGGTAGCGTAGGTTTTTCAGCTCGCGACTGCTTCTGCGCAGAGCTGATAGATGAGCGGACGAGAAGACGGTGAGTTAAACAAGGTTTATGTACAGCATATATACAGAGGCGTTCGAAATTCGGCACTGGGGCCGACAGAGACGCGAAGAGCCTAGCCCTTCTCTCTCACACATAGCTCTACTCTCAAATGGGTCTGCTAACACATAGCTCAACTCTCTATCACATAGCTCTCTTCTCTGACACACATGATTGCTCTCCAACAGGTCTGCTGCTCGCGATGCGCCGCAGGGCTTCTTTTATATGCACCGGGTCCAACCCAAATGTCCAACCAAAAGCGCCGCTGGTCGTGAGGTCAGACTCCACCAATGGGGGTCGCCGCTGGGCCACGTCATTCTTTCTCATCGAGTCTGGAGAGGCTGCGCTGCAGGTGGCTGCACCCAAGGACGAGTGACGTCGCCAGGCATTGCGTCAGACCCGCCACACAGGAAGGCGCCGGTTGCTGGCTTGACGGGCTGCTCGAGTGACTCACTGCACGTGTGCGCCAGAAAGGCGCCGTCGCGTGTTGACGCCGTTGAGTTGTTCATCGCGTCAGGCGGGCTCGCGTGCTGGCCTTGACACAGATTGCCTTTTTCTGAGGCATGGACGTTCGCTGCGGACTCGCAGGCATGGCAGCCTACAGCATTTTTACCTCTATCAGAAATTCAGCCGCCGCAGCCAAGATTCAACCCCACGACTTGCGAGTCAGCAGCCAAGTACCTATAGCCACAAGACCACAGCGGCGGGGCAATCTCGCTCATGCAGTGAATTCGAATACATGTATAGCGGCACAAAGAAAACCTAGCAACGTGAGCAGCGACTCACTTTCTTCACCCAAGAAACAATATTCTCGCAAGCTTGCTGCGAAGCATTTCATACAGTTTTCTTTCATGTGAAGCAATTCACAAAACCAGTAAGCCCAATGAAGAACACAAAAAAGAAGCCTTAACAAACAGCACAATGGGAGAAACGTTACGTTAAGGCTTCAATGACCCATGCAACAATCACTTAACAAAGTATTGATGGCGTTCCTGTTTAGCAGCAGCCAAGGTGAGAAGCAGCCGAAACAAGAGAAGACCATGACGAACGCCAGGCACGCTAGCGCACATCTTTTATTGCATCTCCCTGCTTCTGCCCGGACTTCTTCATTGCCGTAAATTCTCATGAACACGGAGCGTGACAGTGTTAACGTGGCGTACCATGCCGTCACGTCAACGCATGTTCACTTCTCTCGCGCCCGATTCATGCTGGATCCCAGCCCGATGTTATCGCACCGTACAATCGCAGACAATAAAGACGAATTCAGGCCGCTATCACAGTCGCAAAACACGTAGACGTATAATGCTTTAGAAAAGGTACTGGAGTAAATAACTAGTACACGTGTTTCTTTGAAGCAGTAAGTGATGTGTTTCCATTTTAAGGCTGGGGTGAAGCAACGTAGCTCCGCTGCCTTCGGCCCGAGTGACCACTCTTGTAATTTTTATGTTATGCTCTATGACTCAACTACCCACCGTCATCGACAAATGTGGTATAACTAAACGGCAAAGACGCTATTGGTGAACGCGATGGGCACTAAAATAACTACATTTCTCAGAAAAGTGCAAATGAGCCCACGAAATAATATATCAGGCGGCAAAAAAAATCCAAGATGTGACTCAGTGAAAAAAGAAGCCCGAATTCACTGATTACAAGTGTAACTTGCTGACCATGTGCACGTTCTGCAGGTGCTTACAGTAGGTCGGAATCCTTAGTTGCCTCATCAATGCTGAAGAGTGACCATAGGCGGTGTCAACATGACCGATACAAGAAATCGTTATTCGTGTGATAACGGGACGTCATCTTGACGTCATGTGATCCTTTTAGCAGCATGACATCGATATCCATCAGAATGTGTGACGACACAAGGTGGCTTTCTGGATTGGTCAGCGGTATGCCGGTCCCAAAGACACTTTAAAGCCTCATCAATTGCAGATAGGTTATCATGAGTCTGATGCCGGAGGAAGTGTTGAATGTGTAGTCATCTCGAGGAGGCGGGTGAGGAGGGTACACACAAATCAACCCTCCAGAAGAAAATAGTTTTGAAAAAGTATGGATTTTGAAGAGTTCTGAAAGGAATATGAATTTCGCTTTCAAGCTTTGGACTGTACAGCAAGCGCGCGATGCGGCTGAAACCTGGTGGTGCCGACGCGGGTGTCACCCATTTACTGCGTGCTAAGGCGTGTTTCACACGACCTCATCAAGGTTTCTTCAAACAATCAAAAGAGTCACCTGCTTGCATGCAGGAGTTACCGCACTGTTTTAGATCGTAAAATGAAAATCGACCAGATTCATCGCTAATTTGCTCGAAAGTTCAAATTTTTTTCACATTTCTCGTTTTCTACTCTTTTCACGTCGGCTGCACGCCTTGTCGCGGCACCGGATTATTCGTTTGAAGGGATGCATAATGCGTTCTTTCGACGAAGTGCCGCTTTTCCCCTCTACTTCGCTTCAGTGTTCTAATAAGATGCGGTGCTCATCGTAACAAGGATGGTCGTACGCCTCCAGTTTTGCGAAACATGTCTGGACAAATATGCAGTTTTATTGAGCTGCTAACCAACTCGAAGACTGTCGCCGAAGGTGGGCGTGATTTCGCGAGCGATAGCTTTGCAACCGACGAACTCGTGATATCTTCGAGATCGTGACCGTTATCGAAACGCTGATGTCACTCGAATCCAGAAGCGCAAGCCACCGGAGACAAAGGACCGGCATTTCCGTGGAGCTGGTACTAACGTAACTGTCCAGATGGATCGCCGTGGCGCAGGCGCGTGATACGGGAGAACTTGCCGTTTTTGTTCGTTTGTTTTTTAAGTACACCGCGAAGTAACGCTGAAGGGGCAACGTCTGCTCACCGTTCTTCTGCTTTTCTGCCCGACGCGAAGCCGCTTTCTTTCGACCATCGGCATCAACGTGCATACAGGACTGAACCTACCATCCAACGTCGAGGAATCTGCAGGTGAGTGGGGCGCACATTGCGTTTTCTCACTCTATAAGTATGATGGAAACATTGAATGATTTGTGCATTGAACGTGACAGCGGGAGGGCTGCTTCCAGAAAATTGGGCCCGAAGGGTACTGTGATGAAGGGTTAATACGATTGACTGAGAAGAAAAATTCAGGTAACTCTGTTTGGCGGACACTGATGAAACTACTAAGCTAGTGGCTTAGTCTTCGCCAACTATATCAGCTGGTTCAACGAAATTGGATTCCTATGAAGTGAGATGAATGACGAGGAAGGAGTGCCTGGGGCAGTTGCGGGCGTACTGGTGAATTGGCAGAGTAGCGAATAGTGGGCGTAGTGGCACGTTTCTGATGTGGGATTTACCTAAGTTTGGTGGCACATACCCGTCCATGAACTGTGGCGGCCCCCGGACATGAAAGGCTTGTCTAAGAACACCTTGGCTGTTGAAAGGCAGAGCCTACCTTTCCCCTTCGAGCCGCGTAAGGTGAATGCGTAATGTCGCTTTCCGAAGTTCGTAGCGCCATCGCTCGGGCTCCTTGCGAAGCAGGACATTATCGGGCAGTGGACAATACCGGAGTTCGCTCACCTAAAGTACTCTTGCACCGCGAGCCGGGCTATATATCAGACGCCCCACTTTGTTCGCGCCATTTCCCGCGTGCTGGCAGGTGTTATCTCTTCGCTCTCGCTCCTTCTCGAATAGCAACAGCTGCAAACACGCGAGCTTGACCTCGCCCCTAGCAAATGGAGCACGTGGTGTGAGAGAGCGTAGGAGAGGGTAAGTGCGAATCTTAGCCGCTCCTTCTCTCACTGTTCACTCTCTTCTTCCTGCGCCCCACTCAAACGTTCGCTCACGCCCCACTCTTGACCATTCGCTGGCTTGGCGCCTCTCAAGAACATCGGGAATTGTGTGTTCGACATGCCGCTGTGAAACGACAACACCAACGCCGAACCGAGAACGCTCGCTCTTTACTCTGAACCAGTCGCTGGCTGAGCGCCTCTCAAGGCGATGGCTGAACTCTGTGAAGGCGAATGTCTGACGGCGATGGTAGCCTCTGTCGGCACAAAAAATACCTTCCCATTTCCTCACGAATCGCTTCGGGGAGATGGGGGCATTTTGCTTAACCTCCTTAAGCCCATCCTCCCCTGGTTATAGACGGCTGGAAAATGCTTGTTGTGGTAAAGTTCCGCCCTAAAGATGCACTTAAATGAAATAACAAAGACTTTTAAATAAGGACTCATACTCCTTGCGAAAAAACAGCCTAGGCGTTTGTCAAGGGCAACAGCAATTCTATACTGGATGCATACTCTGAGAAAAACGTTTATTTAGGAAACAGTTAAATCCCAACACGAAGTCTCCTGTCTTCGGCCACGTCACAACCCCGTGACATCTGGTGGAGGTGCTGTTTCTTCCATGTACCGGACGCCTCCTTCAAGCCGTGAACCCAGCCCACGCCGTGATGACACTGACGCCAGCAACGAGCAGCGAGTTAGCCGCAGGCTACAAGCTCTGCCACCGGAGTACGGGCTTTTACTGGACAAGGCTCGGAAAACCAAGACGTGTACGTCGACCACGGCGACCATGTCAACGCCGGTTCTACCTGCACCACTCCTGCTCCGGCACCCCAAAGAACCACCAACTTTTCGCGGTTCGCCACTGGAAGACGCGGAAAGCTGGATCAAAAGGTTCGACTGCGTCGCCGCCTTCAATGACTGGACAGACGAAGACAAGCTACGGCATGTGTATTTCGCCTTGGAAGATGCTGCTCGGACCTGGTTCCAGAATCAAGAGCGAAGCCTCACAATGTTGGACGACTTTCATGCCAGGTTCCTCACCACTTTCGCAAGTGTGGTGCGCAAGGAGAAGGCCGCAGCTCTCCTAGAAGCCCGCATGCAGATGACAAATGAAAACGTGGCGATATTCCCGGAAGATATGATTAAACTCTTCCGCCACGCTGACTCCGACATGTCCGAGGAGAAGGTGCGTCTACTTATGCGAGGAGTAAAGCAGGAACTCTTCGCCGGGCTGATTAGAAACCCGCCTAAGACGGTCACCGAAATCAATTCAGAAGCAACTATGATAGAGAAGACTCTCGAGATGCGCACGCGCCAATATAACCGTAGCTTCTCGTCTACAAGCTACGCCGACAATCAAGCGCTCGGAACCACTGACTTGCGTGAGACGAGCCGAGCGATCGTGCAAGAGGAGCTGCGAAAATTACTTGCTTCAGCGCAGCCTCACGTGGAAACCATCGCGGACGTCGTTCGCCAGGAGATCCAGCAGTCGCTGGGCGTTCCTCAGCCACAAGAGCCTCATACTTGGCATGGACTTCTTATGCCTCCATGGTGCTGTCATCAACCTAAAAACAAAGTCGATAACGTTATCCACAGAAGAAGCACTACCGCCGCGCACGCCGTCAGGACACCATGCCTTGAATGTTCTGGAAGAACACGTCACCATTCCGCCTCGCTCAAGCGTCATTATATCAGTCGGCGCTTCTAAATCACCTGACTTGAAAGACGTCGTTGAAGGCAGTCAGCATCTGTTTTTCATCCGAAATATTTGCGTCGCAAGAGGAATTGCAGAGCTGTGGGGAGGCAAAGCAACGGTTATGCTCACGAATTTCAGCAATGAGTACAAACATGTGAACAAAGGAACAACGGTAGCATACATCTAAAAAATTGTCGAAGCCACCAGTGCTTTCGCCCTCGCCGATTCTGCGGAACCTGCTCAGAGGAACCAAGCCCCTCCCATAGCTTTCGACGTCAATCCCAGACATGCGAACGATAAGCAAGAACAACTCAAGGCCCTGCTCCTGCAATATGAAGATTGCTTTTCGTCGTCATCGAAAATTCGGCAGACCCCAATCACGAAACATCGCATCATAACCGAAGAAAATGCCAGACCACTCCGTGAGAGTCTGTACAGGGTTTCGACGCGAGAACGTGAGGCCATGAAGAGACAAATTGATGAAATGCTGCGGGATGACATTATCCAGCCGTCCAAGAGTCCATGGGCATCCCCCGTGGTGTTAGTGAAGAAAAAGAATGGGACCCTACGTTTCTGCGTCGATTATCGCCGCCTGAACAAAATCACAAGAAAGGACGTGTATCCTCTCCCACGAATAGACGACGCACTTGATCGGCTCCATAACGTTAAGTACTTCTCGTCAATGGACCTCAAGACTGGCTATTGGCAAATCGAAGTCGACGAAAGAGACCGAGAGAAGACGGCGTTTATAACACCGGACGGCCTTTTCGAGTTTAAGGTGATGCCCTTCGGCCTTTGCTCAGCGCCTGCAACTTTTCAACGCGTTATGGATACAGTACTGGCAGGATTGAAGTGGCAGACTTGCCTTGTCTACTTGGACGACGTCGTCGTGTTTTCCTCGAGTTTCGACGAGCATCTTCGGCGCCTTGAAGCTGTACTTCAAGCCATCAAGACTTCCGGACTCACACTGAAGCCAGAAATGTGCAGATTCGCGTATGAGGAGCTCTTGTTTCTGGGGCACGTTACCAGCAAGTCTGGAGTTCGTCCCGATCCACGGAAAACAGCCGCCATCGCCGACTTCCCGCCGCCCACTGACAAGAAGGCCGTGCGTCGATTTCTGGGCCTGTGCGCCTATTTTAGGCGGTTCGTGAAAAACTTCGCCCGCATCGCCGATCCTCTCAATAACCTTACCAAGGCCGACGTGGAGTTCAAGTGGGAAACGCCACAGGAACACGCTTTCCAGGAGCTTAAACATCGCCTCCAGGCGCCTCCGTTACTTGCCCATTTCGACGAATTCGCCGAGACAGAAATACATACTGACGCAAGCAGTGTAGGTGTTGGCGTCATTCTTGTGCAGAGGGCTGACGGAATTGAAAGGGTTATTAGTTACGCCAGCCGATCGCTATCCAAAGCAGAAGCAAATTATTCCACAACAGAACAGGAGTGCCTCGCCATCATCTGGGCTACGTCGAAACTTCGCCCCTACCTCTACGGCAGGCGCTTGAAAGTTGTGAGCGACCACCACGCCTTGTGTTGTCTAGCCACCTTGAAGGACCCTTCAGGTCGTCTCGCACGATGGAGCCTGAGACTTCAAGAATATGACATTACTGTCATTTACAAGTCCGGCAAAAAAATTGCCCGCAGCTTCCCTCGGGGGAACACTGAGGAGGATGCGGAGCCGCTACCTCGGCGCGCTGGCGCTCGCGGGCAGCATCGGGATCGGCCTCTCCTCGCCGACGCTTGCACTCGGCTTCCCGTTTTCGAAAGTCCGGGTCCTCTTGTCAACGCTTACGTTTCAAAGCGGCTGAATCCGGTGCTGCTGCTCGACGCTGACGTCTCTCAGCGGCTTCACGTTCTCTAAGTTGAGCATCTTCCGACGTTTACGTTCGGCGTCGCGAGCTCTTCTCCGCGCTGCCTTGTCTTCGGACGACGACTTGGTTGCGGTTCCGCCAACACTTTGGCCGGCGCTGGTCGAAGGGACGTCGATCATTGCGACCTCGGACGTCGACGCGCCGTACAAACCAACCGACGAGCGGCAACTGAGCGAGCGAGCACCAACCTTGAGTATATATACAGCGCGACGGCGCATGCACTGTCAGCTGTCGAATGTTCGAGAAGGGGGAGAAGCGCAACGGCGCATTCGCGCGCGTCAGCTGCCGATGTTCTCGAAGCGCGACGGCGCATGCGCGCGCGTCAGCTGCCGATGTTCTCGAAGCGTGACGGCGCATGCGCGCTACATTATACAGCTAGCGAATGTTCGTGAAGAGGAGAAGCGCACGTGGTGTGTAGAGGAGGAAGGGTGCACAGATGGTGGAGGAGTGAAGCGCGCGCGGTGTGTAGAGGAGGAAGAGATGCACAGATGGTGGAAGAAGGAGGAGGAAGCTTGCGGACGGCGCCGCACTACAAGCCTTGAGTATTAAATGCTCCGCATCTAAAAACACTCCGACGCCGACTGTCTCTCTCGTGCGCCTGTCGACCAACTGCTACCCGACGACCCAGATGACGACTACTTCTTGGGAACGATAACTACCGATGACTACGCTGAACGACAGTGGGCTGACCCGGAACTTAAGGCCCTAATAGATTACCTCGAAGGAAGAACGGCCGAAGTCCCGAAGGTATTCAAGCGCGCACTTGCGTCGTTCTTTCTACGAAACGGTCTTCTTCAAAAGAAAAACTTTTCACCGCTTCGAGCTATGTACCTCCTTGTGGTGCCTTCAGCTCTGCGACCAGAACTCCTGCAGGCCCTGCACGACGATCCGACGGCAGGGCACCTCGGTGTTTCTCGCACGCTCGTGAGGATACAAGAAAGGTACTACTGGCCACCTCTTACCACCGACGTCACTCGTTATGTGAGGACATGCTGGGACTGTCAGCGACGCAAGACACCGCCGACAAGGCCAGCGGGACTTCTGCAGCCAATTGATCCACCTTGCCGACCTTTCCAGCAGATTGGTATGGACCTACTAGGGCCGTTCCCGACGTCGGCTTTCGGAAACAAGTGGATCGTGGTAGCTACCGACTACCTCACCCGCTACGCCGAGACAAAAGCCCTGCCAAGTGGCAGTGCATCCGAGGTAGCTAAGTTCTTCGTCGAAAATATCGTCCTACGTCACGGCGCCCCGAAGGTCCTTATCACCGACAGACGAACGGCATTCACTGCCGACTTAACTCAAGCGATCTTGGCATACAGCCAAACAAACCACCGCCGGACGACAGCGTACCACCCACAGACCAACGGCCTCACCGAGCGGCTTAACAAGACGATCGCCGACATGCTGTCAATGTACGTCGATGTCGAACACAAGACGTGGGACGCCATTCTTCCATATGTGACCTTCGCATACAATGCGGCGGTGCAGGAGACAACGCAGATATCTCCATACAAATTGGTCTACGGAAGGAGCCCGGCAACGACGCTCGATGCCATGTTACCCAACGTCACCGACGAAGAAAACCTCGATGTGAGCGAGTATCTTCAACGGGCTGAAGAAGCCCGACAACTTGCGCGTCTCCGCATCAAGAATCAACTGACGACCGACAGCCACCGTTACAATCTTCGACGACGCTTCGTGGAATACCAGTCCGGTGAACGTGTTTGGGTGTGGACGCCGATACGCCAACGTGGACTAAGTGAAAAGCTTCTGCGACGGTACTTCGGACCATACAGGGTGGTTCGACGTCTCGGCCCACTTGATTACGAGGTTGTCCCCGACAACATCACGACCTCTCAACGACGCCGATCGCGACCTGAAGTGGTCCATGTCGCGCACCTCAAGCCGTTTCATGCGCGTTAACAAACTGAAACGGTGTTTTTTGGTATTATTGTTGTATCGTAATTTATTCATTGTACTTTTTTGCGTTATTGTTGCACTTTCATCTTTAGTTAAAGCATCGGGACGATGCCTTTTTTCATAGGGGGGCAATGCCACGTTCCATTTCCCAAGTTTTTGTTATCGTCCCAAAACACCACACGATTCTCAGCGCGAACCGCGCCTGCAGTTTTCGAGAAGGTTCTGGACTGTAGTAAATCATTTCGGTAAGATCACGCCCACTGTGCGAACGGTACAGATTGTTCTGGAACCTACGCCACCGCCAGCGATAACGCTAGAACATTCGATGGCAAGATTATAAATGCCGACGCGCTTCGTCGCTGGTCAGTTGTCGATCGAAGGCCGATGCTCCGTTCGCCGATATCAGTCCGAGACTATCTGTGCAAGACTTCTGCTGTAATTGGACTTTCCGTTTACCGGCACAGGTTCGCCCAAATAAACAGTTAAATCCCAACACGAAGTCTCCTGTCTTCGGCCACGTAACGACCCCGTGACAATATATATTTGTTACTTTTGCGCTCGTGTCTCATCGTCGGACCACGTTGTCTTCGTGGAAGTAGCACCAGTGGCATACGCCATCGTAAACGACTAGAGAACGACTCGCCTACACATGTGAAAGTGTGCCTTGAAGTAAAAAAAAACGCGACGGACGCGGCCACTTCACAGCATGTGCACCGCATCCCAGCTGCGGACGTGGCCGCAAACTGCCCGAGGATTAGAGCAGCGAGAATGTTTGTTAAATTATGGCTTGTTTTAGTACATAGCAAAATCTTAATAACGAAAAGAATAGTTTAAAAATAGTAAGAGCGGCTCTATACAAATGTGTATTTCTGTGCAAGCCACTGGTACCAAAGCTACACATTTGGTCGCAGTGAAGTGAGCTTGGAGAACGCACTTTTCTGCTAGTGTACTTTGCAGCGAGTGACACTAAAGTTGCTTGTGTGACAGCGCGCAAATGACACTCGCGGCTAAGTGCACTCGCTCGAAGTGCACTTAAGTTCACGCGTGACAGGGGTATAAGGCCCTTTATGCTCTCCCATAGTACAGTGTATAGTACTCTAAATCGTTACCCAAAACATACTCGTAGCTCCCCGGCTGAGATTGCTGAGTCGCCGTTTGATGAATGTTGCTAATGTCCTCTGTTATGCGCGATGGACAGAGTCCGCCCACGCCTTTTGCACTGTGCGTCACGTGAGTTAACATTTAACTCCGATTAGGTGCTAGTATGCTAACTGTGTTTTTGAGAGCCATGAACAAAAAAAAAAGGGATTTGCGGGTCACAGCCCCGCTGCGGCGGCCTAGTGGCTAAGGTACTGGGCTGCTGACCTGCAGGCCGCGGGATTGAATCCCGGCTGCAATTCCGATGGAGGCGGAAATGCTTTAGGCTGTTACGCTTCATTTTACGCGAACCCCTTTGGGCCCAAATGCAAGACCACGGACAGCGTGCGAACGCTCCCGGGCCTGTAAACGTATCGGGGGTAGAGGCGCAGAAGTGTATGCCCAGACGCCGAGGAACCTGAGACGCTGCTGCCGCGAAGGTCGTCATGTGCTGTGCGCGAGAACGCTGTGAGCTCGTGGCTCATTCGCACCTGGCTCTTGAGTGTGGGAACGCCGGTGGTGTGATCCGTGGCGCGATCAGTCGCGTGATCGGTGGCGTGACCAGTGGCGTGGTAGGTGGTGCGAACACAAGGTGTTCCATATTTGGTCATGTCTAGAGGCGCCTGACGTCACACAAGCGTCTGGAACCCTTTAAAAACGCACAGGGAGAGACTGGGTGGAGCAGTCTGGATTGAGACTCTGCCGGAATTCTGCTCCTCGGCTTCTTACCTTTGTGTGTAAACTTGAATGTCCACTTTGGTCTAACTATGTAGTATTAAACTCTTTTGATTTGCTGTTCTGCGCCGTCTCGCCGGTACTTCCCTTCTCGTCGGTCCTGATGCAAGTTACGAGCACAACCTGCTGACGGCGGCGGTCAAGAGACACCCTTACAACTGGTGGCAGCGGTGGGATGCTGCAGTCATTTCGACGACTCGAGGGCTGAGCTGCGACACGGATCCACGAGCCGTCTCGTCTGCCAGGCCGCAACCAGAAGCAGTGTTTGCGAGGGTCTACGCGAAATTCTTGGCTGTTGAGTGGTGAGTGCGGGGCTTTGTCTGCTGAGTTTTGCCAGGCTTTTTCAGTGGGGAAGCGTAACTGGTAATTCGAACTATTGTTGTCGCCAAAGTGGGCTGCGGCAAGATAGTTGTGTACAGTAGGAAAGGTCGCACTGAACACAGCCATGAATTTGAAGTTGCTGCGTAAAGCGGAGTTATTACAGCTTGCAAAGGAGTTGCGTTTGGATGTTTCTGACGCACTCCGGAAACCAGAATTGATCGAGGCTATTAGTGCTCTGAAGGCTGAGGAAGATGAGCTGACGGAATGCCTTGAGATAATTCGAGAAAGGGAAGCCGCAAAAAGACAGGCAGAGGAGCGTAGAGAACAGCAAGAGAAAGAGCGTGAGGAAAGGGAGCTCGAATTAAAACGACTCGAGTTTCAACGTTCGAGAGAGCGCGAGGAACGCGATCACGCACTCGAGTTAAAGCGACTCGAGGTTGAAATAGAGCGCGTGCGAACGGCAGGGCAGAGAAGCGAGGCAAACAGTGCAGGGGTGCACATATCGCTCAAAATGACAGAACTAATTCGCCCTTATAAACCCGGAGAGGACATTGGGTAGTTCTTGGTGAACTTTGAGCGGACGTGTGAGAAGCAGGGGTTCTCCCGTGAGTCGTGGCCACAGCGCTTGCTCACACTCTTACCTGGCGAGGCAGCAGAAGTAATCGCTCGTTTATCCACTGAGGAGGTCGACGATTACGATAAAGTAAAATCCAGTTTGCTTAAAAAGTACAGGCTGTCCGCGGAGGCATTCCGGCGGAAATTCCGTGAATTGGAGAAAGGAAGGAGTGAGTCATACACTGAATTTGCCTATAAACTGAAGTCAAACATGGTGGAATGGCTAAAGGAGGAGAAGGCCTTCGGTGACCACGCAAAGGTTATTGAGTGTTTTTTACTAGAGCAATTCTACAACCGGTTACCAGAGAACATTAGGCATTGGGTGCTAGACAGGCCAGATGTTAGCTCTGTAGCCAGAGCCGCAGAGCTAGCAGAGGAATTCGTCACACGTCGGGCTCGCGAAGGCAGTGACAGTGGTCGAAAAGGGGGTCCCGATTTAGGGTTCAAGCCAAAGAGAGGGCCTGTGAAAACGAAGGAAGAGCCTGAAATTGGGAATGCCCGAACCGTAAATACGTCGGAGTCGGAACGGAACACCGAACCTGCGTAAGAACAGCAAAGGAAGCTAGAAGCGAGGAAACCGTTCCTTTGCTATAACTGCCATAAACCCGGTCACAATGCGGCGCACTGTAAGAAACCAAAAGTTGTGTTTCTATCCATCAGTGGTAGGGACGAGAATATCGAGCTTCTCGAACCTTACTTGCGCGACCTTGAAGTGAACGGGAAGCCATGCCGCGTACTGCGCGATTCTGCGGCTACGATGGACGTAGTTCACAGCTCGTACGTTGAACCGCAAATGTTCACGGGTGAGTGTGCTTGGATCAAGCAGGCTGTAGAGTCGTGTAGTGCATGCCTTCCCGTCGCAAAGGTAACTATCAAAGGCCCTTTCGGCACGCTCGAGACGGAAGCTGCCATGTCGCCGGCACTCCTTCCGCAATACCCTTACCTGTTTTCGAATAGATCTGACAAGATGCTGCGCGAGAGAGGGCAGCTGTTTGGGGAGGCAAATGTGATGGCGCTAGCGCGTTCGAAAGCACGGGAACTCGCTGCGAAGGCAGTTGCCGAGTCCCCTTTAGCTGAAATCGGCCTGACGCAGGACTCCCCCAGCAGAGGTCGAACTTACGCCAGCGTTACAACAGCAGGGGGTCCCATCCGTGGAGGATGAAGCTACGGCACGGGCACCATCAGAAATATTGGAAGAGCATTCCAGAGATTTACTTGTAGCGCCTACGTCGGAAAGCTTACAGCGACTGTTAATGGTAGACAGCATGGCCTTGAGGAATCAACAAGATAAAGACCCGAGCTTGCGAAACATCCAGAGCAGGGTACATGAAAAGATAGCCCCGAAAAACATAAGTTATTATGAGAAGGATGACATACTGTACAGGAAGTATGTTGACAAAAGGGGTGTAATGTTTGATCAGCTGGTCGTGCCTCAAGGTTATTGAGAGGATTTACGGCGCTTGTCGCATGGAAGTTCTTGGGCAGGTCATTTAGGCGTCAAGAAAACGAAGGGACGGTTGTTGCAGGAGTATTATTGGCCAGGCTGTTTCCGCGACGCAGAGCGATTTGTAAGGACATGCGACACGTGTCAGCGTGTAGGTAAGCCGGGTGACAAGTCGAGGGCGCCGATGAAGCTGGTGCCTATCATCACAGAGCCGTTTCGGCGGCTCGTAGTGGACACTGTAGGCCCACTGCCGGCGACATCGTCGGGGTAACGCCACGTGCTGACCGCGATATGCCAAGTGACTAAGTTCCCCGAAGCGGTTCCACTTGAGGAACTTAGCTCTGTGGAAATAGTTAACGCGCTCCTTTCCATATTCGCACGAGTTGGCTTTCCCGCCGAAATACAGTCGGATCAAGGCTCTGTGTTTACTAGTGCTCTTACCACTACGTTTTTGGAAAGGTGCGGAGTAAAACTAATTCATAGTTCAGTCTACCACCCTCAGTCTAACTCCGTGGAGAAGCTCCACTCCGTTCTGAAGCGAGTGTTGAGGGCGTTATGCTACGAAAGGAAGACGGACTGGGAGCTATGTTTGCCGGCTACCATGTTCGCGTTAAGGACTGCCCCGCATGAAGCAACGGGGTTTTCACCAGCCGAGCTCGTGTACGGCCGCTCGTTGCGATCTCCTCTTCGCTTGCTTCGAGAATCGTGGGAAGGCCGAGCCGAAAACCCAGTAGTGGTCGAGTACGTTTTGAAGCTACTGGAGCGTTTAAGAAGCGCTCAACGGCTATCAGAGCAAGCCATGGCTAAAGCGCAACAAAGGTCAAAGGTGTACTATGACCGCACAGCCAGAACCCGTCGATTCGATGTCGGGGACGAAGTAATGATACTGCGACCGTCGCAGAAAAACAAGTTAGAAGTGCAGTGGGAAGGTCCCGCCAACGTAGTTGAAAAGCTTTCTGACACAAACTACGTGATACGCCTGCCCGGAAAGCGAAAGATACAGCAAGTGTATCATTGCAATCTGCTCAAGCCATACCAAGAACGGGAGGCAGTGGTATGCATGATGGTGAACATCCCCGAGGAGATTCCAGTTGAACTTCCAGGGCTTGCATCAGTCATAAACGGTGAGGATGGTGAACCACTAATCAAAGAATTAATATCGAAAGCGCAGTTAGAGCCAGAGCAGAAGATCGAGCTCCAGGATCTTCTGACAGAATTTCAGGACTCATTTGTAGATAGGCCTGGAAGAACCTCGGTTGTTACTCATGACATCGAGCTGACATCCTCAGAACCCGTGCGTAGCAAAGCTTACCGAGTGTCACCGCGCCAACGAGAGATTATGGATTCCGAGGTGAAGAAGATGTTGGAATTAGGCTTGATCGAGCCTTGTGAGAGCGATTACACTTCGCCCTTAATCTTAGTTGAGGTGCCGGGAAAAGATCCACGCCCTTGCGTGGATTATCGCAAGCTAAACTCGATCACCAAAGATCACATTAACCCGATACCAAACATTGAAGAGCGCATTGAGAGGGTTAGTGGAGCTCGATATATTTCCATGCTGGATCTCGTTCGAGGCTACTGGCAGGTTCCTCTCACCGAAAGGGCTAGCAGATATGCAGCGTTCATATCGCCGTTGGGAGCGTTCCGCCCTAAGGTATTAAGCTTCGGTTTGAAAAATGCACCATACTGTTTTTCCAGCCTTATGGACAAGGTGTTACGAGGACTAGGGGAATTCGCTTTACCCTACTTAGACGATGTGGCAATATATTCGTCCTCTTGGTCGGAACACATGCAACATCTGCGAGTTGTTCTAACGCGTTTGCGTGAAGCGGGACTAACTGTGAAGGCACCTAAATGCCAACTCGCTCAAGCTGAGGTGATCTACCTAGATCACATAATCGGACAAGGACGCCTCCGACCTTCTGAGCTCAAGGTGGCTGCCATACGCGATTTCCCGCAACCACGCTCAAAGACAGATATGCGCTCATTTCTGGGGGTTGCAGGTTACTATCAACGTTACATCCCGAGATATTCGGAATTAGCTAGCGCTTTAACTGACGCGCTCCGGAAAACTGAGCCACAAACTGTCATCTGGGATGACCGTAAAGAGGAGGCTTTCAAAGCATTAAAAGCCGCCTTAACAGGTCAACCTGTGCTGAAATCACCCGATTATTCGAAAGAGTTCATAGTTCAGTGTGATGCTAGTGAGCGAGGCATGGGAGTAGTGTTGTGCCAATGAGGAGAGGACGGTGAACACCCAGTTCTTTATGCCAGTCGTAAGCTGACTGTGCGAGAACAAGCGTATAGCGCAACCGAGAAAGAATGTGCGTGTCTCGTATGGGCAGTGCAAAAGTTGTCGTGCTACCTTGCAGGCTCGAGGTTCATAATAGAGACAGACTACTGTCCTCTCAGATGGCTGCAGTCCACTTCTTCCAAAAATGGTCGCCTCCTGCGCTGGAGCCTCGTTTTGCAGCAGTATTCATACGAAATACGGTACAAAAAGGGGAGTCTCAATGGCAATGCCGATGGCTTAAGCCGAAGCCCCTAGGTCATGAATTGGCCTCGATTGTTTTTCTTCCTGACATAGGTTTTTGTGCTATTATTTCTTCCGTAGTTTTGGAAGACCTGTGCGTCGTTAGGTGGGCAACGAAATTAGAGGTGTGTTTAGTACTTTGTACGAATAATAAGATTGAGACTTTTGTGTTTAAGGTAAGCCTGGCGGGGCTCAGTGGATACGTGTCTCTCGCTTGCTTCTTCAGTGGCTTTGTTATCCTGTGTTTTCCCGTGGATTGTTTGTTCAGTCGACCGGCTCTACCATGGTGAGGATCTTGCTCTCCCAGAGAGAGGACTGTCATCTGGCATCTCTCCGGACACCACGTTGGTTCCAAACTCTTGGCAGGAACGCCGGAAGAACCTGTGGTTTCCCTTCTTGCTTATGAAAGACCTGAAGCGGTGGGGTGTGATGATCTCGCCCCCCGGAGCTGCCTGGCGACCAGCCCCACCGACGAGCCCCTGCGGGGTCGCCCCGGAAAGGAGCTCATACCATTGTCTTTGACCAGTTTTGACTGTCGCCATTTGCTGGATTCCATTGTATGGTTCGCCTCCAGCCTCCGGCGAACCTCGACAACATCAGGGAAATCTGGCGGAACTACCTTACGAGACGGAGCAGGCCCGGGAGCCAGGTATCACGTACCGTGCTCCAGGTTAAGAAGGCTACGAGCTTCGACGACTGATCCCTGTTGACAGTGGATGCTGTCCCCTGCCATTCGGGATCTGCATCCGCGAGGGGGCAGTCTGTTACGCTTCATTTTACGCGAACCCCTTTGGGCACAAATGCAAGACCACGGACAGCGTGCGAACGCTCCCGGGCCTGTAAACGTATTGGGGGTAGAGGCGCAGAAGTGTATGCCCAGACGCCGAGGAACCTGAGACGCTGCTACCGCGAAGGTCGTCATGTGCTGTGCGCGAGAACGCGGTGAGCTCGTGGCTCATTCGCACCTGGCTCTTGAGTGTGGGAACGCCAGTGGTGTGATCCGTGGCGCGATCAGTCGCGTGATCGGTGGCGTGACCAGTGGCGTGGTAGGTGGTGCGAACACAAGGTGTTCCATATTTGGTCTTGTCTGGAGGCGCCTGACGTCACACAAGCGTCTGGAACCCTTTAAAAGCGCGCAGGGAGAGACTGGGTGGAGCAGTCTGGATTGAGACTCTGCCGGAACTCTGCTCCTCGGCTTCTTACCTTTGTGTGTAAACTTGAATGGCCACTTTGGTCTAACTATGTAGTAATAAACTCTTTTGATTTGCTGTTCTGCGCCGTATCGCCGGTACTTCCCTTCTCGTCGGTCCTGATGCAAGTTACGAGCACAACCTGCTGACGGCGGCGGTCAAGAGACACCCTTAACAAGGCCCATGTGCTCAGTCTTGAGCGCACGTTAAAGAATCCCAGGTGGTCGAAATTTCTGCAGCCCTCCACTACGGCGTCTCTAATACTCATATGGTGGTTTTGGGACGTTAAACCCCACATATAAATAAATCAATCAGCGGGATCGAATGACGGCTGCATTTTTCGTGGAGCCAAAATGCTGTAGGCCAGTGTGCTTAGATTTGGGTGCATGTTAAAGAACCCCAGGTGGTAAAAATTTCCAAACCCCTCCACTAAGGCGTCTTTCATAATCATACGGTGGTTTTAGGACCTGAAACACCACATATCAGTTTGTCAATGAATTGCGGCTCACCGTGACAGCGTTTCGTTACTCATGTTATCAGTCTAGTACCAGTTACTTAGTAGTTAGCATTTGAGGCCTGAGACGCCCAGATGATATTACACAACAGGAACACTTCTGAAGTGTTTTGAACACTTCTGAATGCACTTCTGAAGCAGTTTTCCTTAGAAGGTGTCTTGCCGGGCATTATTTTTTCTTTCTTTTCATCTCTTGGAATTCATAATAACATGAACTAGATGCGATATTTGGTTCAGCCAATCGATTGTATTCTAGTTCGAAAAAGATACTAATATTAAGTCGGGTCTAACCTGCCAGAACCACGATATAATTGTGAGAAATGTTGTAGTGGAGGGCACCGGAAATTTCGAACGCTTCGTGTTCTTTAACGTGCACGTTATGCGCACAGTATACGGGCCTTTGGCATTTCGCGTCCACTGAAATGGGACCTCCCTAACCGGAATCGATCCCGCGACCAAAACTGAATTGTTACACTTTCCGCATCAACAAACCAGCAAGAAATGCATGATGCAACTCAGATATTTGCGAGAATGGTACCCTGGTTTCTTGAATTCAGCGTGGTTTCTACTGTTGAAGTAGTATTTTAAAAACCAGAAAAATAACCACCAGTAGCGTCAGCATCGACCCCAGCTATGAAAGAATTCAGTAGTATATAACGTACCCTCATGACGTCATCGTGATAATACAGGCCGCCATAGAGTGTGACGTCATCATGAGGCCACACGAGGACGTCATCACACGACATCGTCGCTTGGTCAAACGAGGCAGATCTCGGAGGCAATGCAAAACCGCGTAGAGTGCTTAAAGCTTTCGGGCGGCGGTGTGTATATCAATGCACTAGACTACGAAATTCGGCTTCCGTATTCGAGTTAATTTGGGCAAATTCAAGTTTAACTACCACTACAGTGAACTTCACGCAACACTCACAGTCTAAAGCACACTTTTTGCCAAAACGAAGGCATGCCGAGTTTTTTTTTCTTCTTCGATTTAGAACAGTGTGCCTGAGTTCGTTTACGAGGCAGGCAGTTCTGATGAATTCCTTGAGTAGCATTTTTCGTATATATATTGAATAATTGACGTGGTGTAATACTAGTTTTGCGAGTGTTGTAAACTGTTAGAGCTGTTTTTGATTCCTTTTTTAAAAATCGTACTAGCGACACTGTCATACTGCTTGTGGTGCCAGTGTTATCAATTATTTCAGCACTGTTCTTCTTTTTGTATAACTCCCCTTCTCCAATCCTTTCGCTGTAACTCTACAACACTACAGGGTATTCAGGCCTACAGTGTTGCGAAATAAACAAGTAAATGCATCACGACCATAGTACTACTTAGAGCTGATCTCTTAGGTAACCGTTCATGTGCTTAGTAGCGTAAAGGTAGGCCGGCGTCGGCTTAACTGATAGAGCAAACAGAGACGAAAGAAAGAGAACGCAGAGGCTGTCGACATCACGAGCCACTGGCCTCCAACGTTGCTTTCTTCCTCTGACACGCGTGCTGGCCCCTCCGATGGGCGCACGTATGCAGGGCTGGCGCGTGCCCTGCGGCTGGCCTTGCTTGTCGTAACACGCTGTCGGCGTTTCACTCTATTCGCGACGCCCACAATGCACCGAGTGCTGTGCAAGTCATTTCAGCACTGGTAGTTTCCGTGACAAAATGTAATGAATTTTAAAATTTCTTAACTGTGCCTATAGCCAAAACTTCATATACGGCTGGCGATGCCCTAATTAGAGGCTGCACTCACAGTTCGCGATCGTCAGCGATTTTAGTTTTGTTCCATGATAAAAACATATATCAGCACTTAGACACAAGACCCAGGAAAGATAAGACATAGCACTGCGTGTACAACTTCCCGCCTTCGTGCTTTGTCTAAGCGCTGTTTTATATTTTTATCATGAAGCATCACCAATTCACCCAATCTCCGTGTCTTCGCCTGTTGAAGTAATGATCCTATGTTGTTTCTCGCAGACCTTGGCGACATGATCGCGTCTAGAGAGAAAAACACCGATGAAGAAATACCGTCATCAGCCAATGGTGGTGCGGATGGCGTTTGTGGCGTAAAGGCGTCGGTCACAACCGGGACTGAGTCTCGCACGAAGGAGTCCACGGTTGTGACGGTGGTGTATTCGAACGTGAGTCATTCTGCACCCGTTGTCGAATGTCTGTGAGTGGCTTTGGTGTTCAAACGTTCTTTAGAGGAGGCCGCATAAACACTTCCATGACATGGACTTGGTTGAGTGAATAATGGTCGTGGTGATGACACCACCATACGGGGCAACCGCCTTTCACTCAACCAAGTGGTAGCTGCTGTATAGCATTTTTCTACCTTCATAGAAGTGAGAACCATCCATTTGTCCTTGACATCAGCGGTAAGAACTCTGCAAAACATAAAAAATTGCACCACCTCTCCGAAGAGAACCCAGATGAGATACGAAGCTACGGCGGTGCGTAGAGCGTTCTCCCGGTTAAAACAGGCGTCGACGCGGGTGCTTGAAGAATGGTTTGAAGCGAAACTTGGTGTAGCGTTTACTCGAGTTAACGTTTGTTTGAAACGAAAATACACGCGAGGAAGGTTGGGTTTTCTGCAAGCTTCACCACACAGATCAACGAGTTGAAAGAGCGGACAGATTTAATCACGCGGCCGCAGCAGCCGTACGCAGCCGTCTAGCCATTTGCAATGGCAAGTCGCGTCCATATGGCTGCTGTGGACGCGCAACTAAATCTGCATAGTGTGTCCGCTCGACGTGCGGCAAGTGAACACGTCCACTGCTCAAAATCTCACGACGATTGGAAGCAACACCGAGTGTCTGCGCGACCTTATCCGTTCCATAGTACGCGAGGAGCTGCAAAAGGCTGCCACACCACCACTACCTACGGTGAGTTCCATTGCCAGCATCGTCAAGGACGAGCTGCATTATGCCCTTCGTGACCCTGTGAGACTGAATAACGCCACACCCGCCCCGGCTGGCTACCACCGTGCGACCTATGCGGCAGCCTTGAAGCGCCCAGCTTCCTCTTCCCCGCTGTTTGTTCAGGCACCTCCAACGGTTTCACTTCAGTCGGCGCCGCCTCTCCGGTACTACGAGAACATACGCACACTCCCACCCCTCGTTTATGCCAGCCCTGTGCATCTTGCGTGAAAACCAGCACACTACCTTGACGACAGACGTGCTTCGCCTCGGAAATCTGATGTTTGGCGCACTCCTGATCGCCGACCTTTGTGCTTCCACTGCGGTGAAGCGGACCACTTGTACCGCCGGTGTCCATTCCGGCACCTCGGGCTGCGCGGATTTTCAGTATAATTAGCGCCTCCTCGGTATGGCCAGTGACCGCTGGACATTGAGGACTACCTGGCTCAAGAGCGCATGCCACCGCCTTCTGGACGGCAGTCGCGCTCACCGTCGCCGAGGCGCTTTCATCTTCGCCACAGCGCCATGCTGGCACACGGTCCTCCAGTCCCCGCCGGGAAAACTAACGCAAGCGACCCTTGGAGGCGAGGTCGCTGGCAGTCGACGTGCTGAAGACCTCCTATCGACGCTAACAGTAAAGGGTGTAGATTCGACTGAGCGATATGTGCGGCTTTCTCTGGATATACCGGTGCTGATAGACGGCTATGCAGTAGGTGCTTTAGTTGATACCGGGGCTGACTATTCGATACTAAGCAAGAAAATGACCAGACTACTAAAGAAGGTAATCACGCCCTGGCATGGCTCCGTGATTCGAACGGCTGGGGGCCAAACCGTCTCTCCGCTTGGAACCTGCAAGAGTAGAGTTCGGGTCTGCGGTTATACTTTTGTTGGAAGTTTCCTTGTGCTCCGTGAATGTTCACGCGACGTTATTCTTGGTGTTGACTTCCTGCAGGAGTATGGAGCTGTCATTGATCTTCAAGAGAATCGCATCACCTTCTCAGCCGACCGAGCAATCGACAAGCAGGAGGACCAACAACGTACCGACGTTCTTCGTGTTTCTGCTGAAAGTATAATGCTTCCTCCAAGAGCCAGTGTTATTGTCGACGTCACATGCTGTGGATTGCGAAACGGTGAAGCGATTGCAGAAAGTAATTTGGAACACCTGCTGACTCAAGGTGTTTGTGTGGCTAGGAGTATCATACAGCTACGTGGTGGCCGATCTCAACTGCTCGTTACAAATTTCAGCAATGAACACCGACACCTTTTCCATGGCACTTCGTTAGCGTTTGCAGATGAATTAGGAACCGTTCCCATCTGCTTCTCGTCGGATGCAGTGGAGGCCGCCGATACGTCTCTAAACAATATCGATATTAATTCTAACCTCACACCAGAAAACCAGACAGCACTGCGAAAACTCTTGCTTAAATTCAAGTCATGCTTCGCTGCTTCCTCTAAGGTGCGCCAGACATCGATCACTAGGCACAGAATCATCACTTACGACGACGCCCGCCCAGTACACCAACGGCCTTACCATGTGTCAGCGAAGGAACGAGAAGCCATTCGTACGCAAGTTCGAGAAATGCTTGACGACGCCATCATCGAGCCTTCCAACAGTGCGTGGTCCTCTCCGGTCGTCTTAGTCAAGAAGAAAGACGGAACGCTACGTTTTTGCGTCGATTACCGGAAGCTGAACAGCGTGACTATAAAGGACGTGTACCCGCTGCCACGCATCGACGACTCGTTAGACAGAGTACGCCGCGCCCACTATTTTTCCTCTTTAGATATAAAAAGCGGGTACTGGCAGATTGAGGTTGACGAGCGAGACCGCGAGAAAACGACTTTGTGTCCCCTGATGGCCTGTATGAATTGCTTCTTTTTGATTTGTGCTCAGCGCCCGCAACCTTCCAACGAATGATGCACACTGTGCTTACTGGTCTGAAGTGGCAAACGTGTCTCGTATACCTTGATGATGTTGTCGTTTTTTCTGAAACCTTCCAGCAACATCTTCACCGCCTCAGGAGTGTGCTACAGGCTATTCAATCAGCAGATCTTACACTCAAACCGCAGAAGTGTCACTTTGGTTATGAAGAGCTCAAATTCCTTGGCCATGTAGTCAACGCCAAAGGAGTCCGACCCGACCCCGACAAACTTGCCGCTGTAGCCACGTTTCCACATCCTACAGACAAAAAGACTGTTCGGCGCTTTCGGGGCTTGTGCGCCTACTATCGACGATTTATTAGAGGTTTTTAGAAGATAGCGGAACCCTTGACTCGCCTTACACGCGAAGACACACCGTTTGTATGGGCTACTGAGCAACAGGCTGCTTTTGCCGAGCTACGACAGCGGATGGAATCAGCCCCTGTTCTTGCGCATTTTGACGATGATGCTGACACAGAGGTGCACACTGACGCCAGTAAAATCGGCCTCGGCGCAGTGCTCGTCCAGCATCAACACAGCAAAGAACGAGTCATAGCCTATGCCAGCCGCTCACTGTCCCGTACCGAGGTGAATTACACGACCACAGAAAAATAGTGTCTCGCAGTAGTGTGGGCGATCACCAAGTTTCGCCCGTACCTCTATGGTCGTCCATTTAAAGTGGTGACAGACCACCATGCCCTCTGCTGGTTGGTAAACATTCATGATCCCTCTGAACGACTGGCCTGATGGAGCTTGCGTCTACAGGAATTTGATTTGACCATCGTATATGTCTGGACGGAAGCATGAAGACGCTGATACGCTATTGCGTGCATCTTTAGTCAATCAAGAAGAAGAGGACGATGACGGTTTCTTGGGCGCCCTTAGCTCATCTGACTTGAGCAGACGCCAGCGAGAGAATGAAGAGATTCGACCGCTCATCGACTGACTGGAGGGTCATAGCGCCGTTATACCTCGCCATTTATCTCGCGTCATGACGTGTTTCTGCCTCCGAGATAATGTCCTGTACAAAAAAACGACCGTTCTACGAACCGCGCTTACCTCGTCGTCGTCCCGAGGGACATGCGGGATGAAGTTCTCTCTGCGTGTCATGACGAGCCCACATCTGGTCATCTAGGTTACTCGCGAACGCTCGCCAGAGTAAGTGAGGCGTACTACTGGCCCGGGCTTTCGGCGAGCGTGAAGCAGTACGTTAAAAGCTGTCGTGAATGCCAGCGTAGAAAGTCGCCACCAAGCAAGCCGGCTGGATTACTTCAGCCAATTGATCCACCCCACAAGCCATTTGACCAAGTCGGCATGGAAATTGTCGGCCCATTTCCTTTATCATCCGACGGCAACAAATGGGTCATTGTTGCAACTGACTATTTGACCCGCTATGCTGAGACACTGGCGATACCACGAGCCACGGATTCTGAGGTAGCACAGTTCTTCATGTGCCACATTGTACTGCGCCACGGTGCTTCATCTACAGTGATAACCGACAGAGGAACAGCGTTCACTGCACAGCTTATTGATGAAGTTTTTCGACTAAGTAACACTAGGCATCGAACGACGACTGCTTACCATCCGCAGAGCAACGGCTTAACCGTGCGACTAAATAAGACAGTCACAAACATGATCTCCATGTACATTGACGTTCAACACAAAACATGGGATCACATTTTGCCTTATGTGACGTTCGCTTATAACACCGCCGTTCAAGAAACAACCCGATTTACACCGTTTCGCCTTCTCTACGGCCGCGAAGTTCAGACGATGCTGGATGCGATGCTTCCTTGTGAAGGCGCCGATCAATTAAGAACTGACGCAGAAGAATTTGCAGAGCGTGCCGATGAAACTCGCCAGCTCGCCCGGCTACACATTGGTCAGCAGCAACAGGTCGATGCAGGACGTTACAAAATGCGTCACAATGATGTATCTTACAGTCCGGGAGACCAAGTTTGGGTTTGGACCCCTGTTCGACGCCGTGGCCTCTCCGAAAAGTTGCTCAGCAGATACTTTGTTCCTTTTAAAGTATTACGCCGCGTGAGCGACGTAAACTACGAAGTGGTTCCTGACGCTACGTCGTCACGATGGGTACAACCAAAACAACCGACCTCTGACATAGTTCACGTGGTGCGCATGAAGCCTTATTTTGCTTGTTCCTAAAAGACCACTTTTCCCGTGTTTTTTTTTCATCTGTGCTCCGACAATTGCCTCATCATTGGTGAAATCATCGCGTCTAACACTTGATTATTGGTGCCCTTTTTCATTGTTTAAACTACTTTTTTTTGGTTTTTTTTTGCAATAACTTTACAGCATCGGGACGATGCCCTTTTTTTGTTGAGGAAGAATATTGCCACCTACTTCTAGTAGTGGGTCGTATGCCAAGGTGAAGGCCCACACCACAGAGAAGAAAGAAGTGCACGTGGGCCCCTGCTCTGGCAAACAGGGCTATTCGGTTCTTGGCCTGCTTCGACTGCACATACCCCGTGCCGCCATCGTGCTCCCGCCATCGGAGATCGGCTCAACGTCGAGCCGCAGGATCCTTGTAGCTAAAATTTGGTTTGCTTTTCATTCCTCATATTTCTTGTTAGTTTCTCTCAACTAAAACGTTGTTGCAGCCCTTTGGAGGTCAGGCAAGTCAGAATATTCTGATGTCTTTCTCATCACCCGGCCAAGGGCACTCCCCTTGGCTGACCTCACTACTGGTCAAGGATTGGCCGCTCGATACCTTGCTACGCAGTGGAGATAGCTACGTCCCTGTGGCTCTGGTTCCTACAAATGGGGGTTTCATTCCAATGAAGAATCCGAAGGTGATGCAAGTGGAGCTTCAGAAAGCCTCGTCGCTTTTCCAGAAGATTACGAAGTCCGCCAGTTCGGCCGAGGGGGTATCCTGTGCTGCTCTGCAGACCAGGATTGCGTCCGAGAGCTTCTGGATTGCTCTGAATTTGCTGCACAGCCGGTGAGCCCGTTTATTCCAGCTCATTTTGCATGTACGAAGGGGTGGGGTGGATATGAGTCTGACACCTCAAGAAATTCTTGACCTATTTGTTGTAGTTGGGGCAGTTTCAGTCTATCGATGCACCCGAACGACTGATAAAACAAAATCGCCTACAGAATCAGTTATAGTAACTTTTGCAGGAAGAGATAGGCCAACAGAAATTAAGGCATGGCCACTAATCTACAAAGTAGAACTACTTTCCCCGAAACCTTTGCAGTGCTAAAGATGTTGGCGATTTGGCCACAGCATGAAAGAATGCAGATCACAGGCTAGATGTCGTCTGTGCGGAGAGAGTCATGACAGCTGCGATTGCAAAGCCGATGACCAGAAGTGCTGCTTGTGTAATGGAGCGCACCCTGAAGACTCTGCTAATTGTGGTGCAAAAGAAAAGAGAAATGGGTGTTCTAGAAATCATAGAACGCAGGCGTTGCTCTAAGAGGGAGGCAGTAGCAGAAATGCATCAAAGATCGAAAGGTTACGCAGGCATAACATCCCGGCACACAGCGGCAATGGATGCATCGCTCGCAAAGTCGATAACTGAGGCTATTGAAAAGTCCACTGAAGAAGCAATGCAGCGTCTGGCAGCTACTCTTTTTGAAGCCTTGGCTTATATGTTAACACAACAGCTGACACAAATCATTGGTACAGTTTCTGTGCAAAATCGGGATTCGCACGCTCTGTCGATTTCAAGGGGTACAGAGAAGGAAAATCAGACAGTCAATCATAGATCTATCTCTCTGAAAGCAGGACCTTCAAAACATAGAGTTCAGGCGGAGTCAGAACCTGTGACAGATGATTCAGGAGACTTTACAGAATCTCTAAGAACTTTGAAACGTAACAGATCTTCCCCTTCTAAAAAGTCTTCTCAGAACCCAAAATCCAAGAAATACTTGTCAAAGAAAGACTTCTTTGAGAACCTTTCAAAAATTGATTTCTTGAAAAAAGATATTCTGGATTAGGCAGTTTCTTCAGCCGGTATAGCATCAAAATAGGTTCCCTAAAAATTCTGCAGTGGAACTGCCGGTCTATTTGGTCAGCAACTACAGATTTACAATATATTTCTTCGCAAATTTTTTCCGACCTAATTGCCATTCAGGAAACCTGGATTGCTAACGGTAAAAAATTTTACATGAAAAATTATCGATTAATACGGCTGTATCGGCCGAGTAGAGGTGGCGGTCTGGCTTTCCTAGTATCAACTTAATTTAGTCACAGAGCCAAGATATCGTATCAGTGTATGAATACGAATTACGAAACTCTGGTGTTAGACATAACACTACCAGACTGCTCGCCATTCTATTTTGCAAATGTGTACTTTCCTGCAGGAGTTCCAGACACGAGATGCCTCGATGTTATGGTAGCTTCGTGCAGAAAAGAAATAGTACTGTGTGGTGATTTCAATTCACACCATGTGTCTTGTGGCTTCAAATCTGATGTATGCGGAAGACGTTTGTGGGAATGAACGCTTGATAATAACTTTTCCTGCTTGAACTCACACGTTGCTACATTTGTAAGAGGTAACTCTAAATCGCACATTGATTTAACATTTTCCAGCTCCACTTTAAGCATATCCTCGTGGAATATATTAGATTGGGCTACAAACATCGACCACCGTCCCATTACGATTGAAATTAAGTTCCCGAGGTTTAGTTTGGCAGGGAAAGTTGGCTCATTCGTAAATTATGCTAAATTACAAAAATACTTAAAATCTACATTAACTTTTCGCGAGGAAATGCAGGAAGACCTTAGGGCTATGAGTCTATGTGCAGTGTTGAAACGATCACTAAAAAATTCAACGTTTACTGCAAACTCGAACACAGCGGGATCTTTTAGCCCGTGCTGGAATCAAGAATGTGTCAGGGGGTATAGAAAGCAAAAAGCAGCTTGGAAAAAGCATTTATTTAACCAATGCCCCCTAAATTGGGGTGATTATAAATTCATGGCCGCCGATTTCAAGCGTTTAGTGCGCAAAGCAAAAGAAGACTATGATATGAATAAATTTAATTATCTGTCTAATTCTAAAAATAAGAAAATGCTTTTCAGGTTTTTACGTGCGAGAAAAATTATTCCACAGACAGAAAGCAGTCATTCCACCATTATGTCTCCTCGCGAACTCGGAATTCTTGGAAAATATTGCTAAAGGCTTGCAAACCAGGTTTATGACAATTATGCCTAAGTCCATGGGGAAATTAAGGGTGGATTGTGATTTCCAGGGGGTATCTTTAGCTGAATTGGCGGACGTGATGAAGAGCTTACTGCCCGCTGCTCCTGGACCTGATGGGGGGACCTCTACAATGATTAAAGTGTTATACGAAATATCGCCACATCAAATCCGTAATATAGGTAATTATTCACTGAAAAATTCTTGGATTCCGGCCGATTGGAAGCTTTCCAAAATAATTCCGATACTTAAGAAACAGGGAATGGAGTTTATTCTGGATAACATAAGGCCTATTTCATTGACATCTAACATGGTCAAGCTTGTAGAGAGAGTCTTAAATGCCCGTATAATAAACTACATCAATGAACATACTATACTAAACCCCAGACAAATTGGCTTTAGATCGTGATACTCCGTTTGGTGTGCACATGTGAATTTGGAAAGTCTCGTGCAGCTGGCTCGGCATCGCCGCGAATACTGTGCACTAGTCACTCTAGACTTAGCTAACGCGTACGACAAAGTGGAATATCCTATCGTAATCTAACAGATGCAAGACCATCGCTTTCCAAAATATATAACAGCATGGATTACAGAGTTTGTGAAAGACAGAGAATTTTATTGCTTCTTGGATGGATGCTCTTCTAAAAAATATAAGCAGACACGAGGTGTACCTCAGGGCTCAGTATTATCCCCGGGGTTATTCAATATATTACTAAGTTCCATTCCAACTCATCAGGATATCCAAATTTGCGTGTATGCAGATGATATTGCTTTCTTCGCCTATACAGTGATCTGCACTCATTGTATCAGGCATTACAGAATTACATGAACATGCTAGAAGGATGGCCTGACAATATCCATATGTCATTGAACGTCAAAAAAAGCGAATTTCTGCCATTTTCTTTTAAGGATCGTGTCAACATTTCTCTGATGTATCGTACCGAGCTCATTCCCCAGGTCGATTTCCTGAAACACCTAAGCATAGTATATAGTAGGACGCTAAATTGAGAAAGCCATATAGACGAGGTTGGCTGTAAAGCGTCACGTGCCTTGGGGTGGTTATGCAAATTGGGAAACAGAAAAATAGGATTGCGTAGGTGTTCATTGATAATGATTTACAAGATGTATGTACGGCCTAATATGGAATTCGGGTGTGTATTATTTTCAGGCAGCGCGGCTTACAAGATAAGACAATTAATATTATTAGAAAGAGAAGCTTTGCGCTTGTGTCTTGGACTCCCAAAATTTATGGCAAAAATGTTTTGTATGTGTGAGCGCGCCTTCCACCTTTGTTAACTCGGTTTAGAATACTTACAGTTCAAACTTTCTTAAAAATATACAATTCGCCTCTGCGACAAGCTTCATACGTTTTTATTCAAGAACCAACCGCATTCTTCGGAACACAATGGTCTAGACTACACTCCCCTCCGATTAGGTTCGTCTAAGCATTGCTAGAGCCTCTCTTTGTAAATATTTATCAGATTTGCATAACGAAGACACCTAATTCAAAACTTAAAATTAAATTTGATGATATTTTCCCCTCTAATGCAAAACAACTACCCCTTCAATATTTAAATATTCGGTTAAAAGATTACTTGACTCATCTGTCCATAAACAACATTATTGCGACGCATGCATCCGTATTGAACGAAAAGGCTGGATTAGGCATCTTCTGTACTTCTCTCGACTGGTCTTTCTCAGTTCGATTACCAGATTACACGCCTATATTCATCGCTGAATTATTTGCTATAATTCTAGTGCTTCGTAAACTTCCTGCAAGCTAATCAGAAGCGGTCATACTTGCCGATTCTCTCTCAGTATGCACTGCACTGTCTACAGCAAAAAATTTGACATTATTGAGTGTGATTAGCAGTTTATTACCAGAAAACCTGAAAAAATTTCACTTGCCATGGATACCCGGCCACTGCGGGATTTATCCAAATGAGATGGCAGACTCGTTAGCCAAAGCATGTTTAAGCGGACCAATCTTACCTATTTTACCTGATTTTGCCTGCGTAACAGCACTCAGATATAGAAAGGCTTGTTTGCACGAAGAAATAGAAAAATTATCATTGGATAAAGTCAGAGACTTCGTACATCTAAGATATTGCTGGAACAAACAGTGGTGTGTATCTCGGCAGTTAGAGACTACAATCACCAGATTACGATGCAGAATTCCGCATCTGAATTACAACCTACATAAAGCAGGACTAACAGCATCTCCGTTGTGTCTCTTTTGCAAGGAATCGGAATCAATAGATCATTTCTTTTTATCCTGTAAACGTTATGCTTATCAAAGGAAAGATACCTGGTCTAGCCAATTGAGAAGCTAGGTTTAAAAATAATCGTGGAACTAATTTTATCCTTCGGAGGGATTACATTAGGTTATAGCCACCGGGAGGTTTTCTCTGATGTGTGCGAGTACATAAGGGCAACAAAGAGATTACCCTGTTAGCCTATTGTTATTATTTACGGCTATGAGACTACCTGAATGCCTGACTGAATGACTGAACACACTTGATGATCCTGCCGCCCGGTTCTTGGCCGATCCCCCTTTGTGGGCGAGTGCCAGCAAAGCCGAAGGTTCATCATCATCATCATCAAGCCCAACCGATGCGCTTGGTTAGAGCCCTGTTGCTGAGACATGTAAAAACCTTGTCGGCACATCTGGAGTGACGTGACAATATATAGAAGCCGGAAAGGAAGAAATCAGAATGGAATACACATGGAAATATTTGGGCATCTTATGATACATCAAACTGGAGAAGCCGCATCGATGGTGTGTACTTCAAGGCAACACGCGCCAAGGGGTGGCTACGGAAGCTCTCAAACCGTAAAGTGTGTTTAAGAAAAAATGCGCTAATAATGATATATAAACTTTATGTGCGCACTATCATGAAATTTCGGATTTGTATTGCTTTCTGGCAGTGCAACTTAAAAAATGAGACCTATAATATTGCTCGAAAGAGAAGCGTTGCGTTTGTGTCTGGGTCTCCCAAAGTCTGTTGCAAACAACTTGCTGTATATGGAAGCTCGCGTACCTTCGCTGCTAAATAGGTTTGAAATTCTTACTGCGCAAGCATTCCTAAAGATATACAGTTCTTACCAAAGACGCTTATTTTACGTTTTCATTCAAGAACTAGCTTTATTCTTCGAAACAAGTTGGTCGCGACTACACACCCCGCAAATCATATTTGCACAAGCGATGCTACAGAAACTGAATGTGAGCCCCACCACGGTGGTGTAGTGGCTAAGGTACTCGGCTGCTCACCCGCAGGTCACGGGTTCAAATCCCGGCTGCGGCGGCTGCATTTACGATGGAGGCGTAAAGGTTGTAGGCCCGTGTGCTCAGATTTGGGTGCACGTTAAAGAACCCCAGGTGGTGGAAATTTCCGGAGCCCTCCACTACGGCGTCTTTCATAATCATACAATAGTTTTGGGACGTTAAACGCCACATATCAATCAAATCAGAAACTGAATGTAAAATAAACATTGGCCTAATAGACAAAAATTAGTCAATGCTTAGCATCCAATTTGACGATATATTTCCTCATAACGCGAAACAATTGGCACATAGGTTAGAAGATTATATAGTTAACCTGGAGATAAGCAACATCATTGTGACTGATGCATCTGTATCCAAAGAAAAGGCTAGGGTTGGTTGGTTCTTTTCGATACAACTCCCATATTACACCCCTGTATTCATTGCAGAATTATTGGCTATTGTTCTTGCCCTACGCAAATTTTCCTCAAGCAAATTATCAGCAGTGATCATTACAGATTCATTATCAGTATGTAATGCACTTTCTGTGAGAGCAAGTGCAGAGCTGATGAATAAGTTTCGTCATTTATTACCAAAAAACGTAAAAAAACTGTATTTGCTATGGATACCAGGTCACCGCGGGTTATATTTGAACGAAATTGAGGACTCTTTAGCAGCAATATTCCTGAGTGGGCCACCAACCCAGTTTCGCCAGATACAGCTTACGTGGCAGCGCAAGGTTCTGAAATGCTTTTGAATTGGAGAATAGGTAACTTGGATAAATGAAAAAGATTTTGAGCATTTAAGGTATTGCTGGAATAAACAGTGGTGTGTATATTGCCAGTTAGAAGTCACTTATACCAGATTGCGCTGTACAGTTCCGCAACTAAATTATTACCTTAACAAAGCTCGACTCAGGGCATCACCGCTGTGCAGTTTTTGCAACGAAATTTAAACAATTGAACATTTCTTTTTATTCTGTCGTCGTTACTCTTAACAGAAAAAAAGATATTTAGAAGCCCCACTACAGAAGTAAAGAATTCAAGTAAATGCACAAGTACGTTTATCACTTGGTGGCACTTCGTTTGGTTACTGCCACATGGATATATGCTCCACTGTGTTTCACTACATCAATGCAAATAAAAGATTACCATGCTGGTCAACCTAACCCTTTCAGATCTTTAGTTTATAATTCGTAGCTATGTCTGTCAGGAACATGAGATGGTTTGACCGCTTGCTCAGCAAGCATTTTAGTGTATTGGCAGTTTATACTCTAATTATAATTTTTCATGTTGACTTTTTTCTAATTAATTTCATTTAAGTATCCTACCGCCCGGTACTTGGCCCATCTCTCTCTGTGGGTGAGCGCCATCCATCTGAGGTCATCAGCATCAGTATGAGCCAGGCCACGTCTCCCAGACATCATAACGTCAAACACACACACACACACACACACACACACACACACAGACACACGCACACACGCACACACGCACACGCGCACACGCACACGCACACGCACACACGCACACGCGCACACGCACACGCGCACACGCGCACACACGCACACGCACACACACCCCGTGCGCAGCAATGCATAGTCTCACCTCATTTTGCGGTTCTCAAACATGGCGCAAGAGAACGAGTGACTGTGCTAGTACAATTGTGAAATTGCTACACGCTATATATATATATATATATATATATATATATATATATATATATATATATATATATATATATATATATATATATATATATATATATATATATGGCTTGATAAAAATCACGTTTCCTTGCGGCATGTTTGCAGCATGCACTGAAACATTAGGGTAGACTATCCATTGCTGCGCACGGGGCCATTTACATCCTCCACGTAATTTTTTTTCCTTTTTGAGACGCCTACAGAGCGACCGCAAGATTTCGCACTTCTGCTGAAAGGCGCCTATAAAGCTGCTAGGTGGCGTGTTAGCTCTTTTTCAGACGTGTGTTATCAAGAGCTGTCTGCAAAAGCACAAAATTTGAACAGTATTCCAAGCCATACTGCATTCTGTTGTAATGAAAATAATGCTGCAATACGTTAATTATTATTTTCTGATTAGTTATTCCTAATAGTTATCAAAGGTATATTTATCGTGAAATTTACCCCGCGATTTTTTTTTTTCATAAGTAAATGAAATCTCGCCCCAGAAAAGTTGTAGCACATTTTGGTTTCAGCTGCATTATTCAAGGATATATATTTTAGTTTTTGTCGTGGCTTGCGGAAAGCCGCAAACTGTATGACTCGTCGAACTTGATAGTGACTGCAGCAAAGTAATCACGTACGTCGATATAAAATAAGAGAGGTAATTGGGCATGCATTCATTGCGCCGCATCTTGTAATAAACGAAAACCTAATGTATACTGCCGTTTCTTAGCTATTAATTGACACAATTAAAACAACCAAGTGGTGTGCAAAACTGTACGAAAAGAAAACAAGCAAGTAGCATGCCAATCTTCCAGCTCACTCAGAGTTTCCTTCCTCGATCGTATAAACGAACGCATCGCTTTCCACTAGGGCACCGAACGTGGCGGCAGTTGGTCTCGGGCAAAACCTTTCACGCGTCAATCATCGCGCGAAATGTAGGGGTGATTTGTTCCCCGACTGCGTTATGTAATTCCGCGAAAGCATCGCCCAGACCGATTGTAATGTATACTTTTCGGTTGCATTCATTGAAGGCGCAACGGCCGAAGTAGAAAGCAGATTGCGCACCCGATTCGTAGAACTTTACGAACCTACTAGCCTAAATGTCTGTGCCCTTCAGGTGTTTGTCTCCATATGTATGAGGTAAGAAATGCAGCGAACAGCAGCGATGCTCTTTAGCAGCTTCGCAATACAATATCGGTGAGTCATGTATGAGCAAGACGTATAATCCTCGCGAATATCGGTAAAGTTAACCAAACGATCCGACTTCCTCAAGATACCATGGCATGTGCGCTAGGCTTTTAGCGGGAAAGCCGCGGAAAACTATCGATGACGGAGAATTTCATTCTGGCCTTACAGGTTGCCCCAACCTCCACCAAAACCATACCAGAATGGGAGAAGGCAGCACTGGAAAGTTGAAATGGCTGCATTTTTAGTGTCGTCGCAGACCCCTATGAGAGGGACATTATCCTCTATGCGGTGTAGACTCTTATAGTAGCGGTTTGTACAATACTGTAATCAAAGAAGTTTCTCCGTTAGCTTTGTTGGCGGACTTGCCGAGATTATTAATATTTTTTTGTATTATGGGAGTACTGACAGGAATTCAAACATTTTCGGGTTGTTTTTAATGTAAACGAGGGTGTCAGGAACACTAAAAAGAGTGTCGTGGAGCTTGGGAATGCAGCGAATGCATTTCAAGGGCGAAGCTCTTTATGCCCCTGAAATCTATATCTATATTTATCTATAAGAAAAATGTGTGATTAAAAGAAACGAGATGACGGTACTTGGACAAGCGAACGGGCGGACGGACAGACGTACGCACGCACGGACGTTTTACCCAGCTCATCATTCGCTCCGTGGATATGTTGGGATTACTTTTATACCTTAACCTTAAAACAGAAAAACAGAATCGGGAAGGCGACTTCGCAGTGATATTCCGATAGAGGTCTGACGCCACGGCGATACTGTGACTCACGACATACAGGTGTAAGTAGTCTGTTTGCTTTCGGGGACACGTGGTTCACGTAAACAATGATGCGTGAATTGTCGTCCAGAGGCTCTCGCATTGACTTCTGCAATTTATACGGCAGGGAGGACGTGAATTTCGCAGACCCACTAAACTGTGTGGACTTGTCGTGGTAATACCCTTTTTGGTGGCGTCAGCTCGCAGATGCTAGGCGACTAACCTTGAAAGGAAAGTACAATGTTTTGCGAGTGTTGTCTGTCTTCGTTGTGTGGAGAACTTTGATGGTAGCGCACACCATGGAAATGAAAGATGTCCCTTTTGGCGGGGGGCTTCAAAATCGCGTCAGTGCCCCTTTATAGAGATTGAAGCGTTTCAATCAGTATACGTTTTCAGGCGAACGAAAATTTGCCCTCTCTCTTTTTTTTTGATGGATGAATGGTAGAACTTAGCACCAGCCTTCATGTAAACTCATAGAATGTTAACTTTCATGGGGCACAATTCAAAGTGATGAAACTAAAGCTTCTTTATCCTCTCTCTCTCTCTGAGCGTGTGTGGGGGAGGGGGAGAAAGAAGTGGAAATTTAAAAGATTGCTTTTCGCTGACAGATAATATTAATGAGAACTAAAACAATGGTGTCAGGCAAAGTATTAGGGATCTTATTAGTAGTAATTCTAACGTAAGCGTAAAGAAATATGGGTATAAAAAATAACTTTGTGCTCGCAGGGACCGAACTTGTGACCTTCAAATAACACCGGATGGATGCCTGGAAGTACGCCTCCGAAAGGCATTTATGGAACGCAAGCGTAATAGTTCATCAACGCCTAAATTCACGGACCCAGAGAGTGAAGGATATTGACAAGCAATGCTCAGCAGAGGCTGACACTATAATATGGACATCACTGGGGACAGTCAATCACTACAGCGTTTGTTCTTCTTTGCTTCAGCATGCACACCACAACCTCGAGTACCGCTACATAATATCATCTTTTAATTTACGAGCGTGATTTCAAGTAATTATATTCTTAGCAAAAACAGTCCTAGATGTTGAGTGTCGTTGCTGATTCTGGAATGTGGATGATAATTAAAGACAGTTCCAAACGCTGTTAAAAACTCAAGCGTGAAATGTATGAATCTGCATGGTGAGTAATAGTCACACACTACTTCAGTCCGAAGACGCCACGCCCAGTCGAATGAAGCTAGGATGACGATCACGTCCGCAACTAAATACCTAAATCCTCCCGCTTATGCTCTGGGAAATGTATTTGAAGGTGCAGTCACCAGCCATCGAGGTCATGACGTACGTCCGTAGTGTGCGCTCATTGGGGCAGCTTTTTGTGCATCCTCCTTTGAGGAGGCAGGGCGTGAGAGTGCCCAATTTATACTTGAACCTAAAGCCCTGATAAAGAAACAAAACATCTTGCTCTTGTACACTTCTTCATGCAGCGTGCATCGAAGATGTCCAAGTACAGAGGGAAGACACGTCTGACGCGGGCACAGCGGAAAAAGCGAGAAACCAGCAGCAACGTTGAGAATGGAGACGCCACTCCCTCGGCTCAAGCAACGTCAAAGATGCAAGAACGACGTTACGATGCACCCACAAAGGGGCGCGTCAGCATTGTGCTCAGAGCTCTATCAGGTACGACCTTCCCTGTCTTCCACATTAACGCTTCTCTTAACAAAACTATCAAGACCTTTACACTGACGTGAACGTATCTATCTATCTATCTATCTATCTATCTATCTATCTATCTATCTATCTATCTATCTATCTATCTATCTATCTATCTATCTATCTATCTATCTATCTATCTATCTATCTATCTATCTATCTATCTGTCTGTCTGTCTGTCTGTCTGTCTGTCTGTCTGTCTGTCTGTCTGTCTGTCTGTCTGTCTGTCTGTCTGTCTGTCTGTCTGTCTGTGTGTGTGTGTGTGTGTGTGTGTGTGTGTGTGTGTGTGTGTGTGTGTGTGTGTGTGTGTGTCTGTGTGTGTGTCTGTCTGTCTGTCTGTCTGTCTGTCTGTGTGTGTCTGTGTGTGTGTCTGTCTGTCTGTCTGTCTGTCTGTGTGTCTCTGTGTGTGTGTGTGTGTGTGTGTCTGTGTGTGTGTGCGTCTCTGTGTGTGTGTGTGTGTGTGTGTGTGTGTGTGTGTGTCTGTGTGTGTGTGCGTCTGTGTCTGTGTGTGTGTCTGTGTGTCTGTGTGTGTGTGTGTCTGTCTGTGTAAAAAAGCTGCAGGTCTTATGTATCATGGAAATAGACGTGCATAGAGACGGTGACTTGGTGTAATGTTTTACTTGAGCAAAACGTTTCAAAATGTCGCTAAATATACGTACAAAAAGACGCATAGACGTATGTTAAACAGTGCGTGTGTTTTACTTAACCAATTTTTCCGTGTTTCGTAACGATGCCAACAGAAACATTGGTAGCCCTGGCTAGAGCTTTGTAGAGCGACTTAACGGGAGGGTATACCTAAGCATACAGGTGACATAAACATCACGCGTGTATCAAAGGAGTAGATGTATCATCATCATTATAATCAGCCTAACTACGCGCAAAGCAGGGCAAAGGCCTCTTCCAAGATCCGCCAATCAATCTAGTCTTGTGCTTTGTGCTGCCACGTACGTTATACCTGCAAACATTTCTAATCTCATTGGCCCACCTAGCTTTGTCTCCCCTTCGGGCGTTTGCCCTCTCTTAAAATCCAGCCAGTGCCTGTTACCCTTATTGACCAGCGATTATGCTGCCCACGTGCCGCGTGCCCGGCCTGTGTTCATTTCAGTTTCAGTTTCAGTTTATTATTCATTTCGAAAAAGTAGTACAGTAATATTAATATACAGACGAGGGTCCCAAAGTTAAAACTGTAACGGGACCCTCGATGCATTATAACAATCAATAAATCAGATCAAGTTAACAAGCAACGAGTTAATGGAAATCAGTTATGCAATATAGAGTGATAAGTAATTATTATAGGCTAAGTGACACATCAGGCAACAAAAAGCAAGGCAAATAAGGAAAGAAAAAAGAAAGAACGGGGAAAAAAACATCTCGTTCAGTGGCGGACATTGTCAATCAAATTGCAATGATCTAAATGGCATAACCAAAAACGCAGAGCCCCCAAAAAGCCCATATACAGGCAGCTAATAATTTAACAGAAAACTTTTAAGCGTCTTTTTGAATGATGACAATGTGGCATCGTTTTAACAGAAAGAGGCATGTTATTCCAAAAAGTAATGGCCGCATAGGCAGTGGTCATTTTTCCATAATTTGTGCGCGACGCGGGTAGCAAAAAGTTAAGGTTCATTGCAAATCTGGTTACATAGTTGTTTTGTAAGAAAACTGAATCAATGAGCTCAAACGGTAGCAGTGCATTGCGCAATTGAAACAGAAGAATGGCTATGCTATAAAAAAATAACTTACGAACAGGTAGGATTTTGTTGTCTTGGAGTAGATGGCCTGCACTGGAGTATCGTGAGCTATTAGTGATAATGCGGATCGCCTGATTTTGTATGTTCTGAATGGGTGATAGATGACAGTCATACGTGTTTCCCCAAGCAGCGATACCATACATGATATGGGAATGAATGAAGGCGAAATACAGAGACATAAGTACGTTTATATGAAAAACTTCACGAGCTTTTATTATAGCCCGAATTCCGAATGCAGTTTTCTTTCTGAGGTGATCAGTGTGGAGATTAAACTTTAAATGGCAGTCAAGATGTACACCAAGAAAAATTACAGTATCACAGGTGGGTATAGAGTGAGGACCTAGGGTTAAGGGTTGATGAAAAGGCAATGGCCTTTGAGCGGACCTAAATATCATAAACTTGGTTTTGGCTGGGTTAATAATAAGTTGGTTCTCGTAGCACCATTTAGTAATATCTAGAAGTGTGTTATTCAAGTGTAAAGTAAGAGCAGTTAGAGAGTCCTCAGCTGCAGCTATAGTCGTGTCGTCTGCGTATAACGCGCAGTGAGTTGATTTAATTGCATCGACAAGATCATTAATATAAATAATAAATAATAAAGGGCCCAAAATAGACCCCTGGGGCACGCCTTGATTGATTAGCTTAGTTTCAGAAGAAGCACCTGATACGTACACCGAGCATTCTCTATTGTGCAGATAATTTTTCAGGAAGGTTAAAAGAGCTCCAGTTACCCCATAGGCCTCCAATTTGTTAAACAGGGTGGCATGATTAATGTTGTCAAAGGCCTTGGTGAAATCTAGGAAGACAGATCCAACAAATTTACCAGAGTCAATCAATTTTTTTAAGTAATCTATTAATGAAAGTAGTGCTAAGCTTGTCGAACTGCCTGAACGAAAGCCAAATTGACACGGATGAAGTATATTAAATTTGCTTAGGTAATTACTTAAACGATCAACGAACAGTTTTTCAATAACTTTGCTGAGGGAAGAAAGAATTGATATGGGCCGATAATTATAAACTGTTCTTTTGTCACCCTTTTTGAATACCGGAACTATTTTAGATTTCTTTAAAAGTTTAGGAAATACGCCTTGCTGAAACATTAGATTAATGGTATCACTAAGTATCCCAGAAATATTACGCGCAACCAGTTTTAAGTGATACGCAGAAATATAGTCAAGACCTGCGCATTTATTTTTTAGATTCAAGAGAACTGAGCATACTTCGTCAGCGGTTACGGGCAAAAGAAAAAATGAAGAAGCGACCCGAGAAACGGAACATTTTGGTATGCCCGATTGTGTAGTAGGAATGCTAGAAAAAAAATCGCTGAAAGCATTTGCAATAGAAGTTGGTTGTTGCAAAGAAATAATATTATATATTATTTCAGATATAGGTGAGTTTCCAGATGATTCGTTTAAAAAGTTGTTCAAAAGGTTCCATTGTTTTTAGGGTCCCCCTGATGTTTGGTCAACTCATTTTCATAATAACGCTTTTTTGCTTCTCGGAGTAAAATTTTCAAATTGTTGCAATATTTCCTGTATCGGCGGGCAAGCGAAGTATTAAAAGGCTGTCTTTTTTGTTTTTTGTAAAGGTTATCTTTTTTACGAACACATATCAATAAGCCGTTTGTCATCCATGGATTGTGGGGAAATTTATACCGTTTTTTGCATTTAACAGTTGATGTACTAGATGTTACGGCCTTTAAAAATAAAGCGCAGAATTTCTGTAGCATAGCCGCTATGTCGGAGCAGGAATTATCAAGAATATCGGACTTAACAAGTGACCAGTCAGTTGTAGCTATAGCATCGATAAATTTGTCATGATCCAGCACAGATGTGTAAAAACAGCTATCGACACTGGAGCGCCTAGCATTAAATGTTATGTAAACGGGGAAGTGATCTGTAATGTATGTGTCAACCACGCTAGCCTCGGGGGCGGGAGAAAAATTGCATAAGTCATGATCTAAAAGAGATTGGGAACCCTGGTGGCCACATCTTGTTGGAGCAGTGATAAGTGATTCGTAGCCGAAGCCACTTTTTTATTTCAACTATGATCTTTTTTATTTCAACTATGATATCGTTAACCCTGGTTTATTTCCTAATCCACTCTGCGCGGTCCTTGTCTCTTAAGATTACATCTATCATGATCCATTCAATCGCTCGCTGCGTCGTCCTCGATTTAAGCTAAACCCTCTTTGTAAGCCTATAGGTGTTTGCTCTCTAGATAAGTACTCGCAATATGCAGCTGTTTTACACCTTCCTTTTGAGGGTTAGTGGCAAATTACCATTAATGGTTTGCAAATACCTAATGAATGTGACACACTTCATTTTTAAACTTCTAGTTGTTATTTCACTCTCAAAGTTCGGCTCTGCGGTTACTATCTGCTCTAAGTTAATATATTGCTTTACAACTTCCAGCGCCTATTCACAAATCGCAAAGTGCTCTTTTCTGCCGAGACTGTTGCACATTAATTTATTTTGTGCATATTGAGTTTAAACCTACTTATTTGCTTTCCGTGTCCAGCTCTGTAATCATGAGCTGCAATCCATTCCCTGAATTTATTATTTGTTATGGGCAAATTGCAGTTTACTAAGATACTCTTCATGAACTCTTATCCCCGACTCTTTCCAATCTAGGGTCCTAAAAACCTCCTATAAACACGCGTTGAATAGTGTTGAAGAGACCATGTCTCCATGGCTTACACCGTTTTTTATCGGAATTCTTTCGTTGTTTCATGGAAAACTATGGTGGCTGCGGATTCACTGTCAATTTTTTTCAGTATTAGAGGACCAGGCTTCCTTAGCAATCCGCTTGAGTTGACTTGAAGGCGCAATCCATCTCATTCTCTGTCTCCTAATTCGATGCAATGAACCTCATAGTCCTCCTCCCTCTCCCCAAAATTTCTGCAACTAACGCGGCGTTGTACTGCCTCCAGCATAGGCCCACCTATGAACAGGAGAACCATGTCATGTCACTTGATGGGAATTTACAGTTGAGTCATAGAAATGTCATCATGTCGTCATTGGTCAGCGCATTCACATGGAGTGATACAAAAATTTTGGCTATCAGTGACATCATAATGACTTCATATGGTGACACCCTCCTATGAGTTTATTGATTCGATATGTGGGGTTTAACGTCCCAAAACCACCATATGATTATGAGACGCCGTAGTGGAGGGCTCCGGAAGTTTCGACCACCTGGGTTTATTTAACGTGCACCCAAATCTGAGCACATGGGCCTACAACATTTCCGCCTCCATAGGAAATGCAGCAGCCGCAGCCGGGATTTGAACCTGCGACCTGCGGGTCAGCAGCCGAGTACCTTAGCCACTAGACCACCGCGGCGGGGCTCCTATGATTTTATTGCATCACTCGTGCTGACATCACTAAATTCTCGCCTTTATGAGGTGCATGCGGCTTTTAGCTCAATAATTGTGAAATTTCGCTGTTTCCATAAGTACAATTTATGCAATGAAGATTTACATTTAATCCTAAATTTCGGGCTCAAGTATAACCTCTGTGTCGTGATAGGTACAATGGATTTAACTTTTTTCCAGAGTAGTAAGAAAATGCTCGTACTTTAGAAAGTGCCGTCCGACTAGGCACTTGTATGGAATGGTATTATCATTCAAAGACGTCCTACGAACAAATAATTTGCCTAGCTACATATTCTGCATTGTGTAACAGTGCTATACACAAGATAGTTATCGAATGAATTCCGTAATTACCACTTGTTAAATTTTGTATGAATTCACCTCACCAATGCACTTGAACGCTAAATTTTGGCACGTTTGTCGCAACGTGTTCCGTTCGCCGTTTTCCTTCAGAGCCTGACTTGCTGACGCCAGTGGAAGTGGATTGTCTTGTGCGTGTTGTCTTCTGGAAAGCCATCAACGACGACGACATTGCTGAGCCAGCAGCGACGTTCTGCGCCCGCGTCATCACGGTGAGTCATTAGGATTCGACGATGCACCTTGCTTTTCAATACGAAAATGCCTCGTCCAATGCTGACATTGGCTGGGTTCCCGTGATTAGACGGCCTAGTGTCGGTGGCGTTAATACAGTAAGGTTACAAAACCATCATCATGCGATGATATCACGATATGTCACCACGACGCCACTCATCATTAAAACATGTGACCTCATAACAACGTCTCGGTGACGTCATGTATAACGTTATGTCACATGGTGACGTAATCACGACAGCAGTGCTTGGTCAAACGTAGGCTTATCACGGAGCCTGTGTAAAACAAACAAAGAAGCAGCAAGCCTACAATAACTCTGGTCCTGGCGGCAACACATTGCAAAACGCAACTTGTTCCACAGAGCTTTCGGAGGGACGTGCAGGAGCGTTACTTTGTTGACTTCAGAGAAAAAGAAGTTGGACTTCGTATTTGATTCGACCGACAAAGATGCGTGAGGGACCCTGTGAACTTTATCTTAAAACAAAACTATGTGTACCTCGCGGGCAAGGACGTCTCTGTAATCAATTGTCCGGCGTGTAGAGCCGCCACCATCGTTACAACTACCATCCAAATTCGTATCTATCAATAGACTGGTGATGTGTTTCGCAACCCTTTTCCTTATCTTGAACGCAGTGTCATAACTCCTTGGATGGGCTTGTGCTTACAATTAACTTTAAATCTTGCAGAAAAACCACTGTCCTCAGCATGCCTGTCACTGGAAATTTCCTTGTGTTGAATGGAAAAATATTCGACTCAGCTAGAGTCCGCATGGCGGAACTTTCAGTGTTCAATATGCATTAGGCTGAGACGACACGAAAGCAGTAGAAGTCTTTGCATTCTTTTCGGTAGATGTAATGACACCGCCCCGCCACTCTACAAAAACTTCCGGTAAGTAACGTGGTTTAAACTGTCTCCAGGATCGGCTAATCTTTGGCAGAACGACAAAGACATGCGATGACGTGAACATGTGGCGTAGTCATGACTTCACAGTGACGTCCCAAATTTTCGCATTTCCGCTAGTTCATTTTGCTAAGAGACCCCGAAAAGAAGCAATAATTTGGTTTAGGTTGATAAAGTGCGCTCTAAGAACTCATAAACGTGAAGTTTTGCTAGCGCAAGTTCATTATTACTGGAGAAAATATAGTGAAGTTTGATCGTTAAATTTCACGCCAAAATCACCACGCGTGATGTTGAAGATTTTTAAATGTACTTCTCGTATGTTCGCGACATTGGCTTGATGAAAATTTTCGAAATCTATGCCAAGTCTAGGACACCGACAGAAGGCAGGGTACTTCTTATTTATTGAGTAGATGCTAGGTACGAGTACACGTTTTCCAAATTTACTTCGTAACGGTGTTTGGTGCGGGAATCTCACCGTAACGTCTCCACCCGCATTTTCTTTTCGCTAATTTTCTCGCTAGCCAAATGTTGTCTTGCAAAAGGAGGGGTGTTTTCATGATTCTGCCAGTGTGCTTCTCTAATTCGCGAAACATCTTTTCCATTCAGTCTTCCTTTAGAATAACGTTGGCATCACTCACTGGTGACGTATAGTACACTGGCGATGGTCAAATTTAGCGTTTGGTAAGGCATGGAAGGGTTTCGCCTTAATCACTCAACTAGTTATCGAGGCGAGGGCTTTTGGCGCACTTTCTTTCTGAAAGCTGGGAGCTCGGTGAGTGCACATCTCGACACAGCTACTCATGATGAACACATTTAAAGCGAAATCAGTGGCACAGAGACCTCGCAGTACGGCTGCCATGCGGGCCCGCTGCCTAGAACTTGCGATGAGAGGTCGCGTGTTTGAAGAAAGACCGTAACGTCGGCAGCAATCACAAACTAGAGCGCCAGCATGAATGAGGGAGTGGCGGAAGCGGCAAGGGCTCGCGCAGCCGAAGCAAATAGGGCTCGTCGACAAGCGGATTCTCAAGTGAGAGCCCGCGAATTAGTGGCGGCACGTACGCGGCGGCAAGAAAACCTCCAATCGGAGCGGGCGTGGTAAACAGCAATCAAGCGCCGAAAGGACGCTACCTGAGTTTGGTTGAACCGATGCCCGCTTCAAGCGAGATTTATTCATTCGCTCGTTCGGCCATGGATTTTAAGTATGCGACCTCGCGACCATTTGTGGTTTAAGAACATCACCAGCGTCATCTCCAGCCGCAACAACCAGACCCGCGAGAACGCCATCACTGTGCTCCAACGAGAGTTTCCTCTCGTGCAGCGCCTGCAGCAGAACGCGCTTGACGACGCCGCCTTCGACGTACACCTCAAGTGCCGCGGCTCGTTAACGCGTCATGCCATGAGAAGCGCCTCGTTGAGAGAATTCAAGGGTTCTCCCGATCAGTTCCGAGCGAGCTCCTCCATCTTCATTCACGTCGGGGAGATGGCGTACTTTTTTACAGCGAAAGCTGTTATAAGATAACAAAGGGAGAAGCAGTGGGAGCTGTTGTCTACAACCGCTGGTGTCCACAACCACTATCCGCGGAATTAATACAAGAAAATGAACCCAGGAAAAATATGCAAAAGATGTCGACCACACCTGTTGTCATAGTCATCACAGCATGAGCACGGTCAACTGCCGGGTCGGTTTCATGGCCTTCACCTTGGTTTTCCGTATCAAGCAATGGAGTCAACCTGGGCGGCACATACAGCCACCTTCCACCTATCTAGCATTTGCTCTGTGCTTTTGGCTATGGCTCTGGTGCCAATAAGGGCCTCACGCACCATGATGATATAATAGTGAAAGCTGCATTGAGATCACAACAAGAACCGATTTAGGCGCCACAGTTATACGCCCTTGTCAACGCTGGTGTCCGCAACCGCTATACTATCGCGAGAAATATAGTTAAACGTAATCAGAAAAAAATATTTCTAGCAATGGATGAGATTTGAACTTGGGATTTCTGCGTGGCCATCCCGCACCTAAAGAGACGGTGGTTGTTGAAGCTCCTTTGTTGAAACACGCTATGCAGGTCTTTCTAACAAGGAACCATGTTAATATATAACAAGCAGGCGTTACTTAATGTGAATTGCACAACGACCACAATTAAATACTTTGACCAATTATAAATTGTTCAGCCATACGTCTTCACCGTCAGTGGCCGCAGCACAAAGTGAGTGTATGTTTGAGTACTTCCCTACTTTCTCAAAGTTACATTAGTTCATGGCGTAATGGGTACCTTACAATTGTAGTAGATGCTTTAGGGTGTCTACAACTGGCTGTGGAAAGGACGCGTTTCCAGCTTTCGTTGAGAATGCTCTACGTGTTCTGCGGGGACATGGAATTTTTTTATTGTTATTGGAAGCTGCTGCTGTGAGGCTCTCTGTGGTCGAAATGTCTCTGAAAGTACTTCGATCTCTAGATAGAAGGCCATCATTCAAGATGGTTACGTTTGCAGCTCTAGAGTGACACATCAAGAGATTTACGAATGAATACTAGAATAATTACAGATAATAATAAATTAGCAGATCTATAGACCTAATGAAGAGATCTGCTTTTGAGCGTTCACACCATTACTCAGCCTGTGCAGTTCCATGGACAGCAAGACAGAAAAAATAGACAGAGATGTGTCAAGATGACTACTGGATACTTGCAAAGTGTAACTGCCCCAAGACTGTTTACATAGCACGCTTGAGAGGCCACTCTTAGAGCTTTCGCTGGGATTGCGCCGCGTTTTCTGCGTAGGTCTGGTCATTCTCATTTTGAGCTCCTCCATCAATCTGATGAAATACAGACGAGCGCTACGAAGCGAGGAATAAAAGAGAAGTACACAGGACAGACACTATACTTTGAACTGAAGTGTATTGAGCAGATGTGAAATTTTTTTAAGCAGCAACCAGCAGGGAGTTAACATTCTTCAGTCATCCACGTCTTGTTAAACTCTCCATCAACATTGTACTGTAATGGTAGAAATGAGTGGACAAAATTCATTGCAAAATTCGCCAGGCATGTGGTACGAGCTATAGATTACTCAGCTACATGGTAGGAAATATGACCTTCTTGGGGCGTCTCTGGACAGTGGGACATCATTTTTGGTCCTTTACGGCTAAACTACCAGCAATTACGTGTCATAAATTTGCCATTATTTACTATCTACTGATTATATATTATCTTTTGTGACGCCTGTATTGGCAATGAGCCGCCACGGTTCTCTAGTGGTCAATGTACTCGACTACTGTCTGCAAGCCGCGGCATCGAATCCCGGGCACGCCCGCCACATTTTCAATGGAGAGGAAATTGCTTGAAATTAGGTGCAATTTAAAGAACTCCAGATGGTCGAAAATTCGGGAGACCTTCACGACGGTGTCTCTCAATGATATCACGGTTTTGAGACGCTAAACTCCCAATATATTCTTTTAATTATTTCCAATGCATATTATTTCAGGCTGAGCTGGACGGGGTGTTCATCAGTCGGCTGTTGTGGACCTGCCGCGACTGGTTAAAGCAACACGATGTCCCGCTGCGGAGATCCGCTGCGAGGGTGCTATGGGAGCCACAGCCGCAGCAAGATGCTGGTAACCAACTGACCGCTTTTGTTAGCTTCATGGCCACGCTTCTGTCGTCCCTTCCTGGGAAAGGAACGGCTGCATCAGTGGGCTCGTGCCACACCGGACACATCTTCTGCATCGCGGCGCTCCTGTGCGATGCCTGCAAGCTTGTCATGAGGTCGCCTGAGATGGACCACCACACTAAGGTATGTTATTATCATTATCACCATCAACACAACCACGGCTCGCCATAGGACCCGTCACAAAGTCTGTTAGCGCACCTTTACAAGTATAGTTACTAAGTGCAAGTTGTTCATTAATTACCGTCTTACGTTTTCAAGGAACAGTGACACCAAACTCCAAACACAATATGTGGAGTTTATTTGCTTCTTTTGTAAGCTTGAGTTTTCTTAGTGAAGTAGGAATCACATACGTTTGTTATAAGTTATTTTATTTCGAGTGCAAAGAGCGTCCAAAGCCACCGCCACAGAGAAAACTAGGTGGTGGTGAGAAAGTTTATCGGCGCATTTCCGGCCATGAGTCACCCGGCTGCCTGACCTGAGTTCATCTAGTAGAAGAAGTCTCTTCCACTTCGCTCACGCATCGGCTGCTTCTGGCCTGCGGCCCGGTGTCATCGGCTTGGCAGAGCATCGTCCCCTGCGTGCATTGCGCGCGGGACAGGTGAAACCATCGAGCACCTGTTGTGTGTTTGCCCAGTGCTTCGCACACAACGCGGTGTCTTGCTCGCCGCACTTCGTCGCCACGTTCTGCCCACGGCTACACAGAGGGACCTTCTCTTTCCTGCAGGGCACCAAACCCAGGTCTTCAAGGCAGTTCTTCGCTTCCTTCAGGACTCTGGACTAGACAACCGGCTGTAGAAGCCGCCCGCCACGTCCTCGGCCATGGACGCCATTTCTCTTCTTCTCTCTTCGTCACATCTTTAATGTCCTCTTTCCCTCCCCCCCCCCTCTATAGCACAGAGCCATGCTCCATATTATTGCTGCAGAAGTTGCGTCTTTTCCTTTCCTGAACCTCTCTTTCTCTCATCGACAGTATTTTTGCGTGTTCGGCAAGCTCCTAGGCCACGCAAAGTGGCATCGCTAAGTGACAATGAGTGAGCAGCATTGATGCCGACAATTTTAGTGCTGTCATCACGGAGTCTAATTTTGGTACCGTCTGGTGGAAACACCTGGCTGCCTGGCAACGGCTTCGCTTGCTTTGCTTGGTTTGTGCAGCGCGTTCGTGTTATTTCTGCGTTTTTGTTTTGCTGCTTCGATAGATTTGTCGGGAATTAGTGTGTGCGAATGTGATTAGTTGAAGCTATAGGCTCATCGCAAACAGGCAACACGCACGCAGCGTTCATGTGTCTTACCAGCCAGCGTTGCGCAAGCGTGCGTCTCCACCTTCCTCGTCACTGCTCGGTCCAGCGTCGATTTTAGAATAAACGCTCTGAAGAGGATCGAACCGACATTGCTACGCCGCGGCAAGAATCGTTGCGATTCCATATTAGCCAGTGTTTTGATCATCGCTTGTGGACGCTGATGACGGCGGCGACGACGAAAGCTTTGGCAGAGGCATGCCTATACAAATGCTCACCGAACAGAACGAATTTCAAGTGAAAACTGAGTCACTATTTCTTGTGGCCGAGTGATCAGATGGGACAGAACAGTGGGAGGGGACCACTTGGCAGTGCTGACAGCGCCGAAAATCGGCGGGCATTGCACCCATTTTTAATCGGGTTCGATGCGAGTCATAGTGAACGAGATTACATATATTAATTCGTCCCTATGTTGCGTGATCAGTGCCGAACCGTCACCAGGGCATTGACCAATACGCGTTGACGCCATAAACGTGGCATGTATAAAGTTGATGTCACGAAAGAGCGAAAACATTGTTTGTCACGAAAGAGCAAAAACAGCATTCGCAGCCAACAGAAACAAGGCAAGGCGTCCTGATCGCTATTTTCATCAGTTAGTGACTGCATTCTTGCGGTGGTTGCCCCGTTATGGCCGCAGTACGCAAAAGGGAGGCCTGCCTAGAATATCTCGTTTTAATTAAACATGGTAGTCTGGCACCTGGGTCAACAGGTTTTGCTTTTACACTGGTATTAAGCGGAATAATTGCAGCATTTACGTATTCATAAAGAAAATCAAGGTATATATATATATGTCAGACATTTCTTTTATTGTTTTATTGGTACATTCGATAGGTCGGCATTCGATGAGTTCTGATACATTTACTGGTTTCGTAAAATACGAATTAACAAGATTGTACTATATTGTTTACATTGTGCACAACAGTGAATAGTTATTCTCATCACCATCAGCCTGACTACGGCCAGTGCAAAGCACAGGCCTCTTACGTGTTCCGCCAACCAATCAGGTCTTGTGCTTTTAGTTTCACGGTGTGCCTCAACTTCTTTCTTAATCTCATCTGCCCACATATCTTTCTGTCTCCCTCTCACACGTCTACTTACTCTTATAATCCAGTCAGTTACCTTTAGTGGCAAGCGATTATCCTGCCTACGCACTACGCGTTCTGCCCATCACAATTTATTCTTCATGATTTTGACTAATATAGCCTTAACCCCGGATTGTTCCCTGACCCACTCTGCTCTGTTATGGCTTTTGAGGTTACACATACCATTTTCCTTTATATCGCTCGCTACATCATCCACAATTTTTGTTGATTTCTAGCTCTTTGTGAGCTTCCAGGTTCCTGCTTTGAAAGTATGTGTCTGTAAGATGAAGCTGTTACATACACTTTTTACGTGGGATAGTGGTATACTTCCAATAATAATTTTAGAATGTGTATCAAATATGCTTCACCCCATTCTTATTCTTCTAGCAAATTGACTCTCGTGGTTCGGTTCCGTTGTTACTAGCTACCTTTCCTAAGTAGACATATTGCTTTAGAACATTAGTAATGGCTGTGCCCATTGTAACATCAGTGCAGCTCTCCAACCCCCCCCCCCCCGCTTGTTACTGATTGACATAGTGCAACTGCCAGTTCAATTGTGTGCTTAGGCCACGCGTTCCCACCTCTCCCCTGATTCCAGACTTCTCGCTTTACATAAAGCATGTATTGGGTGTTTTCACCAAGAACTTTCACGCAGTGGTGTGGCTTTGTTGCAGAATAGTTGACTCGTGTCTGTTATACACATCTTTCATGGAGCCCTCCTAACAAATGAACTGTTTAAAAGCGAGGATTGGCCGTGCGCACTTTTTAGCCCACGCGTGAGAGCGAAGCCTGACAAGAGGGAGAACAGGGTTAAAGCTATGAGGGGCACAGGGAAACCTATAGAGCAGCTACTTCAACCAGGTAGAGAAAGCATAGCATTGTGGAGAAGGCCACGCAAGGTAGAAAGAACCAGAATGAAGGGGAAGCTGCGGCAGGATTAGAATAGGTGGTGTAGGGAGGAGAGATAGTAGTAGTGGGATTGGCTGGGCCGGGAAAAGATGTCGACCAATGCTAGCGCATTTTCAAGCATCGGTGATGCAAGAGCAAGAGCAGGAACAGTGCGCCGAGCTTTTGCGACTTGAATCCATCACTTGTACTCTTTGACGAGCCTTCATACATTCTTATAAAAAAGCCAGGGCTTCTTAATAACTTTCAGGTAGTAAATTGTTGTCACAACATTCACTACCTAAGTAGTAACTGCAGGTAGTAGACCACAGACGCTTACTACCAAAAAAACGAGACGTAGTGAATGTCTGTGATCTACCACCTGCAGTTACTACTTAGGTAGTGAATGTTGCGACAACAATTTACTACCTGAAAGTTAGTAAGTAGCACTGCCTTTTTTCTAAGAGTGTAGGTCAAGGCAGTTGAAGCCTTGTAGAGATGCGCATTGTTTTTCTTCAGTCGGACAACACATTTTAACAGACTGCTAAGCAAATAATAATATATTAATGTTTTAAAACTGCCACCGCAGGTCGAGTGCCTCCGCAGAGCCCTAACTACAACCGGAGAAGCTGCGGAACGAGGTGCCCCTACCCGCATGGCGGCGCTGGTGGCCTGCTTGCGGGACGCTTTCTTGTCGTCGGATGTTCCGGAGGATGATCGTCTGACTCTGCTCGAACTTATAGAGCTGCGCGCTTCTGGATGGAAACTATCTCGGGAGCAGCAACTCTCGTACGCTAGCCTCGGCGACGCCGTCGGAGACGAATGCGACGATGTTCAGAACTTGTCACCTCTCTCATGGCGCATCGCCAAATGAGGCTTCCTTACATTTGCACCCGCAGACGAAAGCCTACCGTCAAAACGCTTTCAGCGGCACTCAAGAACTTTGTTTTTTTCTTTTGTGTGAAATAAAGGAATTTCTATTTGATAGATACACCTATAACATTTACGCGCTATCTTTAACAATTTGAACAAATACCGTGATTTTTTTTAAGTATAGTGATGGAATGCCTTAGCTGAAACGAGGTAACAGCATGGCCCAGAATGGAAAGTAGCGACATGATAAATCTTGTTTCGAGCGGATGGCAAGTGGTTCTGATAAAGTTTTTGCTCTTTTGTAACAAAGAATAGCGGTGTTTCGTGTTCAGCGTGCTCCAAGGATTATCCGAACGAACTGGGCTGTGGCCTAATGTGACCCCGCCTTACATCCTCAAATATTTTTTTTTCGAGTTTGCGCGTGTTTGTATACACGCAGGAACATTCAAAGAGGATATCAGAACCACATCCACAACAGCATTTGGTTACGCCCTTTCAAGTGCACCCTTTGCTGCTTCAGTCCGAATCGGCCACCAAGGAACGCGCGTTTTGTCCCTTTGTAGATTTCCATTCACGCAGGTCGGCTGTGCCACCAGCGTCGGCCGCCATTTTGTTTCGGCTTATGCTGTCAATTACTCTGTACTGCGGGGTGCCTTACTCAATGCGACAGAAGGAAGGAAGACTGAAAGGAACAAACGACCGATAAGCATGGCGTTGTCTCTACATATACCAGAAGAAAGTCGTTGTGGAACTTACCGAAGAAAATTCACTCTGTGTAATGAATAAATTCTTCCGAAAGAACTCAGATGAAAAAGGTAGAGACATATGGCTCACGGCAACGGAGGAAGATCTGACACTGGTAACCAATAAGGACTTCCCAACCAGGAGAGGGAACTCGGTGTGCCGAGATACAACCCCGGATCTCACCTTTGTCAAGAGTCTGGAAAACGTCAAATGAACCAACACAGCTATCGACCTCGGTAGCGATCATTGCATCATCAAAGTGCTCATAGAGGTTGCCCGCAACAAGACGAGGACCTTTAAGTTCATCGACTGGGACTTGTTCCGAGCCAACCGCTCCGAGCGCGCCCTTTCCCCGGAGGCGGACCTAGACTCTTGGTGCAACGGGTTAAAAGAAGATGTGGCCAGTGCCACCAAAGAGGTGACAACCGATCTGGAGGTGGACAGGATGGACAGTAGGCTCGCGCATCTGTTGGAAGCCAAGCAGGCACTGCTCGCGAGATGGAAGACTCAGCGCCATAACAGAAGACTGCGCAAGAAAATGTCCGAAATTAACAAAACGGTAGGAGATCATTGCAAGGTCTTATGCAAGCAGCAATGGGATGAGCTCTGTGATCCTATGGAGGGCCAACTCAAGACCGGTAAAAGCTGGAGACTCCTCAAACACCTACTGCACGACAGCAACACCAAGTCCAATCAGAAGAGAGCTTTGGCGAAAGCTGTCCATTTGGCCACCGACTCAACTCCAGATGAGGCGATCACGGAGAAGCTCATAGACAAGTACCTGGCGGCCACGGACGATCCGGTACTTCCCCAGTTTCCCGACTACGAGGGGCGCGACGCGCCATCGATGGACGAGGACTTCACCGTGGCTGAGGTCAAGCGGGTTCTCGCATCCCTCAATAGCTGATCCGCCTCTGGGCCAGATGGGGTAACCAACAAAATGCTCAAGCACCTCGACGACGACTTGATCGAGTTTCTTACAGACAAGATCAATGAAATCTGGTGCAGCGGTCTCATTCCCAAGAGCTGGAAAGCGGCCTGCACAGTACTGATACCCAAGCCGGGTAAGGCACCCAGCATCGAGAATCTTAGGCCAATCTCGTTGACGTCGTGCGTCAGGAAGGTGGCCGAGCACGCCATGCTCAACCGCCTCACTGACCACCTCGAGTCTAACGAATGCTATACCCCCAACATGATTGGCTTTCAGTGGGGCCTCTCGACTCAGGATGCCATGAAGCTGATCAAGCACCAGGTCATTGACTCCGGCTCCACCGACACCAAGGCGATTCTTGGATTGGATTTGGAAAAGGCTTTTGACAACATATCACACGCCTTTAATCTCAAGAGCTTGTCTGAGTTTCACGTCGGCAAGCGGGCGTACAATTTTGTGCGCTCCTTCCTTTCGTCGCGGTCCACAAGACTGAAGATTGACGATTTTTTGACCCACGAAATTACCCTTGGGCCAAAAGGGACACCTCAGGGGGCGGTGATCTCCCCGACGCTGTTCAATATCTGCATGATCAACCTGTCGAGGGCCTTGAACAAAATCCCGAATATTAACCACACGATCTACGCAGACGACATCACCATCTGGTGCCTCAGCGGATGTGAGGGTCAGGTCGAGAGTGCTTTGCAAGAGGCCATCGATGTGACGGAGCGCTATCTCATCCCCACCGGGCTAAGGTGCTCGCCCGCTAAGTCCGAGCTCTTACTGTATAAGAGGAGGCCCAGAGGCGGTTCTCACCGGTCCTGGAAGCCAGCAATGGAAAGCCACATTACGTTATTCACCGGTAACGGCTCCCCAGTTCCGCGGGTGGACACTATCAGGGTCCTTGGAATGTTTATCGAGTCTAACGGAGCCAATGGAGCCGCCGTCAAACGCATTTGTTCCAAGACTGAAAGCGCCCTCGGACTGATTCGAAGAATCGCTAACAGGCACCGCGGAATCAGGGAGGACAATCTGATCCGGATTATCCACGCATTCGTGCTATGCCACCTCGCTTATTCGGCGGCTATGCACAACTGGCTCGTGTCGGAGCGCAACAAAATCAATGCCCTAATCAGAAGAGTCTTCAAGCTGGCCCTTGGCATTCCCGTTCGAACGCACACGGAAGACCTCCTGAAGTTGGGAATCCACAACACGTTCGAAGAAATTGTCGAAGCCCAAGAGTTTGCACAGTTTGTCAGACTGTCTGGCACTTCAGTGGGTAGAGCCATACTCGGCATGCTGGGACGAAACCCCACGGTTGTCGGTCCTGACACTGTGAAGCTGCCCAACGACGTAAGATCCAAGATCCAGATTGCGCGGATGCCGCGCAATATGCATCCAACCTACAACGAAGCACGAAGACGAGCCAGGGGTAAATCTCTGCTCGCCAGTGCCCGCTTGGACAAGGGTCGAGCCTGCTTCGTCGATGCTGGTTCGTACATTCAAGAAGAAGCCTTCTTCTCAGTGGTCGTCGACTGTGATTGCAGAGTCATCAGCTGCGCTACCATCCGCACTTCTAGTTCCAGCGTTGCAGAGCAGGTTGCCATTGCTCTTGCATTGACGGACAGTGTACATGACACAATTTATTCAGACTCCAAGGCCGCTATAAGGGCCTTCCAGATGGGCATGGTGGCTCCCCAGGTCCTACAGATTATTCAAAAAGTCAAAGACCTCAAAAATCACTCATTGGTCTGGTTTCCTGCGCACCTTGGAACCATTGAGGGTGCCTCGCTCAATCCCAACGAGGAGGCGCACTCGGCTGCACGAGGTTTGACTGACCGTGTGCCGGGTAACGCGTCATCTCCTGGGCGACCTGAACCTCTCTGCGCGTACAACGAGATATGCAAGCACCACTATCTGTCCAGAAGACTGCTGCCTCTACCACACTCCTCGCTATGCAGGGCCCAAGCTGTTACTCTCTGACTGCTACAAACAAACACTTACCCGAGCCCTGCGGCACTGCACACAATGTACCCTGAACGGTTTCCAAGCCCGGACTGCCCCCTGTGTGGTGGTTATGCGGACTTCGAGCATGTACTGTGGGGCTGCGCCTCTGCCGGTCCCCCTTTTACCCAAGAGGAAATGAAGCGACTCATTAAGGCCCAGGACCAGACCTCTCAAATCCTGGCCGTCCAGAGGGCCCGCGCGAGGGCCGTCAGGTTTAACCTGATGGTCCCCGAGTGGGCCTAGCCAGGTGACGCTGAGTTTACTCGCGTCTATTGTGGACCGAATAAAGTTGTTTCTTTCACTCACTCTGTGTAATGAATAACTTCTTCCGAAAGAACTCAGATGAAAAGCGAATATCGAAATTCCTGAAGTAGAAACATTGAAACGATACCAATTAGGGCAAGTATATCTCATGATATAAATACAGTGAATGTTTACTTCTTCATTTATTTATTTATTTATTCACATAATTACAAATACTACAGAGCGCTTTCGGGCTGCAGCAGGAGTGGGTAAATGAATTTCAATGGTAATTTCGCAAACTGAACACGCTAAAAACAATACAGCACAAATAAAAAAAAACCTCCAGGCGTGAGCGGAACGCGCAGCACATACACTGCAAAAGCTGAAAGAGCAGCATTTCGGAGCCTTTTTAAACAATTTGGGTAAAGACTACAAGGCACATTTGCGGGGTAGCCACTACGCCGTGATTTCGGTGCGGGCATTTGTTTGTTTGTAGCCTGAAATCCATGACACATACCCACTCTGGGGCCAAGAAAACATTATGTCCAGTATGCCATCCTTCATCAATATTTGGTGCAGCGTCATCCGCTCTACGCTTACAAGAAATTGTGTGCAATATCTTGGTGCCGTGGCTGACGACGAGGAAGGATTATGTCTAACGCTATTATAATATGGTAGTACCATTCGACGACCCACTCAGTATGAAATTCGCTTGGTGTGGTTCCTGCCTGCTCTGTTGCTGTTCTAAACGCTTTATTTACACACATTAGTGGCAATTTCTTTCCTGGCATGAAGCCTGCCTAGGGTCAGTCTGCCACGGAAATCCAAGCACCGGCGTAGCTGAGTGTAGAATGCTCGGTCGGCACGCAGCGGACTCGGGTTCGAATCCAATTGTGGTCTTACTCTTTTTCTTTCGTTTTTTCTTACTTTGCGCGATTACAGACACCGTTGGCAGCAGAGAACTACGGTGCACGTAACCCGTGTTGTTATCCCATAACAGCTTTCACTGCAAAAAAAAAAACAAAAAACAAAATACGGCACTTGAATAAGGAACATAAGTACAGAGCAGAATTTCAAAAGTCAGCAGAAAGGCTATTGACGGGATAAGTGAACGATTGTGCCGAGTCCGCATTAACCATTTCTTCTGGTAACTCGCTCAGAGCGGTGAAATTACATGAGAAAATTATGAACATATATATGTACCTTGAGGTGGCTGAATAGTTTACCTATGTAATAATTAACACAATGAAACTGCATACGAGGGTCCATTATGCAACGTTCACTGTGCATAAGCTAGCGTGGCCGCTATTGTTTGCACCAAGCGGGAACACGCTCAGAAGTGTGCGAATGGGCTTAGCGTCAAGAAAGGAAAGCTATGCCATGCTGGAAAAAATTCTTGATAGTAAAGATGTTGACTTGAGCATAACGTTCAGTCGGCCTATAATAGTAATAGATTCATCGTTGACAAGCACGTGCCGAAAACAAAAGGGACGAAGAAGAGCAACAAATGGGCGAAGGCTTTATAAGAACTGCTTTTTTTAGAACGTTCGCTAAGAACCAGAGGAACTGCAATGGCTACGACGCTGCTTTTGCGCGAAGCCGAAAGTTAGGGAGCAAGCTAGCCTTCGTGTACCTGTGAATAATGCGCGAAGAACCCAAAATCACAAGGGAAACAGTGAACGACACACAACAGTGCACATTGGGCCACTTTTGAAAGCTTGCCTTAACTATACAATAGAAGTTGTGATACCCATTCATCAAGCGATGCGAAAGATGTTTTTTTTGAAGCCTGCTGAAGCGCTTAATGAGGAGAAACAATGAGGCATCAATAAATTTGTCGAAATACATGTAAGGTGTGACTTTCAACACATATGAATGCATGTAAAATATTGCAGTTTTGAGCGGAATAATGGCGTAATCTTTTTTCACGACATTCACCTAGAACACTGTCGTCAATGGTTTTCTTATTGTGCTTGTTTTAATAGGATGCATGATTCTTGCTCTGGTGGCTACCACTTTGGTTTTGTGAGAATGCGAAGGTATCGCGAAGGTGATATTGGGCTGGCCATCAACAAAATTCAACCAAAGCATTCCCTTGCTTGCGGGAGATCAGTTTGTTTTGTTACGAATGTCTGGTCTTCAATCCACACCTCGGAAGTCGCATTTCTGCGAGGCGAAGTGCTAGGCGCCCGTGCACTGCGTAATTATCAGCACACGTTAAGGAGCACAAGATAACAAAAATTTCTGGAGTCCTGCACTGCAGTGTGTCTCATAGCTTTGCCAAGGTTTTGGCACATAAAGCACCAAATATTTTTATTATAGTGCGTTCGTTATACTTCGCTGTAACACCTATTTCAGTCTCGATTTGTACATGAAGACGTTAGTATATATTTGTAAATGTGTGGCAGTTCGTGAAAAAGGTAGCGTAAAGGACAATAAAATTAGCTCACATGTGCCAGTTATCTCCTTTCGCCAATAAAAATAGATTAAATGTGTTCATGCATCCTTACTTTTTTAAGAAGCATAACATGAGCTTCTTCACGATAATATGCAGAAATCAACCTGATTTTTTTAGTATGCTGGTCCTGCTGGAGATCACTGGAGCTAGTTGTTCATAGCAGGTCCAGGTCCAGGCTTCTCAGAGGTGCTTGACGTCACTTTTCACGAGATTTTTACGCATAAGCTGTTGATAACTGCGGCGACACTTCTCGAATGTGCACGCCTATTTCTCATTTTGGGCGAGTTACGCTCGTGTTAGTAATAGTGCTTTTCCCCTTAATACGCAAGCCGCGGTTTTCCCACGAGTCTATATCCTATAAACCCACCGTTTTGTTACGTATGTATGGACAGTATTGAAAAATGAGTTCTTATTAGCTAGGTGTTTTTCACTACGACGTTATCAAACATTCCTGTAATGTTCTTGAAGACCATGCCTATAACGGAATATAGAAAAACGTAAACTATGTCGTAAAATGATGGCTTTGAAAGGTTGATAGTAATACGCGCCTGTGTTCTTTTTTTTTTTTTGAAGTGAAATGCCAACCCTATTGTACGAGTTCTCATTTAAAAGCTTAGCTTTGAATAGAGTTCACTGCATGCGTGAAGTGTAAGCATTGAATGACTCTCTACACTAACATTAAGAGAACATACTGCCCCATTCGCTTCGTTTTTCTTCATCTAACCTAACCAGTCCGTTACACGTGTGGTAAGAGAGTTTCTTATATATACACGAGAGGGAAATCCAGCGCTAGTGTCTATGGGAGCTGCAATGCTTGGCGCTTCAGTGAGCACGGGAATTATGGTAGGATGTGTGGTACACGGATTTGCTCATATCGCCTGCGCACTTTACGATCCTTTAGGCTTAACGTGTGTCTGAGCTGCTTTGTCGCGAAACGACAATCGGCAAATGTTCAGCAGTTGCGCTTCACGACATTTACCTTCTAGGCTTACCAATGCAAATCGGGTAACGAAGCTTAAAATTGTTCGCTTTTTATTTCGAAAGAAAACCGAAAGACAGCAATAAACGAAGCCACAAGATCGATCCACCACCCACAAGTGCGACGACTATAGGCAAATCCGTGTACATACCCATCACTCCCAATGTCACTAAACGATCGCAGCACGAGGGTCCCCTAAAGTTAATCTTAGGCAAACTTTATACTTTTGGCCACTGCATTTTGTATGTTGATGCGGAATATCTCGTGAATTCCCTGGTTATCTGATCATGTTCAGGTACAATTTCGCGCTCAACGTGATCAGCAAAGTTTATTCTGGAACTAACGCGGCCAGCATAGTAGCTATTTAAGCTCCCGAGCTTTCATGTTTTATTACAGTTTACGATTACGCTGATAGTAATTTGTCGTCTCGATCCACATGCCTCTCAAAGCTGCCGGAAACATACATGTCCGTTTCTATCACCTTTTCTGAAAGCGCCTTGGACAAACCAACTGAAGCACTCACCGCAGGCGTATTCAGAAGGGGCAATTCGGCAGCATGAGCAGTGTCATGATGCCAATAAGCACTCAGTACCTGGACACGGAATCTTCAAGTCAGAAAAAGTACATAAATATGCTTCTGTGCAAAGATGGTAATGGTGAGACTGTGGCTTTGAAAACACTGGTGGAAGACTCAGTCAGTGCGGGAAAGGTATAAAAGGCTGAAGCAATGCATACGTCTGCTGGCAATGTGAAAGTAGTTGGCTTTGAGTGCCGATTTCGTGTCTATAACAATGAAACTACAACTAGAAGTCAATGCGTTGACACAGGTTATTAAAAAATGAGATGCATGAAGCCAAAATAGGGGAGGTTTCTAGGTTTGTTGTGAGTAACGACTTGGTCCGATTGAAAAAATCCAGGCATGTGAACAGCAAAGTAAAGACTACGTAAGAGAGCAATGAAGGAACTCTCCGAGCTTTTTATACATTCACCAAAAACGACTTGGAAGTGAAATCCACCGTCTTTTTTTTTTTTGGCTTCAGTCGATTTATTGGTCTTTCCCTCTCCCCTCGCATGGTTTTTTACACTTAACGTGGTGTTTTCCTGGTTCTTTGACTGGACCCATTCCGAAATATCAGCCCGTCAGCTGGTTTTGCTCGGCCTCCATGATCAGTGCGCCAATCACAGAGGCAGCGCAAAGCGACGATGTCGTGTGGTGGTGTCATCATAACGTTGCGAATTCTGGTGATCTGTGATATCATGACGACGTCCTAAAGACACGCCATCCCGCGATTATTTTTGCATCAGTCTTGCTGGCGCAGCCGCCACGAGATGCCAAAGCCTACGATGGTCAGTTTCTGTTTTTAGACGAAAACAATGAATGCCTCATCAAACGTGTGATTGGACCGTTGATGCGTCAGCGGCATCGAGTGATTCGAAAATACATTACGTGATGAAACCATATAAGACATCAATTGTCGCCAACAATTGCGAGATTGTTATGAAGCCATGTGATTTTTAAATGATCATGTCATCAAATCACATCCTAGCTTCGTCAAAGGCGATCTGATCACGGAGGCAATGCAAAATAAGGTTCTCTTAAGGCGTTTATCGGCCGGCCACCAGCGAGCGTACACAATGGCGACAGTCTCACCGCGAGCGGCGTCCTTGTTGGGTAGCCCCACTAGGAGGTACTCAAGAGTTTGACCCATTTCAGAGTTCGGAGGCTTCGCTGCAGTTCCCACATCCACCGAACTTGGAGGCTTCGCGAAACCTCATTTGGTGCATCAAGCTTTCGAAGGGTGGTGTGGATGGTGGCCAGCATGGGCGTCAGCAGGGGTGCGCAAAAGGGGCACTAAAGCTTCCCTCAATCGGCACCAGGGCGTGCCCACACCCAAGCTACACTGGTGCTCTCCCCCTCCCTCAGCCGTGATACAAGACGGATATGCACCGTTTCACCCATGCCAAGATCCCGCTGACACTCATGAACCGGCTGTGCAGTATCAGTCCATGGACTGAGAGGAAGATGGCCTTCGTCTTCGAGTTGCCTAATGTAGGTGATCCTGTGAGTTCTTGATGAGATGCATAAGGTTCTTACCTTAATAATTTGCGTATTGATTGGACGGTACGCTTCAAGTGTAAAACCACATCACCTCAATCACTCTCAATGGGAACACAAGCATCCTAACAACGGTCACTAATGTTAGATGCAGCATGACAATAATTCAAGTCCTGAAGTAGCACCGAGCATTGAGACGACACATTCGGTGTCTTTGGCGTGTTAACTTATCATCAACTCCAAGAACTGAGCAGGTTTGTCCACCGCTTTCCTTTTTGTTAGGTATGTTCAGTAATAATTCTGGCTATTCGGGACGAACAACACGGTCTAGTTTATGAGCATGAAAATCGAAATGCTCAGAAGAAGCCGTTTTTTAATAACAGCAGACCTTACGCCAGCCAAAATCACTCATGGCACGCGATGAAAACAGGGGAAAGCAAAAAGCGTTGCCAGCTACATCCTCGCGGCACTCCGCTCCACAAGGGGAAAGCGCGGCGCTTCGATTTCTGAAATAGTCCACTCTGTACTTGTAGAGACTGTAATTGATGCGAAATTGGTCTTAATGCTTCGTAAAACCAGGGTATTATGCCTTTAGTATCTGTCGTGCGGAACGTTAGTGACATATCCGCATTACCTCCTGGTATTTTTTTTCTCGTCGGCGGCACCCAACTTTATGCGCTCCCCCCCCCCCCCCTAACTTCACTTCATTAGCTTCTGCCGCCATCCGCGACTTGGACGCATATTCGAAAAAGCACTTCTCTAATGCGCGCAGCTTTCGTATGCCAGCTTGGCCACCGTCAAACCTCAACGTCCCGTCGTCCCCTCACAGTCTACACACATGGCACCTTTACCGAAACTCAGTCAGCGAAGGTCTCCAGTCAAGGGCAGCACTACACGTGCACGCCAACTCCGTAAAGAGTGAGAGAGAAAGAGGAGAACAAACTTTTGAAATGATTGGTTCGGGAAGCCGGCCGAATCAGGCGATAGACCACGTGAGCGCGCTCACGGCGGCTCCTCCCCGAGCCCGGACACAACGGTTCGCGCCGAAACGACTGAACCCGGCGTTCGCTTTGTGCTAGAGTGGAGGAAGGCCCGAGTGACGGAGGCGTTTCTTGGCGTTTCGACACCACTACAGCGCACTACCCGACTGGCTCCTGCACCCAGCAACTTACGCACGCAGTAAGTCCGCCAACATGGCAAATTAGACAGATTCTTCTTTGCTTTTAGTTTTTCAAACTGCTCGCGAAGAAAACGAACAAGCTGCACGCTGCAAGCTTTGCTCCGTAACTGGGGTGGAGGCCTATTTTGTTGGGACATGCAAGAGAGCGGCAGCAGCTTCGCGAATGCAGACTCTGAAGCAGGACGAAGCAGAAATATCTCGCAAAATAATCTCCACCAATACAGTACGCCCGAATCCATTGCAAGGGAAATTTCTCTCTACCTTTAGGAGGCAGCTTGGGGAGACGTGGTTAAACCGCTGACCTATTGGAAAGCGAATGAGAGCCGTTTGCCACCTCGCAAGCGCTGTTTTCACTGTGAATGCGAAGTTAGCCGAGAGGTATAACGCGTGTTTTCTACAACACAACAGCGAAGTGAAATCTGCTGTCATGCACCTCTTTCGAGTAGCTCATGCTTGCGAAGCGCGACACATATCGGTTTTTATTCAGAACCAACCGTTGCAGCAACCGTAATTTACAGTTTGGTGTTTCAAAGTAAATTGTGGAGCGTACATTTACCGTAACAATTCCTTGCTAAATTTCGGCGAATAAACCCAAAACAAAGCTGATTCTTTCTTTCTTTTTTTTTCGCCTTGCACTGCTTGCTACCGTTATAGCAGCATCTGAAAATTACGAAGACACCTAAGCACTCTTGATCACTTGGTGATTGCCAAAAAGCTACTGATCAATTGCTGGAATTGTTGTTGTTGTAGAAACATGTGTTTGAGCCGATAAAAATGAAGTAAACCTGCGTGACGTCTTCTAAGTTCACAAAGCTGCGAGCAACCGCGGCTGCTCAAGCTTGGCGTTTCTGAATCTTGAATTGCGAGCTGGTTATCCCGAACTCCCAGTGCTGTGTGGTGGAATCATTTTATTATTATTGTTATCTTTTAGGCGCGAAGCTCCTTAGGCCGTGGGTTTGTCTCTTATCTGTAGTAATAACAGTAGTAATATGTAGCCACATCTAGTTTATGAGTTGCTCCATAGATGGCATTCTTTGTGTATGTCCTTTTGAATAAGATAACTAGATGGCGTTAGTGCTGTTCACGGCATATTCACGAAGTGAGTGATAAGGAGTTGGGCGAAGCGTCCGTCCGTCCGTCGGATGGATGGAAACATGGATGGATGGATGGACTTTTCGCCGCACTTATCTCAATTCACTCCGTGAATATGCTGTGATTTTTTTTATTTGCACATTTTCTTCGCTCGGTTGCTGCACCCTCGATATCTGCTACTGTAATATCATGTTCAATTTAGGAATGGAGGCCTGAGTACATGTTTTTTTTTCCCAATTCGAAGGCCACAACGCTTTGTCTAAGTTCACCTTTACTTAGCCAGGGCCAAGGGTAAGCGTGATGTAAATATGTGAATGATCTGTCAATTTATAAAACAGACATCGAGGCATAACAGTTTAAAACAAATGTATTATCACAGCGTACACTGAAAGGAGAAAGCAATTATCCTTGTGCGTTGGTTCCCTTTGCTACTGCTTCGCGAAAGTGGTGAATACTTTATGCACAGCCTCATCTTTATTTCACGAGCAGTTTAGTACCTGACACATGAAAATAACCTTTGCGACGAGGAAGACGTTGCATACCTTTGTTTTTCTCGCCCCATCTTACTAGGAGCGCTTGACAAGTGCGAGTACTGACGAGCACTGCAGCCGAGTGTTACTTATTCGATGCAAAGGCAGAGGGTGCCCGAGTAGTGCACTGTTACAACCAGTACCAGTAGATCTAGAGGGCTTCGTTCACCGTTAACCAAATCTAAAACACCATATCGCAGATCACATAAACAAAATAAAGACATACTGGGGCAGGAGTAACCTGTAGGCAAATTTTGTTTTTTGTGAAAACTAGTCAATGACACAGTCTGCTGTCTGAGCAAGTGTGCAGTGACCATGAAGATGCATTTTTTTCCATGTTTGTAACCTCCTGCTGTATGGCCTCTGGGTGAAGTGGGGTTATGTGTGAATAAACAATGAAGCATCGTCATTCGTTCAAGAACGCTGACCATGCAAGAATTGTAGGTAGCGGGAGAACTGTTCTTATAGGAATTAGTAGGGTGTTTTGGCGCCACCGAACTATTATCACTCTACCTTGGTAACGTATTTTTCGTACTTTCGCAGTTCTTGAAGTGTTTTCGGACATTACCATAACGGGGCCTTCATTCTTATCTCAACAGCAGTATCAATATGACTTTCCTACGTTGGAAAATTAGAGGAAAAGAATTGAATTGCGTGGTCATTCACAGATTGGAATGTGGTAAGGTTTTTCATTTCTAGGAATTCAAAATAATGGAAGTGAGGTGACTTCCGATTCTTCGGAACGGAATCGGATTATAGTGGAGGCGCCCATTTCGCTACACTGTCAGTGTCGAGATAGCTTGCGGGATTCAGCCCTTCGAGTGACGAAGTGACACAGTGACGTCATTATGACATCATCATGCAATTTGTGATCGCGTGATTTTATGCAATGACACGTCATTTTGGAAAATCACTTTTCTGGGCCGGAAAATCACCGGAAAGAAACATTTCACGCTTGGGGAAGCATCTAAGGCTTTCGGCGTAAAAAAAAAAAAAAACGCCAGGCCATAGTGTCGAACGCGCAGCAGTAACAGTGAAAGATGAAGTCATGGCCTTTGATTGATTGATTGATTTGTGGGGTTTAACGTCCCAAAACCACCATATGATTATGAGAGACGCCGTAGTGGAGGCTTCCGGAAATTTCGACCACCTGGCGTTCTTTAACATGCGCCCAAATCTGAGCACATGGGCCTACAACATTTCCGCCTCCATCGGAAATGCAGCCGCCGCAGCCGGGAATCGAACCCGCGACCTGCGTGTCAGCAGCCGAGTACCTTAGCCACTAGACCACCGCGGCGGGGAAGTCATGGTCTTAAAAAAACATTTTTTTTTTCAGCAAACGTTGTTACGAGATCAGAACACGGGTCACGCGCGGTGCCGAAGTTGTGCGACGCCGCCGGTGTCCGTAACAAGTATCGATTGTAAGAAAAAACCTCAGTAAATGAAAACAATAATGACAGAATAGCTTTTGAACCCGGGCCTGCTGCGTGCCTGCTCAGTATTCTCCCACTCAGTCACGCCAGTGCTTGGAATACGTTTAAAAACTTACCTTAGGCAGGCTTGCTGTCGGGAAAAAAATTGCGTTAATATGAGGAACGAAGTGTTTCAGAACATCAAAGAAACAGCCAGGGGTCACACAACGTGAATTGCGTAACGAATAGGTCGTCCAACACTGCAATCAATTAGTAAACTTGTTCTTGATCACCTATTAGCTGTGGCGCATACAAACTCGTGCCAAATAAATATGGGCGGAACTTCATGACTGCCCAAACAAGAGCAGGACATGCAAGCTCTGTTATTGAATAGTTGTGCTCAGCAGCTGTGAGTAGGCGGCTGGCGTGGGTGATAACTCGGTCGTGTACCCGCTGGCGTTGGGCTAGGATGGCTCCAAACCTGTGACCACTCGCATCGGTGCGGACTTCTGTCGGAGTGGACGGGTCAAAGTGGGCTAATATAGGTGGAGTCGTGAGGAAGATGATGAGGTGAGAAAAAGCAGAAGCTTGAGCTGAACCCCACAAAAAAGTCCCGTCTTTCTTTGGAAGGTTGGTGAGTGGTCGAGCGATCATTGCAAAATCTTTCACGAACCTTCTAAAATAGGAACAAAGTCCCATAAATCTCCGGGCGTCCTTGACAGACTCGGGTTAAGGAAAGCTCGTGACGGCACGAATTTTCTCCGGGTCAGGCTGCACGCCTGATGCGTCGACAAGGTGGCCCAACACCGTAATTTGCTAGCTGCCAAAGTTGTATTTCGACAAGTTTAGTTGAAGGCCACCAGTGCGGAAGGTGTCGAGAACCGCTGACAAACGCTGGAGGTGTGTCTCAAATGTAGGCGAATATACAATAACGTCATCCAGGTAGCACAGGCATGTTGACCACTTGGACCCTTGTAATTGCGAGTCCATCATGTATACGCTCAATCGTGGCTGGGGTGTTGCATAGCCCAGACGGCATCACCTTGAATTTGTATAGGCCACAGGGAGTTTCAAATGCAGTCTTTTCGCGGTCTTTCTCGTCCTCCGCAATCTGCCAATAGCCAGTATCACGCGCCATGAAGACAATCGAGGGCGTCATTGATTTGGGGCAAAGAATAAACGTTCTTTTTTGTGATTCGATTAAGGTGGCAGTAATCAACGCAGAAGCGCCACGTGTCATCTTTTGTTTTCTCAACGGGTACAACAGAAGATGCCCAAGGGCTCGAGGAGGGTTCAATAATTCCTTTGGCTAGCATCTTGATGACTTCTTCTTGAATTACCTTACGCTCTGTGGCAGACACGCGGTATGGTCGGCGGTGAATGGGAGGAGAATCAGCAGTATTAATGATGCGATTCACGAGGGAAGTCTGACCGAGTAGACTGCTGTGGATGCTAAATATGTCGTGGTAGGAAGTGAAAAGGCGGAATAGGGCGTCGGATTGCTCAGGTTTGAGTTTCGGGTCGATCATGGGGCGCAAGGCCGCATCGAGGGATGTGGCATCCTGCGGGTGACATGGAAGATCGGAGCATGAGTCTGCCGAGAAAGCGGTGACATGGGCGTCTATTAAGAGTTGAAGCGTGGTGACTGAAATTCTGTGGTAGTACTTCTGCGTGAAACCGAAATCGATAAAGGGCAAACATGTTCGGTTATAGGCCATGGTTACGACGGAGTGTGGCACAGTGATGCCGTGCGGCAGGAGAACATCTTGAATAGGCGTCATGACATAATCACCGTCAACAACGGGTGAACTTGTTGCCAGTTCGATGAATTTGAGGGCTTTTGGTGGTATCCGACTTAAGTCTGTGGTGGAGAGGCTTTTAGGCAGCTTGGGGCGAGAATCTGGAAGAAGAGGAAGTTCCAAACAGAGAGTGGCGGCGGAACAGTCGATCAGGGCAGAATGCGTCGATAAGAAGTCCATCCCGAAGATGAGGTCATGAGGGCAATTGTCGAGCACGGTAAATAAAACAAGAACATGGCGGCTGGCAAGGCTAATACGAGCGGCACACATTCCAATGACGGCCACAGTTCCACCATCGGCGACACGGATGGCTTGTGTTGTGGCAGGCGTGAGTACTTTTTTCAGGCAGCGACAGAGACGAGCACTCATTATAGACACCAGAGCTCCAGTCTCAACTAAAGCCGTCAAAGAAAGACCATCCACATGCACGTCCAGCAAGTTCTTATTAGTAGGTAGCGTCAGCGGAGGATTTGAATCAGTCGCACTTGATGCCGCGATATTATGAAAAATAACTGAATACGTTATTGATGTGTGTGCAGCAGCAGATGCTAAAAGAGGGCAAAAGTCACAACTTTACCAATTGTTAGGCAATTATATCTGGAACAATGATTTTGTGCGCAACCGTGTTTCAAAGCTACGGGGTGATTACACCCTCTAGCTTTGACAGTGTTGAGCCGCAGTGGTGAGGCAGAGCATCGAAAAACTAGGTGGTGTGCAAAACTGTGTACCAAACATCCTAAAGAGTTGAGAAGCTCGTAGCATAGTAATTTACAGCTGTCTCAGAATTGACCGATGATTTTTTATAAACGAACGCATCGCTCCCCACTAAAGTATTAAACGTGGCCACAGTTGGCTTAGCGCAGGCCACCTGACACGTCAATCATCGCGCGAAACTGAGGTGGAATGTTACCAGACTGCGTAATTCAATGCCGCGAAAGCAAAACCGTGGCAAATTGTAATGTATACCTTCAGCTTTACATCCATTCATTCTATGGTGCTGAAAACACAGGTACCGAGCAAGGAAACAGTGCGCGCTCTCTCGGACCGTGTGTCTTTAACAATATCTATTCATTGAATGTAACGAGCTTATCGTTTTGCTCCTACCATAATCCTGCGCAGTGTAACATATAGCGTCACAAGATGGTGGTTTCACGCTCGTATGATTGGTGAAATGAACCTGCGGCTGGCCGCATACGTCAGTCAGCAATTGAGCCGAGCCTCGTCTGTGTGCTGCCTCGGGAGAACATGAAAAGCGGCGACGAGATTGTATAAAATCTGCAAGGTGGGTGTGGCAGGAAACACCCGTGCCTGAATTCAACAAGAATGTCGTTCGGGGGCAGACTAGAAGCGTTCGACGCAAGCAAAAGGGAGTGGCTGGAATATCATGAGTGTGTTTTGCATTTCTCTGCTGTGAACGATGTGGCAGAGGATAAAAAGAAGGCGATATTCCTGACAAGCTGTGGAGCAGCAACGTACTTTGTGTCTACGGGACCTGATGTCGCCTACGAAATCGAGTGATGTGGTAAATGCAGCTATCTTCACGCTGCTCGGCGCCACATTAAGGCCAAAGTTTCCGAAGTGGTCAGAAACTTTATTATTTTTTTTCTAGAAAAGGCACGAAGGTGAGGCCTTTGGGATACTACGTAGCTGCACTTAACAAGGTAGTAGGCGATCGCATTTAGCGCAGTGCGTGAGCGAATGATTCGGAACCAGATTGTGTGGGGAATAAACGATGCCGGAACGCAGACTCGCCTTTTGGAAAGTTTGGTATTCCCAAGCGAAAACTTTCGCCAAAAGGAACCACTTTAAGTGAATTATTGAACCTGGATTTGAAGTGGAACCATTTACCAGGTGGTTACACTTGAAATACAGGTTCAATAATCCACTTATGAAGTTGTCTCACTTCACAAGCGACGCCTGCCTAGTGTATCCTCTTTTCAAGTGGTCAGAGGAACCACTGGTGCACTTCAACGAATGCTAGAAACAAAATCCTACTTTTGCAATAATTCATTGATAAGTGAATGACACTTAAAAAAGAAAACAATAATATCAAGTTAAAATTAAAAAATTTCAAAGCATTCAGTCTTCTTTTCTTTTCGTTCTCCTGATATATTGAATTTATTTCAACAAAATAGTGGACATATTGTCCAGCGTTTTCTTAACTTGGACTCCGCCCCATCACCCCCATATGTGTCAGCCTGTCTGCAAAGAAGGCAGAAATTAAAACAGCCATGGGATACGTAATTATGTATAGCGCAAATAAGCCACAATCTTAACAATATACAAAGCAACCTTGTGTGGACTCAGCTGCTTCCGCACGACTTGTTTGGGGTACTTGTACTTCTCAAGGGCTATTTTGCCTTTATTAGTTCGCTCTGCGAATCCGTTGCGACCAGCTATGGCTTGGGCCATGACCTTCACAAGAAGTGAACGTTTTTTAATGGCCTAGGATCTTTTTCACCTGCTTTCTGCCAATCATAAGGCTGTGTTTCACATGATACTGCAAATGAAAACAGCTTTAAAAAGAAATTAAGGGAACGCACCTTGCCATCAGCATTGTCAGTAAGAGGAGTGTGGGCTTTTGAGTCTGCAGCTGACCAGAAATGAAGAGTGAAGTTGATGTTTACACCAAAATAATAGCAACATAGACAAATAAATTATTTGGGCTTCTACCTGTGGGGAGTGCGTCTCCAGCATGCTTGGATGTCCTGCCCATTTGTGCTGGTGGTGGCGTTGGTGTGGGATGAAACAAAATAGGTGAAGGTGTTTACATCGAAATATTAACAACACAACTACATCCGAAACGTTTGGGCTTGTGATGAGTGTAGTACAACAGTACGGTGTTCTCGGTGTGGTGTTCTTGGTGCGGTGCTGTTGTGGTGGCACGGGCGATACAAAATCGTTGTCCAATGCAACGGTGGCACCACACAACAGACACGTGCACAACAAAAAGAAGGATGACGTTGGCGGGCCACGGCATGTGGTGAGTGGACGAGGGAGATCGGACAAAAGAAAAACCAATGGGAGCAGACAAGAAGACGAAGAAGAAGAAGAGGGCTACGGGCTGGAACAACACGGTGCTGGTGCCAGGGTCCGTACTGTCCACCTTCGGGGACGATTACGAAGGGCCCAACAGCAAGAGTCTCCGTTACCAGTCATTCACGGGTCCTGCTGCCGCCTGCTTCACCCTTCCTGCCCAGAAGCCTGCTGCCTTCCTGCGTGCGGCGTACGTGGACGAGGGGATGTCCGGCCGCCGTGCCAAGACATTGACTCGGCGACGTCGCAGCGTGCCTGCCTCCTCGTCCGCCCTACGAGTGTCCGTGCCACCGTTTCACCGTGTGCGCAACGACTACGCCGCCCCAACCACTGCAAGAATCGCAACAACTGGTGAATGTTTCTTTTCCCTTTGAAACGTCCAACGGAATTTTTTTTAGTCTCGTGATGGCGGTCAAAGTAGCTTTGTCGTGAACTTGGCCTAATCATTTCTTACAGTTGCTTGTATATTTTCCATCTTTTTTTTCCGTGTGCTATAAAGTTAGGCTTTCTGGTATTGTTTGAAAATGGCTCCATTCCTTCCCGGTCTGAAGCCTCGCCTCAAACGAGAACATTGAGTGCACAAAAGCCTGCTTAACAGGGCTTCTACCGGGGACGAATGCGTCTGCAACAGTCTTGGATGTCCTGTCAATGTGTGCTTGTGGTGGCGTTGGTGTGGGGCCTGAAAAACAAAAAAGCGAAGTTGATGTTTACATCAAAATAAAAACAACACATTCACATTGAAAGCATTTGGGCACCTGTGCGGAGTGCGTCTGCAGCAGGCTTGGATGTCCTGTGTAGGTTCTCCACAGAGGTAGTGTTCATATGTATTGGTGGTGGTGCTATGGGGGCTGTGTGTGATGGTTTAACTTCATAATCCAAACAAATAAAGTCTTTGCCATCCTTCCACAGATCTGCACCCACAGGATAGAAATCTACGAACAATTTACCGAGGCTATTATCAAAATACAACTATAATTTTCAATATCTAGTCAAAAAGTTGAAGGGTTCTGCTTTTGACCAGCAAAAAAAGTTGAGCAAAACTATAGTTCAAGCAGTGTTGCAGAATTTACCCATAGGGGACTGTTGTGCTTGACTGGGAAGCGGGGCACCTTTTCGTACCTTTTGAAGCTAAGGGGCACTTCTCTGCTGCAGCGTTTCGACAAATGCAGGTATAGAAAAGAACATTTATCAAACATTTGCCAGTACCTCTACAGACAAATGTAAAGAGCACATAAAGTAAGATGGGCTATTGGCGTGAAATAAAGCTTGACCAGCCGCAAACATATGAAATGGTATAGTGTACGCCGTCCTGACCATTGACACTTTTTTAGAGTTTCTACCAAAGGAGCATTTGACAACGCAAATATAGCAACATACGAAATGGCTGCATACTTACTTAGTGAAAGGTTCAAGTCTATTTGATCAATTCTTTCATTGATTGGAGTAACTGTTAGTCGTAGTTTATTGCACTCTTTAAACACACTCTCATAAGGCTCCTGCCAAGCCTCTCTCCTCATTTTGCTTGTGTTTCAATTCTTAGTTTGTGGTGTTTTCTCTGAAATTCACAAACATTTTGGAGGATGTCTGTGCACAAAAAAAGAGAGCTGGGAGTTGAAAAGGGCCGCCCAGAACCGAGAAGTGCACAGTATAATGCCTACTTCAGAAGCTCGGGTGGCTTTTTTTTGCTAAGGCATTGGAGGCCTGCTGGTCAGAATTTCCTAATAAGCAGCACTTTTTGATGCCGACTGATGGTGCATTAATGTTTTTTGTGCCTGTAAAGAGAAATAAAAACCAATAAGCAATTTTGAACAGACACGTGGAAAAATTTTAGCGCAACTACGGTAGTACCTGTTTTGCAGTCTGCTTGGTGTTTACTGTTCCGCTTGGTCAATATTTGACTGGTGTATCTGAGGTCGTGGAAGGCGCTTGCTTCCACTTTGTTCAAGTATCTTTTGTTCCAAGTCTGTTAGGCACAAATATAAAGTCGAAATTTACAAATCTTGGGCTGAAAAAACTACTATATATGTACACATTGCGTGAGTGTTTTCTGGACTATTCGAGACGATTCTGGACCACTAAAGAAAACTTACTTGCTGATAGCAGTCGACGCATACTCGAAGTGCACAGAAGTGTTCTCTGTATCTAGCCCGTTGAATGCAGCGACTACTAGTTGCCTGCGAAAAATGTTCGCTACACATGGACTCTCTGACGTAGTCATATCTGACAATAGCCCACCGTTCGTGAGGAAATATTACAAGTTCTTGCGTAGAAACGGCGTCCACCTAATTCTTGTATCACCGTACCACGCAGTCTCTAATGGAGCAGTGGAGCGTTCAGTGCAGACCGTTAAACAGAAGCTGAAAAAAAGCACAGCCAGAGGATGATTTGCACGTACAGATAGCAAGAATTTCGCTCACATACCGGGCGACTGCGCATGAAGTAGCAGGTTGTAGTCCCGCTGATATTCTCCTAGGCTGGAAGTTAAAAAACCGCATTGGATTTACTACGGCCTGACTTACAGGTCACAGTTATGTCTTAACAGATCTCTCAGATTCTCCGGGTCGACACAGGATCGACAGGAGCCCTAGCCACGCCACCAGGAACGTCTGCTTTCGCTCGCGATTTTGGTCCATGTCCTGCATGGGTACCGCCAGTGGTAGGAGCGGACAAAGGACATGCGGCAGTGCTAAGACTACCAGATGGCCGCCAACGGACTAGGCGCCATGATCATGTGCGGCCGGTGCCGTGGCAGCCTGAGCTGTCAGATTATTCTGGCCGCTCCCACACAGACCCTCCGAATGCTTCAAGCGTGAAACCAAGTGTGCCTCTGGATGCTGCGGATGCATGCTGCGACGTCCTACGCACTAACAGAAAACACTGGCAACGCTCCAAATACGGGGGCTTCTTCCGGCGGACCCGAAGGCACATGTGTCACCAGTGATCCGGTTTATTGTGCCAGTTTACCGGTGGATGCCCCGAAGCCTGGGGCCCTTTCTCAGACTCCACTTCGCCGCATCTCGCGAGTGCGGACCAGTTATATGTTATGTTCCCCAATAATCAAGTTGAACTCTCTGCTTGCACCTTGTAGTGCTCGTTGTTTACTTTTGTTCTTTTTCTTCCCTTCTTGTACTTATTTTGTTAAGGAAGGAAGGAATGTTATGTTGCTGCAACCAGTCTGGACTTTCAGCATAGTGCCGCTCGTTGTCGCTCTTATCGCTTTTATAATCAGTGAAATAAACTTTTGCTGGCTGCTTACGTCCGTCAAAATTTGATCCAATCCTCGTCTATGTTCTGCCTCTGAAGAACATGACACCTATATAGCCTGAAAATCTGTGCCCCTCAGGTATTTGTCTTCAAATGCACGAGGTAAGAAATGCAGCGAACAGCAATGAAATGCTTTTGCAGCTCCGCCAAAAAGTATAGATTAGTCATACATGAGCAAGGCGCGTATTCTGCGAGAAGCTACCGGTTGCTAATACCGGTCGCCTTGCCCTCTACCAAAACCACAGAAAAAAAACAGAGCAAGGGAAACATAAAAGGACTGAATGCGCTTTAGCATGCGTTGCTAGTGAGAGAGAAATGTTTATCCTATGTGCGGTGTTTAAGCTCTTATATTTGTGGTTTATGCAATAATGCAATTACCGAAGTGTGTCTGTTAGCTTTCTTGGCATACTGGCGAATGTAATTAATTAAACATTGTTCTTTAAGTCCATTAAAGTAGTTCAGTCAGTATACTCTTTCAGGGGAACAAAAATCGCTCGCTCCTTTTGACAACGCAAGCATTTTATGAAACCAAGTGTACTTACTTTTACAGAGCATACTTCAGGTTCAATGGACTAATTAGGACTGGAAAACATGCCCAGGCAAGTTCCAAAACGAGTCGTAAACGTGTCATGCATAAGTTTATTTTATATACGACGCGCATTCGTAGTACCGATACCTACGCATGTGTAAACTTTAGACAAAAACGTAAGTTGGTCAACGCGTGTATGCGACGCATACTAGGGGTGTATATCCTCCAGCTCTTTTGGGGACACGATCACTTTCGCGTGACTTCGCGTCGTGTTGTGCAGTCACTGCTACATGTACTAAAGACACGCGAGCTTGCTAAGCCGTCAGCGTCGCGGCAGCTCACCTTGCGTCGTACTCGAGGAGGCATGCGCCAGCTGGCTGTTTCGTTCGCGCTCGCGGCGAGTGATCGTGCGAGCGTATGAAGTCGTACTCCAAATGTGTACGCTCGAGGATATCATTTCAGCTTTGTAACGAGCTTAGCTACGTATTTCCAAGTGAAAAATGCAGAAAAAAACCAACATACACGTGGCGCATTGTTTCGTTTGCTGCCATAACGGCAGAGTTTGTTTACGTTTACGCTGGCTGTCCCAGCGTTCGATTTTGCGATCTTCGGGCAGCTTCGGGTTGTCTCGGGCACGGTGTAAGAGGTATAAACCTCTTACACCATGGTCTCGGGCTCCCCACACTCGTGACCACGACGCTATTTACTGTCCAGACCGGAACTAGCTTACTGACCCTCTGGCTAGCTCTGGTTGCCAGAGAGCTACCAGAGGCCTGAAAATCGAAGAACCCCAGTGGTGGCCGCGCTGCCTACTCCCTTTCCCCCTCAGCTCCTTTCGCCAGCCGAAGCCACGGCAGTGCTTTTTGTTTATGATTATCTGTTGCACAGCTGCCTGCTGCCCTTGCGACTAATCGGCACCACGGCTCCTGACGCATCCCTTAAACCACGGAGGGCTTTTTATCTCAACTAGCAACCGTGCCGCCGGCGCCTTTATGCTCGGCTCCTTCGAGCGTGCCGCCCCGGAGCAAGCAGTCGCCCCCTCCCCCATCCTTCACCCCACGTCCTCTCCCCACGCCCACTTGAGCAGATCATGTCAACTCTCAAGTTCGTCACCTGGAACGTCCGCGGGTTTCATGACAAATCGAAACAGCGAGACATTCTGATCTTCGCCCAAGCACAGGGTATCGATGTGCTCTTTTTACAAGAGACTAACTTCCGGTCGCCGTTGGAGGTCTTAATCTTCAGACGCGAGTTCCAGGTGGACACCTTCTTCTCCCTACCTAATCAAGGGCCTGTGGAGTGAGAGTGGCCTTTACTTTGTGCCGCATCCGGCAAAATGCGTTCTGCATCTTCGGTGCTGACGGCAGGTCGCTCATGTTGGACCTCTACATCAGCGAAAGACGGATTCGGTTCGTGAACGTGTACGCCCCTGCGACGCGGAAGAACACAAACACCTTCTTCCAACAGCTGCACGACCTTCTCTCGGAACCCGTCCCGCACGTCCTGCTGGGAGACTTCAACTGTGTCGTGGACTCGCAGCACGACGTCAGGGGACCGGGCCGAGGGAGGTCCACGTACTATGCTAGGGAGCTCGTGAAGACTCTTCGACACCTTCGGTTATCCGACGCGTGGCTCATCGCGAACGGTGACCTTTTTGTACCAACTCGAGCCTCTCACCTCACAGCCAGCCGATTAGATCGGACGTGCATCACCGATTTACTCCTGCCCTCGCTCGTGGCATGCGAGGTCGTTTCCCCCTCGGCAGACCTAGCGAGTCGATCAGATCACCTCCCCCTTGTCACTACGCTTAGCGGCTCCCCTGGACTCCGTACTGATGACCATGGGGGCGAGGGGACCCAGCGCTCCTGCAAGACGATGATAGCATCGAGAGCATTAGGGAACGGATTCGCTCGCAGGATTTCAAGCTGGACGGTTGTACTCTAGCGATCTCCGACGCCAGCGAAGCTCCCGCCGACTGGTTCGCCCTCCGCGGTCTCCTGACGCCGTGTAGCTCTCGCATTGTGGCACCCCGCCCTTGAACTGCTTCGACCGGATCCCCAATTTCCTATCTCCTTTTTTTTTCTCTCGCTTGGCTGTCTTCTTCTTCGTCTATTTTTTCTTCTATTCTTCTTATCCCTCCTTCCCCCCACCCCTATAAGGCACTGCGCCGTGTCGCCTGAAGGCAGGCAGAAATTAGGTGCCTTTTTCCTCTTCACTCTAACCACTACCACCACCATTAGGGAATGGCTGCGGACCTCCGTGGCGAATGCCCCGGACCTAACCCCACGCTTGTGAGACACCCTGACAGCGGAGTGGAAGGGAATCCTTGAAGACGAAGGCAAGGCCAGGAAGGGCTGCATAACCGCTAAACTCAACGAGATCCTGCGCAGAATACGCATCGTCACGGGGGCGGAGATGCTGACGACATGCATGCGCGACTATCTAACCACTCTGGAGGTCGAGTATGCCCGGCTGCTTCAACTGCGCGTGCGCAGACCGCCTGGGGAGCGTAGCGCACCCATTAACCACCTCGGAGCACACCCCAGCGACACAACTGGGATTGGCAGCATACGAATTACCTGAGTAAAATGCCCGGACGATTCATTCGCAACTGAACCAGAGGGAATCCGTGATGTCTTCTGCGAGTACTTCTCGGCCCTTTTTCGGGACGTCGACAGCGACAGAGAAACTTGCGGATAAGACAAGGTTGGAGAGCTCTGCGAGCACCTCCCACGGCTGGGAGGAGAGGAGGTTGCGTCAATGAGCTCTGAGGTGTCTGCAGAAGAGGTTAGGGGCGCGATAACAAGCATGCCCTTGAACTCGGCCCCCGGAACGGACGGCCTTACAGCCAACTTTTACGCCACTTTTTTCGATGATCTAGAGGGAGTGCTTGTCATACTGGCGAACATGGTGGCTACGAAGCAACTGAAACTCGAATACTTTGGAAAGGGGAGGATAATCCTCCTACTGAAAGAGGGAGCCGCGCAGGAGGAGCTGTCGGCATGGCGCCACATAACCGTGTTGAACGTGGACTATAAAATGATTTCTTCCATCCTTAATAGCCGCCTTATGCTCCTCTTGCCATCCATCGTCGCTCCCTGGCAGTCCTGTGCGGTTCCAGGCCACTCCATGTTTGCCAACCTTACCGTAACAAGGGATGCCTTCGTATACATGTCTGCCAAGTCTCTGTCCAGAGCCTTTGTCTCCTTGGACCAGGTAAATGCGTTCGACGGTGTGCGCCATGGATACATGATTGAGGTACTCCACAAGTTAGGCTTCCCGACATGCTTCGTGGACACCATCGCCCTCCTGTACAGCAACCTCACAAGCCACGTAGTAAACGGCACCACGACGAGTAACTTTGTATATGAGAGAGGGATCCGCCAAGGGTGCCCGCTAGGGCCCTCCCTCTTCGTACTTTCACTTAAGCCGTTGCTGGTGAACATCGACTGGAACACGCTCGTCAGAGGCTTTCCGCTAATGGGGGAGTCCAACATTACGGTACTCGCTTACACTGACTATGTATCCCGGTTTGTCAGGGACGCGGCAAGCCTGCAAGCGTTTTGGCGAACATTCGCCCACTATGTTGACGTCTCAGGCGCGGCCTTGTACATGAGAAAGAGCGAGGCCTTACCATTTGGAACATTCCCTCACGGTGCTCTGGGAGAGTTGGAAAGGGTCGATGCCGTCAAGGTGCTCGGCATACACTTTTACTGCAGTGGCATCGCCGACCTAACCTGGCAACGAGCACTCGAGCGGGCACAGGATGCAATAGCACGCCTCCAACAGAAGGATCTCACGTTTCATGAGAGGCCCATAGCCGCAATGACAACCTCTGTGCCTTTCCCTTTTTTGTATGTAAGCTGAATAGGCGTAATGCTGACCAAGACTGCGACGCAATTGACAAGTATGATCGGTGCCTGCCTGTGGGATGGCAAACCTGTGCCCTTACGTTGAACCCTCCTGCAACTCCCAGCTTCAGAGGGTGGCCTCGGGCTCACGTATGTCCTGACGGCGAGAAAAGTGCTCGCCTTGAAGACTGCAAGGGCCTTGTTTCGCGCACCTGATTATGTGGGGAGGCCCTTTATGCGGTACTGGTGCCGTGCAGACGCATCGTTCCTGCATGCCGACCGGCCGTTCGCCCCACTCCCCGAGACTCCCTTCGCCTTCTATTAGGCAGCCGCAAACACCACGCGCATGCTAGAAAAGGAGGCTTTACGTGAGACGTAGGTGATACTCCGCCTGCTCGCATTGTGGAAGAAATCACCAGCAACCAGATGACCCCCGAGGACAGGTGACGGTCGCGGAACAGGAAGCGGAAAGGCAAAACAGATGGGCGTGCCATCCCTTCGTACACCCAAGACTTCGCATGGAGGAAAAACTGGGACGTCCTCCCGACCCGCCAGCGCTTCCTCAAGTTTGGCATCACGCCTACACCTCGCTGTCCAAAGTGCCGCGCGGATGAGACTTTGGCGCATGCCTTATTTCAGTGCCCAGCGGTCAAAGCGGTTCGGCGCCTGACTGCGAAGGATTTTAAAATCCGCCCCCACCTCAGCCCTGAACACAAACAAAGGCGCCTTTGCAAAGTTAATGGCCCTCTGCACCATATTCACGGTCTGGAAGCGACGCTGCCTCTTAGCCGCTCTCTGGTCAGAGCGGCCTTTCCGACCGTAGCTCGTATCCGCCACATGATGGGGCGGCACCTCGCAGACCAACTTGAAGCCAGCGGCGAGGACAACTTTCTCCACCGTTGGCATGCAAGGTTTTTTCTCCTGCAAAAAGGCAATTTACGACTGCCGATAACCCCTTTTTAAGCGCATGCCAGCCACTGCGTCCCACTGTTTCCTAAGCAGAAAACGGAAAGTGCCAATGCCCATCCCCTCCTGTGATGTGTCTGAATCTGTTGTGTCTCGAATCTGAATATTGATGTGTCTCGAATCTGTTCTCGGTACGGATTAACCCCTTAGTTCTCTGGAGCCCGAACAGCGGCGACCATTATCGGACCCTTTTTCGCCCGTAAACGGAAATGGGCTCTTTTGGGCACTGGCTGTCCAGCGCTCTTGTAATCTTTGTATAACTAGTGCTCGATTGATCGCGCTTCTGTTGTAATGTATTATCTAAACATGTTTTTTTGTTTATCGGTGTGCTTACCGCGTGTGTCCGTGATAAGTGTCGGAGAAGAATTATTTGATTACTTGGCAGAAGTGCAATAAACTTCCTTTTGTTTCGCCCCTGAAATTGGCCCCTATCTGCATGTTAATCTGCAAATGTAGTCGAAAGACGATAGTCTTGCTTGTGTAGAGAGTGAACAAAACATGTATTTAATGTTCTGTGCCAGAAAATCGGTGAACGGTATTCTGGAGGCGCTGTGTTGAAGTGCCTCGAGCGTTCAGCGGAGGCGAACGAGCGCATCAAGTCACGTCACACGTGAGACATGAGTGCCATCTTACAGTTTTCTTCGAAAACGTTGCGCGTTCGAGACGGGTGTGTGCGCCCGTCTCAGAGGTGATAAGGTGTAGAACGCAAGGCGATGGGAAGGGGCCACCACCGTGCCTTTTTAGCAAAGCGTTGGAAACACTAGCCTTTACGTGCACGCGTCGCATGGTCAGCGCAGCGTGATAAGCGCTACGGTCCTTAGAATTTCTTATGTATGCCTTTTCTAGTCTAAGACGCACATGCAGATCATATACGTGTTGTTATGGTGCCTCAGATATGCACTTTATTTGCTTTTTGATTGACAATTGGAAAAGTATGAACGCTGAATTTTGAGCAACATTTGTGGGCGCTGCAGATGAGGTCGGTCGTTTGGGGTATCGGCTGGTGCCGTTTAGAGTACCCGGTATCGTTAAGGGTGGACAAACAGACAAATGTACACAAAGACCAAATTTTTGTGTGTCGAAGGTCCCTAAGAAAGACTATCGTCTTTAATAACCTCGCGCATGCATTCGGCAGTCTTCCAAGGCGGGGTTACTGGCCGTTAGGGTAATGATGGCTGCCTGGAATGCGCACCCATTAGGGCAAGCTTGTTCGCATAAGCCTATGATGAGGCAATGCCGCGGTCTTCTGAAGCGGAGGAGGCAATTCTTTGAGGCCGCAATGCCGCGGACTATAGTAGCCCGGCCACTGGATAAAAAAACAAGGTTGTGTTTTTTATACAGCGCCCATAATAGTTGCTACTTGAACCAACCACGTTTATAGGTAAAAAAACAGCAGCATATCTACGCGGTGAATGATGGAGGATGGCGCGAAGTATCCGTCTGTCCATTGGTTCCTGCTTCCGTCCGTCCATGCGTCCGTCCGTGTGACCGTCCATGCGTCCATCCGCTAGGCCGTGCGTGAGTCTGTTCGTGCGTCCGCACGTCTATCCGTGCGTCCGTCCATGCGTCCGTCCGTCCGTGCAGCCATCCGTGCGTCCATTCATGCATCTGTCTGTGTGTCCGATCGTCCATCTAGTCAATACTCCAAGTACTACCATCTCGCATCTTTTCATCATATATTCTGCATATAGAAGCACCGCCACCCAGCGGACATCCCAAGGACTAAACGAGAGGTGGCTCACGCACACTTTCTTACGGCTTGTGTTTCGTGTCTACTTCCCACCTTTAACCACCTCGAGTTGATGGTATATACTAGTTCACTGTATTCATGGCACTGCGGCCCACCACTGGCTAAAGCTTCCTAAAACCAAGGAGGTTACGCCCAGTGAGTGTCAGAAAGTGTTCAATGTACATGCCAGTGGCTGCTAATGGGGAATGAGAGCAGGAGAATTCGGCATTCAGTTAACGCGCACGCTGCGAATTTTTTTTTTTCAACAACGCAAAGAATAAAGTTATCCCCGGCACCACCTTGCGGGTCAAAACGTAAGACTGCTTGCACACTACGACGAGGGACGAATGGGTGCCGCTTTAAGGATCTTCGCCCCTAAAAGCCGCCCGCATCTTCCCGCGGAGGAACTCGAGTAAAGATGTCGCAGAGTGGTGGCGGTATCGCTTGAATGTTGCGTAATTAGGTATAAGTCAGGAGTGCCTAATTGTTATTTCGTTTTATCATTCTTGTTTATTGAATGAAGGAGAAGTGTTGCCTTCAACGAGTGGTGGGACGGTAATGGTCGGTTGTGCGCCACTACTGATTGAAGGTAGTGCTGCTTCCATCGCATGTACTCGAGTCTGGTCAAGTCAAGCGAAAGCCAAGTAAAGACGCTCTAACTGAATCCAAACGCATGATCCAGTGCCTATACGTATCGGAAACGTTCAAACGAGTTTTGCACCCTCACTGCAGCGCAAGAATACATATCCTAGCGAATAAAAAAAGGCAACCTTGAGATGGCGTTAAACACTGCTACTTATGCAATTCGAACTGTTGTGCTCCTAAAAAATGGAGCTTGTGCTCGGAGTGCTGAAGAAACAGCTTTTTGTTAACTACACAAAAAAGAAAACGGTATTTCACAACCTAAAACACGGCAACCACTCTGAAACAACTACAAAAACAAAACTTCAAACAAAAACTGAATCACATCAAACACCGAGCGCCAGGAACCTCTGCTCATGTGACTGCAGCACACAATACTTAAGAAATACTAAAACCAGAACAATGCCGCTTCCAAACAATACACATTGAGGGATGTACAAAAATTGGGTGCTCCAACTACCTCTATGTGTCATTCATGTACCGGGTGTTTCCATGACAGCCATTCCCTATTACTAACAAGTGAAGAGCTCAGAAATTTTATGCTGGCCAAGATTTATGGTGGTGGACACCAGAAAATGTCAGAAGAAGCTAGAGTTTAAATGAATTTCTTACACATGTCGCATTTGCAAAATTTTAGCCAGCCAAAGCTCGAGGTAGCAATTATAAGAGCTGCTTTCTCATAATTTCAATGAGGTGAACATGCCTACAAGCACTCAGCGACTTCACTTCCGCAATTAAAACAAGTACATGAACATGTTTATCTCACTCACTAATAATTATGTAAATAAACACGCCAATGATAATTGTCACGCAGCAATAAATGTCCATCAAAGCTGTGCCGTGTAGAACTTGTAATTTTGTCTCAAATCCTTAAATTTGCTTATGACTAGAGACAGTCATCATTCAAAACAAATCAGTATGTGCAATATGTTTACAATGTATGCATTACTGTATTACAAGTAGAATATAAATCTAAACTGTATTTGTTACACTGCACACAACACGCATGAGCACCACAAGCACACATACCTATTCTTTTTTTCACTCTTGAAAAAAATTATCACACAAATTTGTAAAATAAAGCAGTTACATTGTGTCAGTACATAAGTACATATACACATAACGATACATGTATACGTAAATATAGTACGTGCCTAATGCATTGCAAATTAGCTAACACTGTCCACTAGGTCAGCCACCTTTGCAAATAAATAAATGTATACTGTAAAGTGGTGAGAACATAACTGCACTGACTGCAGTGCTGATGGGGCCTGTATTATTCGACTGCACACTGACATGTTGAAACGATGAAAGGTAGGGGTGAGAGGTCAGAGCAGGATGGAAATGGGACGGCAAGGATTCTGACCGTTCAGTGGGCTTGTGCAACCACTGGCCGAGCTCTTATAGAAGGCACACACTTGATTGCTTCAGAATCACCAAAAGCTCTGTGTTAGACCCGGCGTTCATCAGTCGTGATTTTTCTAATGACGCTGTAGAACTGGAGCCAGGGCTTTATGATCACTATCTCGTAAGCATATTATTATCGCTTCAACCACTAAAAACAATGAAGGAACTTGCAGAGACGTGCTTAAATACTTATCTCATGCCAGTGACCCAAACAATATCGATTACATGCAAAACTGTTTGATTGATTTCTAGGGCAACAACGCTCAATTACTTTGGAACAAGTTCAAAGATATGGGTCACTATTGCCTAAATGATTTCGTCCCCAATAAACTAAAGAAAGTTAAATAGCAAACGCCTTGGATGAATTGTGAAATCATTCAAGTAAAACGGAGCAATAAGATATATAGAAAAATGTGCAGAATGCCAAAATAAGACAGATGCAAGATGACCTCGCAGTGCATTTCGAGGAGCAAAAGATTATTATTGCAGAATATGGCTTCCTAACTTCATAAAAAATGAGCCTGATAAGTTTTCGCACTACATAAAAAATAGCACGAAGCCAGTTACTCAAATATCAGTTGACGGGAAGCCGGTGACAGAGGAGTGTGAGATTCCTCAACACTTCAACAACTATTTTCAAAGTGCATTCTCTGGTGCGACTATAGGCTCGTGTGACGGCACATTCGCCAAACTATTAGAGACGAGTTTTGTATGGTATGCTGGGGTGTTTAATATGTTATTTACCTTGAAAACTAAGAGCTCTTGTGGTCCCGATGAAATACCAAACATATTTTTAAGTGATATGCCGAGCTTCTTGCCAACTTTCTTGTATTATTGTTTCGTGCTCCAGTCGTTACTGCACAATAGCCTAACATTGATTGATATGTGGGGTTTAACGTCCCAAAACCTCCATATGATTATGAAAGACGCCGTAGTGGAAGGCTCCGGAAATTTAGACCACCTGGGGTTCTTTACCGTGCACCCAAATGTGAGCACACGGGCCTCCTTCATTTCCGCATCCATCGGTAATGCAGCCGCCGCAGCCGGGATTCGAACCCACGACCTGCGGGTCAGCAGCCGAGTACTTTTGCCACTAGACCACCGCGCTGGGGCGCACAATAGCCTAACAACTGGAAGACAGCCCGAGTTGTTCCTGTGTCCAAGAAAGGTGACAGGACACTTATACAACATTGTCGTCCTATTTCACTGACATCCCAATCCTGAAAGCTTGTGGAATATATAGCTCACTGTGTTCGTGAATTTCTGGAAATAATGCTGCACTTACAGATCATAAGCATAGCTTTCGAAAAGGGTATTCGACGACAACCCAACTAATAATGGTAGTTCGTTCTTTCACTTCATTTCTTGATTGTAACGGCCAGGTAGACGTAATAATTCTTGAATTTAGCCAGGCTTTCGACAAAGTTCCGCCCGATAAACTAATCGTGAAGCTTAGAATGCTCGGCGTCCCTCAACACTTCGTCAGATGGATTTTTGCTTACGTGACTAACAAGAAGCAATATACTGACATTGGAGGTAAACGTTCTGAAAGTTTGGCAGTCACTTTAGAGGTGCCACAAGGGAGTGTCCTTGGCCCCTGCTTTTCTTGATTTATAATAATGATATGTTAACGTAGTAAGCCAAGGTGTTCAAATTCGATTATTTGCAGACGACTGGGTATTATTCAAAGAAATTTTTCATCTCGATGATCAGGTTGAGTCAAATAGCAATTCCAATAACGTGTTGCAGTGGTTCGAAAAATGTAGAATGGTTCTGAACGCCGATAAAACCGTACTGCTCCCTATAACGCGTAAAAAAGCACCCCTGCCTTTTACTCACCGGCTTGGGTATTCGTCACTTAAGGCAAGTCGATAGCTATAAATACTTCTGTGTTACAATAGTAACTACCTTATCGTGGACTAAACATATAAATATTATTTCCGCCTTTGCATTCCGAAAGCTCTGCTTTCTAAATTATAAGCTTCATGATGCCCCAAGCAATACTAAATTACTGTCCTATTATTCTTTAATAAGACCTAAATTAGAATACACAAGCGAAGTATGGGACCCATACGCTCAAACTAACGTCAAGTGCCTGGAAAAAATACAGAGAAAAGCCGTCCGGTTCATTTTCAACAAGTTCTCACGAGTCGACTCTCCTTCGGAAATAATGAAAGCCAATAACATTTCTCTTCTTAGCGGACGTCGAAAATAGATAAGAATTGACCTTCTCTCTCTTATTCTAAAACACAAACTTGCAATTGACTTATCGCCGTACCTGACATCGTTATCAACCAGACCCACAAAGCATCATCACGTCAAATCCTTCACACCTAACTTTTGCAAGATAGACGCTCATAAGTACTCATATATTCTTTGCATGGTCTCAGATTGGAACGAAGCAACTCAGGCATCCTCAATGAATCTATATTCTCCTCCGCTCTAAATAGCATTGCCTTGCAAATCCAGGTTTCCGTTTTTTTATAAGTTTTTAACTTTTTCCATTTCTTTTTCTTCTTTTTTTCCTTTTGTATTGTGCTGTTTTTATTGTATACATATGTATTCATTACTTTCTTGGCTTGAACAGTAAAAATTGTTGGGTTTATTGTTTTGCAAGTAAAATGAGTTCATTTTTACTTTATATGCACAACATATGAAGTATGTGTTTGTGATGCCCTTTTTTGTCCGGTACATTCGTTATTACGAAATAATTTTCTATGTCGCTCATTGTGCTGACTATGAGTGTATGAAACACTGACCCCAAACAATTTTCATGCCACTCATTGTATCAACTATGTCCTCAGGACCCAATAAAGTTCTCTGTCTCTCTGTCGGTCCTCTTCAAACTGCCCACCTGCGAGGACCTAAGGGTCTGCCTTATACAATAAATTAATTGCAAAAAAATGAAACGTGACGCGCGCGTCTCGTTCCCTGCATCCACCAGTGGATTGTGGCCGGGATACAAGGGGTACGCGCGCACGCGTCTATTTTCTGCGTTCCCCTAATGGCGAATGTCAAAGACTTTGCGACGGGGCAGTGCGAACAATGCAGCTCCCTCTGGTCAGTGAGTGGTGGCCAGTGAATTGTTGTGCAGCGTGAGCAGTCAATTTTTGCTAGCAGATGCTCCCTGCATCGGCATTGCGAGGCGAGAGAGGAGAGAGGTGGGATGCGACAGTTGGCACGACACGCCAGCATGCCCACAGTGGGGGTGTAGATGAATGACACTGCCGACGCTGGAAAACTATCACTTATTTCTTGTAGGAATGCAACCGACGAGCGAGACTCTTTAGAAATGAAGTGCAGACGGTGAGAACCAGTACTGTTTCGAAGCTCCGCTCGCGAGGCGGCACAAGGGGCTGAGGCGTGTAAGCAGAGGCGCCCCACATGCTGCCGCAAGCTGAGACACGCGAGGAGTGGACGCTTTCGACGCGTTGCGCGCTTCTCCACGCTCGCTTTCTCATTACTCCGCGCGTGATTTGCGAACGCGCGAAGCATGATGCAAGACGGAACTGCAGCTTCGCTACTCCTTGCAAGGGCCATCGCGTCCAATTCACACCTGGTTCTTGAAACGCTGCGGTAGGGAGTGGTGATGCGGAGTGAAACTTCAATGGCGACGGAGGGCTGCGGGCAAAGGAGCTTCGCTCCTAGAAAAGCACCTTGCTCAAGTACACTCTTTCATGAAGCGTGAATTGACGAGGACCTGGACCAGAAGACACGTCCGACGACGCCGCAGCGGAAGGAGCGAGCACCCAGCAACTGCTTCGAGAGGTGGACGCTACTCTCTGGGGTAAAAAAAAACTCAAAAGATGCAAGAACGACGTGACGATGCACCCACAAAGGGGCGCGACAGCATCGTGCTCAGAGCTCTATCGAGTACGATCTTCTCTGTCTTCCAAATTAACGCTGAACTTAACAAAACTGTCAAGACCTCTACACTAACGTGAACGTATCTATCTATCTATCTATCTATCTATCTATCTATCTATCTATCTATCTATCTATCTATCTATCTATCTATCTATCTATCTATCTATCTATCTATCTATCTATCTATCTATCTATCTATCTATCTATCTATCTATGTGTCTGTCTGTCTGTCTAAAAATTTAGCAAATCCCGCGTAACATGGTAACTGATGCTATGCGAAGCATGGGGGGTCAAGGTGACTGTGGCGTAGTTTTTTTTTATTCAGTGAGACGTTACGAAATGACGCTAAAAATAGTGACGGCCCCGTAGCAATAAGTACAATTGTATGCACGGACATACGATGAACAGTTGCATGTTTCGTTTAGCCAGTTGTTTTACAGTTGCGTAACGATACTAAAAGCAACATCGGTAACCGTCGCTACCGTACGTACAGTGGCGGTCAAAATCTTGTCGACCACGGGAGCACGTGTCAAACAGCACCTCTGCGCCTTACGACGGCTGCATGCGAAGCTCGAAATCGTGCACTGAGCACGAGCGCCCTTTTTTACTTGCCAGCCTGCTAGTTCGCTCTCTTCAACAGCGTGCGCACAGGAACTCTAGAAGTGCAAGGTGTCACTCCAGCAGTCAGCGCACGAACCTTATTACAAAGGTCGATTTTCGAAAAACTGACGCCGTATGCACATATTAAAGAGAGCGGAGTGTTTTGAACTGAGGCACTAAGGAGCATAACGCGACGCGCACCGAGCACTGCTAATAGAAATTACGTGTTTTCGTCACGATATCATCGCTTGTTGTTTCCGCAGCGAGAGCAGGAGTGACACCTTGCGCTTCTTTAGGCGTTCCGGTGCGCGCTCTGAAGAGAGCGAACGAGTGGGCTGGCAGGTAAAAAAATGGCATCTGTCCGTCCATTCGTTCTTGCTACCGTCCGCCTATGCGTCCGTTTGTGTGACCGTCCGTGCGTCCCTCCGCCCGTCCGTGCATGCGTCTGTTCGTGCGTCCGCGCGTCCGTCTGTGTGTCCGTCTCTGCGTTCGACCATGCATCCGCCCCTTCGTCCGTCCATGCGTTCATCCGTCTGTGCAGCCATTCGGACGTCCTTCCATGCATCTGCCTGTGTGTTCATTCGTCCATCTATTCAACAGTCCAAGTGTCACCATCTCGCTTCTTTTGATCATATACTCCCCATATAGAAGCACCGCCATCCAGGGGACATTCCCCTGGATGGCCCCTGGATGCAGGGGACATTCCAAGGACTAAACGAGAGGTGGCACACGCACACTTTCTTATGGCTTGCGCTTCTTGTCTACTTCCGAACTTTAACTACCTCGAGTTCATGGTATATACTAGTTCATTGTTTTCATGGCACTGCGTCTCAACGCTCGCTAAACCTTTCTAAAACTAAGGAGGTTACACCCAGCGAGTATGACATAGCACCCCTTTTTCGTCAGGTAGTGCTCAATGTACATGCCAATGGCAGCTAATGGGGAATGAGAGACAGAAGCATTTGGCTTTTAGTTAATGCGCACGCCGCGAACTTTTTATTGTTCGACAAAACACAAGCGAAATCTACCACCGGCACCACCTTTCAGGTCAAAATTTAACACTGGTTACACACTACGACTACGAGAAATGAACGGGTGCCGCTTTAAAGAGCTTGGTATGGTTTCCCAGCACATTTAACCGACGTCCTCCGCTTACTCTACACAGACTTAGAATAGTGAAAAGATATACATCTGAACCTATCGAACTAAGTAGCGGCATTGGACAAGGTTGTCCTCTCTCCACAATTCCCTTTGTATTATGCATAGATCTATTATTGAAACAAATTCAGAAATGCACTTCAATACACGGTTTTCCTCTCCCAGGCTTGGGCGAAGTGAAACTAGCGGCATATGCCGATGACATCTCGTTGTTTATTCGGAACATAGATAGCTACAGAACCTTTTTGCGAAGATTTCACACGTATAGTTACCTGTCGGGAGCACGTCTTAAGCCGGGAAAAAGCAAGGCATTGTGCTTTGGGACACACATTGAAGAGTTCCCTGACGGCGTCCAAATCGTCCAAGGAGTTAAAGTCTTAGGTGTAACTTTCCTTTCGACTGGTGACGTAGCCCGCACGACATGGAAAAGAAACCCAACACAAAGTGGACAGACGCATTGAAGTTGCCAGAACCTTTCATCTTCCTTTTACTGAAAGGGCTTATCTAATTAAATCGAGCATAACAGCGCCACGGCTTTATGTAGCCAGAATTGCTCGATCACCTCGTCGGGTTTTGCTGAGAGTGGCTACTGCGTGCGGCTCCTTTTTTTGGGATGGCCACGCCGAAGCTGTCGCTAGAGCCTCGGTCCGCCTGCCACTAAAATAAGGAGGGCTCAGTGTACCCAACTTTGATGTAATGTGCCGCATGTTGGCTCTCAAAAACACCGGGACATTCTTAGAGAACTCATTGAATCCAGGCAGGCAACTTGTAGTGTATCTGCTAGGAACCTCTAGAAGACTTTTTGGTTTAGCAAACGACAGGGGACCAGCTGCTGAGCAGCCATAAGCTTATTACACACATGTTATAAAATCTTTGCAACAATGGCGAAATGATTTTCCAGTTGAGGAACTTATGGAAATGTCCCCTACCGACATGAGCGAACTAATAGCATTTAAAAGCCTATCTGAGGAACAACGCCAGAAATGCCGGGCGAAAAGACGTTGGACTCTTACAAACACGTCTCTCCCCTCCGAAGTCCGTGACCTAAACTGGCTTAGGGAATGGGAGGCTTTACCAACGGCTGACCGCCTGGGGCGTTGCGCCCTCCGCCACATGCCCGCATTGCGGTCGCATCGAAACACTGAACCATGTCTTTCTTGAATGTATAGTAGCGCGCACCTTCTGGTGCATGGTTAACAGGATGTTCCAAAAAAGTATGCAGTGGAAGTCTAGCCACAGGGATAACTTCGTCGTACTCTTAATGGCTATAGGAGCCTTCGTCTTATGGAAACGAAGGGGACTGGCCTGCCTGAGGAGACGCCCCCAGAGAGCCATGTTTTTCCTACTTCATCGGTAAACATAATGCTTATGCATCTTAATGCAGAACTAGTCATGCTGAAAGAGGAGGCTTTCCTCCGACGCTGGTCTACGCAATTTATTATTGTTAAAAACAACAGAGTGTCCATGCCTTTCCTTCCCTATTGAGGAGGTGGGCTAGATCTTGTACCTTTGTAACATTACAGTGTGTATTTTCCTTTTCTTCTTTAGAAACATGTCCTTTTTGTGAAATATTGTTCTTGAGCGCGAGAGCAAATTGTCCTCACAGGTGAATGCAAAATACCACGCTACACTGTGAATGACCTCCCCTTGTTTGTTCACAAAGCCTTACTGTTTATTTAGGTTTAATCATCTCGATATCATGAATGTCCTGTCTCTGTTGTACAATTTTGCACTGTACGTTACTGTATATGCAGTAAGTTCTTTTCGCTGTATTTACCAGCTTGCATTGTACATACACATTGTTCACCATTGTCCATTTTTATGTGCGCAGATAAGCTTTGTATGTTATATCAGGAAATAAAATTCTCTTAAACGAGCTTCGCCCCTAAATGTCGATGGGAGTGCTATCTCTTCGCGGACCAAGTCACTGAATATCGGCAACATTCTTCAGTGATTCTTGAGAAGCGTAGCGTCAATTTCAGTCGAACAGCGGCATTGTGCTCAACTCAGTCAAGTGAAGGATGGAATTCGAGTCGAGGAGCGTTTCTGAATACGGGGTTCACTGGTGTCGATGCCGTCCTCCTCACTCTATAGCGTACGCCTCCTTTTCTCTGCCATCCGCGTCCGTAATTGGTTCATTCCTTGCACGTGATCTTGCAGATGGCTGATGCTGTTATTAATTATTACGCAAAAAGTTCAAAACGAGTACGCATGTGCATATATGGCTGAAGCCGCATTTTCGCCGTGACCAAAGAAGAAATCGTAGCCAAGACGTAAACTGAAAAGGAGAAGCGTTTCAGTTCGCGCCAAGTCGACCAACATTGTTTCGCGGTGTTTGTTCAATCCAATATCCGAGTTTTCAACAATGCTGGGTCACCGCAAAACAAAAAAAAACGATTTTGCTCTCTTCAACTTACCTCGTGCAATCCGAGATGAAGCACGCCGTGAAGTGTAGGTATGAAACATCTCACGTGAACGCTTTCGTACAACTCCGTCTATGTACGTCGACGCGGATCTGCGAAGCGAGTTAGTGTGACGCTTTTCATTGAAACGCCAGGAGCGCGTCTAATGTGCGTGTAGTGACTGCCAGTTGTTACAAACACAGAGCAGCAGCTGGAGCGTGCAATCAGGGCACCTTCAGGAACATTTCAAGCTTGCCCAGTTGACCAGAACGTGCCATGGCATAAAGGAGCCGAAACGCGCTCCTTCAGGACACCTCCATAGTAGAACTCCCACTTTGCAGACAGATCCCTGCACTGCACCAGAATCACCTGGCATCACGATATTCAAAGCGGCCACATAAAAAAAACCGTCATCGCTGTGTTGCTAGTCAAGCGTTCGTACTATAGTTTGACCGTGGTTTTTCCTTGCGTGTGCACAAGCCGGCTGTAATTACACGTCACAACGTCACGCCCTGTGGTCACAGACATGATCCAGCAATAAGCGCGTTCACTGTGTCACAGCACGAACAAAACACATTCGGAGAAATGTACCAGTTATAGCTGGACGAACTACAGTGAACGACGTGAGACGTCACGGCCAGTGGTATAAAATATCGAACTGCACAACGTTGCCACTTGAGTAACGCACATTTCGCTTGCTTTTTAAATGCGAAGCATTTCTTAGCAAACTTAGGCGACTTTGAGCGCATCTATCTATCTATCTATCTATCTATCTATCTATCTATCTATCTATCTATCTATCTGTCTGTCTGTCTGTCTGTCTGTCTGTCTGTCTGTCTGTCTGTCTGTCTGTCTGTCTGTCTGTGTCTGTCCGTCTGTCCGTCTATCTATCTATCTATCTATCTATCTATCTATCTATCTATCTATCTATCTATCTATCTATCTATCTATCTATCTATCTATCTATCTATCTATCTACCTATCTATCTATCTATCTATCTATCTATCTATCTATCTATCTATCTATCTATCTGTCTGTCTGTCTGTGCGTCTATCTATCTATCTATCTATCTATCTATCTGTCTGTGTGTCTGTCTGTCTGTCTATCTATCTATCTATCTATCTATCTATCTATCTATCTATCTATCTATCTATCTATCTATCTATCTATCTATCTATCTATCTATCTATCTATGTAGCCAACTACGACTTTTAGCTCTCCTGGCCGTTTCGATGATGGAATCAATACCAAACTTGGTATGGCCTAACATGATTGTATGAAGAACATATTTGATTAGCCTTAACATGTAAATCACGACATGTATGTCATCAATTCATGATTTACATTACATGGTCCTGCAGCTCTTCTGGTGGTTTCGTTCACATGGCATGTTGCAAAACTGGTATGGTATAATATGATTGCATAGCAAACAAAAGCGATGGACCCTAACATGAAAATCTTAACATGTGTGTCATGTAACAACATGACTACATGCCACGTTCATGATGTGCTCGCGGTCATTTCGCTAGCGTCCCATATACCAAATTTGGTATTACAGTACGCGAACGGACGACATAGGTTTGTGGCTGGTGCAAACATGATAATCATTAGGTACGTGGCATTTAACAAGACTACATGCCACGCTCATTATTTGTCGCTACCGTTCTGCTGACTTCAATTCTACCAAGTTTGGTATTATAGTTCGTGAATGGATGACATATGTATGATACTGGTGCAAACATAATAAACATGAGACGTGTGTCATATATTAACATGACTACATGCTACGCTCATCATGCGCTCGCGGCCGTTTCGCTAGCTTCACATGTACCAAACTCGATATTACTCGACGCGAACGGACGACATAGGTAAATGACACATACAAACATAATAATCAGGACATGCGTGTCGTTTAACTACATGCCACACTATTGCGCTCGCGGCCGTTTTGATAGCTTTACATATGCCAAATTTTGTATTATGTGACGTCAATGGATGATGAAGGTATGATGAGTGGTGGAAACATGATAACCATGAGGTGCGTGTCATGTGAAAACATAACTACATGCCACAGTCAAGGCGCCATGACATTTCAACATTAGGCGCTGCACGCTCTCGCCGGCGTCCATTTCGTCGCGTCACGCCTGCGTTGGCACGCCAGGCGCCGGTCCTGCCATATACTCGCAGGTGTTGCCGCGCTGCGTTGGTTTGAGGCATGTGTGTTTTAGGGCGTCCTGCGTCACTCCGTCACGAAAGGAGGGAGACGCATTGTTATCTTGGTAACGCATCGGCGCGAATTTCCTGCCGGTCGCCTTGGGGCCACGCCGACGGACGCTGGTCGTGCCGGTCGCACCTGGTGTCAGGCTATAGAGTGCTCGTGTTTTGCCAACGTAGCATCGCTGTGCCTAGCGTGCGCGCAAGTCAACGCTAATTGGAGTATATTGGGCCCTTCATGACACGCTGGCGGCCGTTTTGCTAGCTCTACATTTACCGATTTTCGTGCTAGGTGAGGTCAATGGATGACGAATCTATGACTGGTGCAAATATGATAATCCTGACACGCGTGTCGTGTAAGAACATGGCAACTTACCACGCTAATAGCGTGCTCTCAGCCGTTTCACTAGCTCCACATATATCAAATTTGGTATCACGTGACGTGAATAGATGATTGAGCTAAATGACACATCTCCACATTATAATCATGACACGGAAGCCATGTACGCCATCATTGACCTCCACCTCGTAACGTTGTGATTATTATAAAGTGTCATATCAACACTTATTATTCGTGCTTCGCATATCACCAATTCCCGCTGTACGTGGGATCTACCAATTTTTTTGTTGTATCGTTTATGTTCATTAAGGTAACCGTATGTCCTACGACTCATTTCGTTCCCTTTGTTTCATTTAATGTACTCACCATAGCAACTGAACCCTAACATTCACTTTTTGAATAAAGTCAAGCTCCTGAGATGAGGTTCCTGATTAAAGCCAAGCTACTGAAGCGCCCCCTTCTAGGTGGCGCTCAAGAAACATAGGAAAGGAGCAAAGAGAAAGGTGTTGCTACTTTAGAAACTTGTTTCCAAAGTAGCAACATCTTTCTGTAGCAACACCTTCAAGACCTTAATTTGACACCCGATCCCGTGGTCCGAAACAAGGGCGTAGCCAGGGGCAGGTACAGCGGTCACGTACGCCCCACGAAATTATTTCTCGCCATTGCATAGAGAGTAGAAAGTGGCCGTATTAAGGGGGTGTCCCTTCCGAAGAAGAATTCTGGCTACGCGCCTGGTCCATGATATTTCGTCCGCCGCTGTGCACCATTTTCAGTGAAAGGCTCTGAAGCATACATATGATGTTGACTGGACGTGGCACCGGTATCCTAGGAGTAAATGTGTAATGTCTATAAAGTTAGATAGCCAGCTCTGCAACCATAATCGACGTTTCACCAACATTATGCCTCGAGGTAACTCTGGATCGAATTTCTTGGTTGCGATAAACAACCTTTGCTACTGCACGGTTTAAAATCATTTTGGTCGAGCTTGGCTTAGGTGTATGTGGAATCGCTATCAAGGAACCAGATTGCGATTGTCTTGATCTGCTCTGGTCGCTATCAAAGTTGTACGCGTGACACCCGTATTACATCACCTCGCAGCATATTGGGAATTGTTTAACGGGGCTGTAAACTAGACTATTATAGAATGCAATCTGTAATTAACCATTCCTCAGTTTAGTATGAATTCACCAGACCAGTGCACTTTAAACACTAAATTTTGACGTCTCTATCGCAAAGTAAGCCATTCACTTTGTTTTCTTCAGAGCCTGACTTGTTGGCGCCAAAGGAAGTGGATGGACTTGTGCGCGTAGTCTTACGGAAAGCCATCCACCACGACGACATGGCTGAGGCGGCGGCGAAATTCTGCACCCGCGTCATCAGGGTGAGCCATTAGCGTTCGCGAACGCCTCTTACTTTTTCAGGCGAATGCCTCAAATGGCTCGTCAGGTTCGGAAAGCGACCGGCGTTCAGCGACGGTGTTCATCGTCTGCGATCACGTCAGCGGCGTCATCATGGTCAAGTTACGCAAGGAATCATCGTGCGATGAGGTCACGATTTGTTGTCACGGCGTCACAGATCATCAAAATATGCAACGCCCTGACGACGTCGATTCGACGTCGTCTCGCTGACGTCGCATGATGGCGTAATTGCATAAGTGCCTGGTCAAAGGTAGGCCGATCACAGAGGCAGCGCAGGACAGCGTAAAATACAGGAAGCTTACAATGACTCCGATCCTGGAGCGAAACAACGTTAGCTGCAAAAAGCATTCGGGGGTTGAGAGTTATTGCATTGACAGAGAACAATAGTAGGTTGGCTTACGCATTCTAGTCGATTGAGCAAAATGCACCAAGGGAGCCAGCGAGGGTTATTTTGAAACAAAACACACTGTATTTTCTATGCATGGGCGTCTCCGTAATCAGTCGCCCGGTAAGTAACGCCACCAGCATCACCGCAATTACTATCCTGAGAGGTCGTCGTGGCTAAAGACGACGAAGGCGGTGCTCAACTTGTTGAAATCGTCAGACTTCAACAAGTTGAGCGGCCGGCTTATAATGACTGTGAGGTGCGTAACACTGTGTGTACATGCTCTCTCTCTCTTTCTCTTTCTATATGTATATATATTGTTAAGGCGTTTATTAGCCGGCAATGAGCGAGAATATACAATGGCGACAGCCACAGCCAAGCACGGGCTCTCAGCGCGAGCGGCGTCCTTGTTGGGTAGCCCCACTAGAAGGTACTCAAGAGTTCGACCCATTTCATAGTTCGGAGGCTTCGCTACAATTACCCTGGGGTTGAAGAGGGAGCCGCCTGGCGACGTTGACGATGTCTCGCCCACGGTGGCGCATGTCCGAAGATTGTTCAACGGGTTCGATCAGATAGTTGACGGGTGAGGTGCGCTCGATGACACGGTAGGGGCCTTCGTATTTGGGACGTAGTTTGGAAGAGGCCAGCGGCAGAGGTCGGGATCGAGAGCCATACAAGCGCACCAGGAAGAAACGTGGGCTCAGAAGTGCTGGAGCCATCACGGATACTCTTCTGCCGCTCTTGCTCTTGCGTCGTAAAAGTCTTGGCAAGCTCGCGACACTCTTCAGCAAGCCTGGCTGTCTCGGAAATAGGTGTACACTCAGATGTATCCGGCGTGTACGGGAGTATCGTGTCCATGGTGTGCGACGGGTGCCTTCCGTACAGCAAGTAGAAAGGTGAAAAAGCAGTCGTGCTCTGAGGGGCGGTGTTGTAGGCGTAGGTGACGAAGGGCAGTATATTATCCCAATTAGTGTGGTTGGCAGCGACGTACATAGAAAGCATGTCGCCGAGGGTGCGGTTAAAGCGTTCGGTGAGGCCATTCGTCTGTGGGTGGTAAGCAGTAGTTTTGCGGTGGACAGAATGGCACTCTGTCAGAATGGCTTCGACGACTTCCGACAAGAAGACACGGCCTCGATCGCTGAGAAGCTCTTGGGGTGGTCCGTGGCGCAGTATAAATCGATGCAGCAGGAAGGACGCAACATCGTGCGCAGCAGCCGCAGGGAGAGCGGCGGTTTCGGCGTATCGCGTTAAATGGTCAACGGCAACGATGGCCCAGCGGATACCAGCCGACGTCAGAGGAAGTGGTCCATACAAATCGATACCTACGCGGCCAAAGGGACGGTCATGGCAAGGTAACGGTTGTAGACTGGCGTGCGACATGTGGGCTGACGGTTTACGGCGTTGGCAAGTGAGGCAAGAGCGATAGAACTGCAGCACATAGCGGTACATCCCGTGCCAGAAGTAGCGTTTTCAAATGCGATGGTAGGTTTTGAATACCCCAGAGTGCGCGCATTGCGGATCAGAATGGAAGGATTCACATATCTCTGACCGCAGACTGCGGGGTATCACGAGTAATCACTGCCGGCCGTAGGCGTCGTAATTGAGTCGGTGTAGGAGGCCGTCACGAATGGCGAAATGGCGAGCTTGACGACGCAATGCACGCGTGGATGGCGTTGCGGATGGATTAGAGAGCATGTCGATGAGCGGGCCGATCCAATTATCCTTTCGCTGTTAGGTAGCGATGATGTCAACATCAATGGCAGAAACAACAGCCGAGGATACTGAGCAGAGCACATCACCTTCAGGCAGAGGGGAGCGCGAGAGGGCGTCGGCGTCAGCATGCTGGCGTCCGTTGCGGTACAGCACGCGGATATCGTAGTCTTGTAAGCGAAGAGCCCAACGGGCGAAACGGCCTGAGGGATCCTTCAATGATGAAAGCCAGCATAGTGCATGATGGTCGGTGACGACAGCGAATGGGCGACCATACAAATAAGGTCGAAACTTTGTAAGAGCCCAGACGATCGCCAGGCACTCTTTCTCCGTGACGGTGTAGTTTTTCTCTGCTCTCGTGAGCGTACGGCTTGCATATGCTACGACATATTCAGGGAATCCGGGTTTTCGCTGCGCCAGGACAGCGCCGAGGCCTACTCCGCTGGCGTCCGTGTGCACCTCCGTTGGGGCTGTAGGGTCGTAGTGGCGTAGAATGGGAGGCGACGTCAACAAGTGGCGCAGCTTCGCGAACGCGTCGTCGCACTCGGATGACCACGAATTGAAGGGCCCGTTGATTCCAAGGAGCTTCGTCAGAGGTGATATGATCGTGGCGAAATTTCGTATGAAGCGTCGGAAGTATGAGCACAGGCCCACGAAACTACGCAGTTCTTTGACAGATGCAGGTTTGGGGAATTCGGCCACGGCCTGAAGCTTGGCAGGATCAGGAAGAATGCCGTCTTTGGACACGACGTACCCCAGTATGGTGAGTTGCCGTGCTGCGAAGCGGCACTTTTTCAGATTTAGTTGTAAGCCGGCATTGCTCACACGTGCGAAAACTTCTTTCAGACGTTGTAGATGCGTGGAGAAATCCGGAGCAAAGACAATGACATCGTCGAGGTAACACAAGCACGTGTACCATTTCAAGTTGCGCAGAACGGTGTCCATCATGCGCTCAAAGGTCGCAGGTGCATTACATTGACCAAACGGCATGACGTTGAACTCGTACAAGCCGTCTGGCGTGATGAAGGCGGTCTTTGGTCGAGCGTCGTCAGCCATGGGTACTTGCCAGTACCCCGAGCGCAGATCGAGAGAAGAAAAAAAATCGGCTCCATGAAGGCTGTCAATCGCGTCATCGATGCGTGGCAGTGGATAAACATCCTTGCGAGTGATCTTATTGAGCCGTCTGTAGTCCACACAGAACCACACAGAACCGTCTTTCTTCGCAACAAGAACAACAGGAGACGCCCATGAACTGTCGGAGGGCCGAATAACGTCGCGTCGGAGCATATCGTCAACCTGATCATTAATTACTCGACGTTCAGCAGGCGACACGCGATATGGACGTTGCCGTAAAGGTGGATGGGCACCAGTGTCGATGCGATGCGTAACAATGAACGTGCGACCGAGAGAACTTCGCCTGACATCGAAGGAAGAACGATATTCTTGTAACAGGTCCAAAAGTTGGGAACGCTGTACGGCCGTAAGGTTGTCAGCGATGGAGGGTCTAAATACATCAGCAGACGACGAATCAGAAGTGGAAACAGCATTGATGGTACACGACCTGGGAGCGCGCGTGTCATCGGGTACGTCCAGGACTTGTGCGTCGTGGACTGATTCCACTCTGCCGAGACATTCCCCTTGAGGCAAGGTAACAGCGTACGGGGACGGGTTGGTTACAAAAATAGCAGAGTTGTCCTGGTTGACCTGCACGGTCGCGAAAGGTACTAGCAACCCTTTCCTGCTGCA